>NC_138736.1:4384068-4738718 GCF_965113295.1 Leuciscus leuciscus
TTAGATATTAAGCACAAATGCGTTAGGAAAAGTACTTGATTCCTACCTTTATGAATCCCTAACACGCTGACAGTGACAGAGGCGGATCAGAGTGAGTTCACGTGAACTGAGTCCGTGCGGCGTTGAGCCGCGGATGCTCGAGTCGCGCGATGCCCGGAAGCGCTGCTGTGCGCGAGGCCAAGCGCGAGCCGACTCCTCCTACTCTTGTAGCACTTTACATATTCAAATTAATTCCGGGAGATTATATTATTTATTTTTTAGTTTTTTTGTGTGTTTTTTGTTTTGTCTCCCGCCAGGACATTTTATGGCGATTAAAAAACAAAACAATAAATACATAATCAATGTACATAATCAATGCCAGGGGTAAATACAATTTAGAGTACAATTACAAGTTACGAAATCAGGAAAATATCATACAAATGACACAGTGATAAGGGCTTTAGAGTTGCTGGATGTGTAAGGAGAGTGTCCAGGTACGATTTAAGTTCCTTACAAACTATGAAAAAGTAGGGAATTTACATTTGTGTATGAAAAATTTCGCTAGAAGAATAAAATAGTTCATCAAAAAAAAAAAAAAAAAAAAATATATATATATATATATATATTGGTCCTTTACATCTTTATCAAAGTTGTGCTGGAAAGTTATGTTTGTTTGCTAAATGCCTCTCACACTGCTGAGGCTTTAACACCTATATAGGGTGGCGGTAAAGTGTTATATGACGTGTCTCGCATCGACAACCGCCGGTGACATTTTGTGGAGCTACTAGTTTTAGTTGTCATGTTCTGAGAGAGAAAAAGTAGTTGGTAATTGACTGCAGTAGACATATTAAAACGTTTCTTGTCCGTTACCGACGGCTAGTGTCCGCTTCGTGTTAGTGCAGTTCTGTCTGGCTCGTGGCTTTAGCAAATGACATAATTAGGTGTTAAAATTCGGTCATTTACTCACCCTTAAGTGGTTACAAACCTGTATGAATTTCTTTCCTCTGCTGAACACAAAAGAAACACTTCAAAATATCTTACAGGTTAATTATCTTACAAAATAATACAGGTTTGGAACAACTTGAGGGCGAGAAAATGACAGAATTTTTAGACAAAACAATGGCACTGATATGTTTTAAAGATATGCTTTCAGTTAAAACTGCTCAAACATGCATTTTAGGCTTGAATAAAAAAACAATGTATACAATTCAAATTCCCAATAATGTTAAAGTAAACAATTTTTGATGTTAATTTTGTGTTAGACAACAGTTTATCAAGCATATTTATAGGCTCTTCATTTATCATGCATCTACTGCTTAAAAACTTGGCAAAAGAGCATGTGTGAGGAATTTACTTCATGCACATCGTATACAAGCACATGAATCAAAACAGGAATGTCATAGTAAAATATTTTATTATACATAAAAATGCACAAATAACACCCAAGTTTTTCTTTTCATCCAGTTTTGCCCACTATAAATCAGCTCTCAATCTGAGAAACGGGTCGTTCTTAGTGTCAAACTTACATAAACATTCATCAAAACACACACACACAAAACACAATGAAGAGAATACTGCAGCAGGGCAAAGACACATTCACAGTATAAGAAAAAGACCACAATGAGGCAATTTGCTCATCATAGGACGTGTGCAAAATGATCTGCCTCCTAAATTCAATCATGATCCAGAAGCAGATGATCAACCAAGCCCATAGAAGCCAAAAATAAGACAAGAGAAAATGAAACAAAATAGCTCTTGAGCCTTTGTGCTTTAAAGTGTAATTGTGTGCAATTTGTGTGAACACATGCCATAATCAGAGCATAATCGTGTATGTAGGTCATCCCTTGTTTTAATGCTCTTTGGAAAAGCGTTAGGTCATGTAGCGTGTAATTGCTCTGAGAGAATAAAGTAAAGCTGCCTGCAGTCGCGCCTCCATCAGTAACAGGTTCACATGGACCTGCATAAAGAGATCAACACAAATTACACATTACAAGTAACATACATGCATTCATACTACCCTCAGCTGATAAACCCATTTGTGAAGTTCAGGAGGAAAAAAAGAGACTATTATACTGAAACTAATTGTACTGTAACAAGATTAACTAAGCAAGTCACCAGCCGCAATACAAACTTTGTGGATATCTGAGTTTATTTTTAAAAGGAGCTTTCAGTCTCCATCAGGAAAAGTTGAATCCTGAAGAGAACCACTAGAGGCCACTAACACATCACACCAAAATGCTAACTATTCAGAAAACAGCCAAGAGAGCAAGCACTCATATTTCATTGAAATGAAACTTAATGAACGCACTTGACACCACCATCAACAAGAAGTCTCACACATCTTGTACCTTTTCTGAGTGACGGAACTGCCTCCAAAAGGAGAAGTACATTCTTGGTGTGGTTTTCTCCGGATGACAAGCCACTGTCTTCACATACACTTTTAAATTGCGTTCCAACAACTGGTTGACCTCCCCATAATTATAGTCATCATACCTGTGTATGCAAACATTGACATTCACATTAGAACAAATTTAACAACCAAAATGATTGCATTTTATGGCTACCTTTTCCCTGATAATGTGCAGTCCTTATGATAAGGACTATATATAAACGTAACCCGGACTCACTTTTGTCCCGTACAGGCTGAATGTTATTAGGTCGTTTCATGGCTATGATGCGCGCATGACTGACCTGATGCCGTAAATGCATTGGATATAATTCCAGATGGCTTTCCGCAGCGTAGAAGTGTCCACGTGCGAGTGCATGGCCATGGTGTGATACGTGAGCGCGCACACCACCTGGAATTTCTCATCCAGAAGCTGAGCCATCTCCCCATACAGCCTGTTCATAAGAGAGAAGCCGTGATCTTCCCACGAATAGTCCTGCGAGCACAAAATCATACGCAAAGATCAACATCATGTAACCAGTGTTGTTATTGCTAACTATATCAAAAACTGTTAAATTGAGAAATTAAATCTTAAACAAGCAATTGAAATAAACAAGTTTAAGCTGAAGTACTAAAATTACTAAAACTAACCCATTCTTAAAACTAACAAAAAGTAATAAAAAAGGCAAAAGCACATACAAAATGAACTAATATGAAACTGAAAATATAAAACAAAATGAAAGCTAAATAGAAATATTTTTAAAACAAACAGAATAATAAAGGCAAAACCACATAAAATGACTAAAACTGAAAATACAAACCTAAAACTGAAATAATAAATTAAAGCTAAATTATAGAAATATTTTAAAAACAAACAAAAAGTAACAAAAACGGCAAAAGCACACAACAAAATTATTAGAACTTATAATTTAGATTTTTTTTTTTCAGTTTTATGTTTATATTTTCAAAACAAACAAAAAAGGTAAAGACGCATAACTAAATTACTAAAACTTTAACTAAAATCAAAATATAAACCTTAAACTGAAACAAAAATAAATTAAAGCTAAAATAGTTTTGAAATATTTTAAAACAAACAAAGACTAATAAAAAGGAAAAAGCACATAACAAAACTACAAAAATTAAATTAAAAAACATAAAAATAAAAGCTAATTCAAAAATTAAATACTATAATATTATATGAATAATACTAAAATAACACTAGTTCTAATTCACATTATATATTTCAGCAAAAAAGTATGTATAAATAAATAAATAAATAAATATATATAAATATATATATATATATATATATATATATATATAGAGAGAGAGAGAGAGAGTTAGTACTGAACCTGAGCTCTCATGGTTGGAGGGGCCTGCACTCCTCTAGGACTAAAATCCTGGTAAGTAAAATCTGCATCCACAACAAACTGCGAGACACAATCAGGAATAACGGAGCGCTGAACTGTAAAACACAGATCAGAGAGTGAAGAAAAATGAAGCACATGCTGCAAACTTGTGCTTCTGTGTGTCGCATCCATAATAAAGCATTAAAGCATGTTCATCTAGGAGGAATAGATGCATTGATTTGGATGTTATAAAATTGCTTGAGAAAGCCCAAAATTTCACTTGGTGCCTGTTATATTTATGGGATGTACCGTAATTATTCAACTTCATCATGTGCATAAGCTACAACAGAGGACTATTTTGACCCAGTAGAAGTGTTGAATTATTTGTATGCGTGTGTGTGTGTGTGTGTGTGTGTGTGTGTTCATACCATCAGCAGGTTCCAGCAAACTCTCTGTCCTTTCTCTTTCAAAGCGAGTAACCATCTCCTCCTGAGTAAACTCTTCACCTTGCTGCCGAACCTTCATCATCTTCTCCATCAAAAGCTTAACCTCGTTCACAGCCTCAGACCACTGCGCACAGACACATAAACACACACACGATTTACCTGAAAAAACTAACAAACTAAATCTTATCTTTAACTTGATAAAGCAGTCGTGATTTCAATACCTCTTGCTGGTTTCTGGCCTTGTCTCGGGCAGAACAACAGGACTCTGTGGGCGAACACGGCTGGAGCGACGGATCTCCTGACGGCTCAGGCTCGGGGAGAATCCCACAACCCCACACAAACGAGGCCAGAGAGTGGGCATGGCTCATCAGAACAACCGCCTGAATCAGTTCTGCCAGAGACCATCGAGCCTCAGCACCAGGACAAACCAACTCCTGTCAATATACAAGAGGTTTCTTTAAAAACAATGACTACAACAGTGGCCAAAAGTGACGTCCGGAGGGCATGTTTGCTTTTAATGACCCTACAAGTTCGATTAAACCATCAAAATATGAGGATCATATTTTATATGTTTTATGTATTTTAAATATGAGGGAAGAACAAAAGACTAGACTTGGTTACGGTATTTATCTGAGAAAATTATTTGGCCCAAAAATCTGTGAATGAATTCACTAAAATGAAGGTGCACAATAATATTTGAAGAAAAATAAAATAATTTAACATTTTCTCACTAAAAAAATGATCTATTTTATAGCTGTGCTGCTAAAATGTAGCATCACTACTTTTACTCATTTACAGCCAAGAGATTCCTTTTGTGCCAAAATGAGTCGACTACATTGTGCTGTACATGTCCATGTCTCAGTTTTATACTTTATAAGATTAAATTAAATCTGTTTATCATATAAAGCAATCAGTTTACAAAGGAAAAAATTTGCATTTAAACACGGAACAACTATGGACTTACATGTGGCTACTAAGGATTTGAAGACTGAAATCCTTAAAGCTAAACAAAGCTATAAGGAAAAATTAGAAAATAAGATGGCATCCAAAAATCCTGGCTCAGCATGGGCAAATATGAAAACCATAGTAGGCCTTCAGAACTCAAACTGTAGCAATCAGGTTATTTTAAATGGTTTTAATTCTGATTTTGAACTGGAAAATGCACTAAACTACTTTTACTGTCGTTTTGACAATTTGGATTTCAGTAAAGAAATTCAGGAGTTGAATTTTAAATGAATGGATGATCAGCATTTTAACATCGACCTTCAGGAGGTTGAAAAAGCTTTTAGACTTGTAAAGGCAAATAAAAGCCCAGGTCCTGATAGCATCTGTGGCAGGCTATTAAAGTCATGTGCAAAAGAACTGAGCCCTGTATTTCATGAGATTTATAATAAGTCTCTGAAGACACAACATGTACCGATCCTCTGGAAGGATGCGGTGGTCATCCCTGTCCCTAAATGCAGTGGCCCTAAGATGATTAATTATTTTAGGCCGGTTGCTTTGACTTCCGTTTTAATGAAAATCTTTGAGAATATAGTGAGGTCTGAGATCCTAAGGTTGACCGAAAATAAATTGGACCCTATGCAGTTTGCATATAGACCTCACAGAGGAGTACATGACGCTACAGTCACAATGCTAAATTTGCTATTAAGACATTTGGATGGCCAGAGGACACATGCTAGACTTTTATTTGTTGATTTTTCTTCAGCTTTTAATACAATTCAACCACACATTTTAATCAAGAGGCTCTTAGATCAGTTTGCGTTAAGCAATAATTTGATGGGTTGGATTTTGGATTTCTTAACTAACAGAACACAGAGAGTCAGAGTTAATGGTGTCTTATCTGAACAGAGGAGTTCCTCTACAGGGTCTCCTCAAGGATGTGTGCTGTCTCCACTTTTATTTATTTTATATACAAATATGTGTCAAAGCATGTATGATAACAGAATTATCATAAAGTATGCGGATGACTCAGTTATTTTGAGTTTACTTAAGGAGAATGAGACCTCACATGGCCCAATTATTGAGGATTTTGTCAATTGGTGTGAGGAATCTTACTTACAGCTTAATATATCAAAGACCAAGGATATGATCATTGATTTTAGGAAAAGTACTCATCCAAGTGAACCTACCTCAATTAAAGGCCAAACAATAGAGTATGTACAATCATACAAATACCTTGGGACTATTATTGATGAGAAACTGAATTTTGAAAAGAATTGTGAGGCTCTGTGCAAAAAGGGGCACCAGCGTTTGTATTGCCTAAGGAAATTATCTGTGTTTAATCTTGACCGAACAATAATGAAAATGTTTTATCATGCTTTTATTGAATCTGTGTTGTCCTTCTCCACTGTAGTATGGTATGGTCATATATCTATAAAGGCAAAAAATCAGTTAGACCAGATAGTAAAATGGTCTGGTCGTTTGATAGGTGAGTCTAAACCAGGAGTGGCATCCCTGTATACCAAACAGTTACAAAGGATGGCCTTCTCAATCTTAGATGATGACTCTCACCCCCTGCACAGTGAGTTTCAGTTATTGCCGTCTGCGAGGAGGTATAAAGTCCCAAGGTGTAGAACGAAAAGATATAAGAGCAGCTTCGTACCAAATGCGATTAATATGATTAACAAAGTGTAGAGGTGGTTCTCAGAAATGTTGTACTAGGGTTTTATGATTTTTATCTGTTTTTAGTTTAAATTGTTTTTTTTTGTTTTTTTTTTGGTTGTTTGTTTTTGGGTTCTTTTTTAGGTTCTTTTACAGAGACCACATTTAATGTTTTGAGAGCACTTTACTCAGTATGAGTATTTACTTATTTGTCCCTATGTGTTGTGGAGTGTTCTGTGTTTGTGTGTTTTTGTATTGGATGCCATAGTCATTGCACTGTAAAACAAATTTACCTACGGGTACAATAAAAGTAACCTAACCTAACCTAACCAAGTCTCTTCGGAAACTATATACTAAACAAACCGTTCAATTCATATGCATTATTTTTACAATCTCTTTATGAACATTTTGAAGCTTCAAAGTAGTAGTTGCGTAGCTGTAAATGGAGGGACAGAAAGTTCTCAGATTTCATCAAAAAGATCTTTATTTGTATTCTGAAGATGAACAAAAGTCTTACAGATTTGGAACGACACGAGTGTGAGTAATTAATGACAGAATTTAAATTTTTGGGTGAACTAATAACCCTTTAAAGGGGTGGTATAATGCCCTTTTCACAAGATGTAAAATAAATCTCTGATGTCCCCAGAGTGTGTATGTGAAGCTCAAAATACCCCACAGATATTTTTATATAGCATGTTAAAGTTGTCAATTTTTGAGGGTGAGCAAAAACGCACAGTTTTTGTGTCTGTGCCTTTAAATGCAAATGAGCTACTGCTCCCAGCACAGGGGGCGGAGCTACAACAGCTTGCACTCACACAGACATGCTCTGAAAATTTCAAAAACGTTTAGCCTTTTATGTTCAAACCGAAGTCAGAAAGATGGAGAGACTCAAGAAGAAGTGACAACATGTAGACAACATTTCTGAATGGTTAGTTGATGAATTTATGTAGCCTATGTGTAGTTATCTTCTAGTCATTGATTTGCATTTTCTGTCATGATAATCTAAAAATCATGTTCAGGGGGCGGGGTTTATGTAAATGTTAGGGTTGGTGATGTCACTAACCCGGGAGGAAGCTCGTTTAGTAGTTCCTACCAGCCGTTTGTTGTAGTCCTTAAAAAGCTATTTCTTTAAAAGAAAATATCTCCCTTTGCTTTGAACTTTGAGCGTCGTAACTTTGCAGATGTTGTTTATGCTCAAACAGCAACATTACACACTAACTAAAGTTAGAAAAGTGAAACCATAATCAACCACCCCTTTAAGGACCTATTAGCCTCCGCCATCTAGAGTTTCATAACAGAACTTTGTATTGATTAACTAGGAATTACATTAACAATAAATGGTTCTTCTCCCAATTTCCTCCTCAAAGTAGCTTCCCCAACCCTGATGATCTGTGCGTTTTACCTGTATGTGTTCCTGCGTGATGATCCAGGGTCTGTGTGCCAGCAGTTTGTTGAGAGTCTGCAGGTGCTGTATTTTAGGTGGTGCATAGTCAAGTCCTCTAAGCCAGGACTCATCTCCACCAGCCAACAGAAAAGCAGAGCTGTGGTGCTGAACTAAATACGAGCACTGGTGACGTGCAGACGCCTGCAAAGACAATTACTGTTGAGTATATTATAAACACTTATACTACGGGGATGTTGAATGCTTGAATCTGATTGGTTGACGAATGTTCTACGATGTTTCGGGAAAACGCACAGGTTTTGACCACATTACAGTTTCATATCACATTATAGCCTACAACAACAAAAGAACCCAAACCCACAATGACACTGACCAAGCAAATAAATATAGTAAACACTAGGATAAAAAACGGCAAATTATTTCCATGTTTTTTGTGACAAAACTACGTTTTATTATGTACGGAAAGCACATCTCTCCTGCTCTCTACAGCTCAAACGCACACACACAGTACGGACACACACTCGCACAGAAACGTGTTGTCAGCGCTGCTCTGGCGATTTTAGCACTAAATCAACATATAAGCTATAAGACATTTCTCACTAGCGATGTAATAACAGCCTGTTCTTGGAACAGATAAACTTACAGTTTGCAATTAGTAGAGACGCTGCTGCCGAACAATGTCGAGAGATGCACAGACTCAGGTAATTCACACACACTTAATCTCTCTCTATCTCTAATAACTGCATTAATAACTGCATTAGTCTGCTATCAATGGCTCAAGCCTACATTACTAGCTCTAAAATTACATTTTAGAATTAGCAACAGAGGCTTGGGATTCGATGCGTAACAAATCAGTCCTACACACAGAGTGTTTTAAGGATAAAAACCTGACAAATGTCTTGAAATACATCCTCTCAATGTTTTGAGGTGTGGTAACCGGAATAATTGACTCCAGGCCGTTGAATTATTGAAAAATAATGCATACTTGAAATGTAACGCCCACTCCACACATTACCACCATTATTTTTCTAATAATTCAACTTCCCGTCGTCAATTATTCCTTACATACTAATTTGTGCATATTTAAAAGTAGGGATGCACCGATATGAAAATTTTGGCCGATACCGATAATCGGCAATTCTTTACATTTGAAAGCCGATAACCGATGTATTGCCCGATAAATCTAAATCCAAATTTTCTAATAATTATTGAGAGCCTGATTACAAAAACAAAGGGTTTACCATTAAAAGCCATATCCCAAGTACACAATTATAATGTTCTCATTATAATCTTATGTAGCCAATATGATAGCACATAACTGTAATTTTCCTTTTTTTTTTTAAAGTGATTCCAATCATATTTCACGCAGTTCAAAACCATCATGGTGAACAGTGAGTGCACATCTGAAGTGTCTCAGCTGAAGGAAGTAATCCTTTATTTATCGGCTTTAATATATATCGGTCAAATTTTCTTATCGGGCCGATAACGATAACATAAAAAATTAAACATATATCGGCCGATACCGATATGGTGGCCGATATATCGTGCATCCCTATTTAAAACTTGCAATCTAACTTTTAAAAAGGCATCAAACAAACATATAAACCTCCTCCCTCACCAAGATGATTATGAAATGTCTCCATGACAAAGGCAGTGGACCATCCAGTTGGAGCAAAGCATGCTGGGTGCGCAGGAAACAGGCCAAGTAGGTGGGATGTAGTCCCATTGTCATGATGAAATGATCGGCGCGTCCCTCTGACAACGGAGCCTCTGACATCACTTCCTGTGCGGCCCCTTCCTCCAGAATCTGACACATACAGATATTCAGTGATCCGTAAACACTGACAACAATACTGTATCTATCATCTAAAGGGGCGGTCACATGTACTGTTGCTCAGAGATATTTCACGTGCGAAATACAGGCATTTCAAAAGGAATCTGCGCAATCGGTTTCGGTCCCAGTTTCGCCCGAGGGCAAAATAGATTTTGCTCATATTCAGTGTTTCATAAATCGCTACACTATTGATAAATACTTTAGGTCAAAACTCCATTTTATTGAAGTTTTATTCATGTGCATGTTCACAGTTCTCTCATGTAAAGTCATGCATGCAGAAAAAATAAATAAATAACTAATACAAAATTTATATATATATATTTTTTTTTATTATTGTTTTTTTTTATTCTAATTTATGATTAGATTAATTATTAGCTTTTCAATAAATCCTTGTAATTCCCTCATAAACCCCAGTTTGGAAAACCCAGATCTAAAAAAAAGAGATCAGAATTTGTTGGAGGTAAAGACAAATACCATAAACTCAAAAACAAGGATGTTAAAAACAACAACAACAACAACATGCACCTCTTCAATTGGGATAAAGGCACTGGGACCCAAGGGCAACACCTGGGGTACGTCTGATTCCTCCTGAGAAAAAGAAAGAGAGACAATAGAGATGCAATAAATATAAGGCTCTCTGGTGTCTATTTAAAACGTTTTGGGAAAATATTAAGCCTTCTTTTATCAGAGAGATATTTGTGCATTTCAAAAAAGCATCGTAAACTTAAGTTGATCGTAAAACAATTAGGCTTACGATGCTTTTGGGAAACGCAGCCCAGTATGATAAAAACAGCTTACTAACGACTAAATGGGTGCGAGTCATTTGCACAAATCGGTTCATTCGAACTATTAATTTCAAAGAACATTTAAAACGATTCAGTGGTTCTTTGCGTCATCGTGCGGTTTATTAAAATCAACTCGGTTCCTTATTGACTAAACTGTCATCCAATCAAGTCTTAAACATATTTCACATAAGTTTTATCAAACATTTTTTTATATTAAGCTTTCTTTTCGCCTCATCAGTCAAACGGTACACACCCCCAAATTGTCATGTCCAAAGGGAAACGGTTCTGGGTTGAGTGACTCAGTGAGTCGTTGACGCGAAACCGATTCAGTCCGATTCATAAATAAATAATTCGACCGGTTTAACAGTTTCACTCAAAACGAACAATTGTTTCACGAAATTGACATCGCTAAATGGACCTTTAAGTCAGAGCATCGACTAGAAACTTTATAAGTGTGCCGTATAAAGCTAGACGCCGACACAGACATATTAAGAGTGACTCGGTCAGACCGGCTAAATGAGCTCACCTTCATCGGACGAATATAGGTGTTCATAAGTCACAGGTTGAACAGAATATTGATGAAAAAGAGTCTCGCAGGGTTTGTGCTCTATGACTTCATGATGCCTGTTGTGGAAAGCAGGAAACAGCACCGGGAGGAGGCGTGGCATACGTGAACAAACAGCGCCGGACTCTTGCATCACCTCTCCGGCGCAACATGACGCAACCCGCCGGTAACGGAGATCCGAGCTCCGGGCTCCAGCTGTAACTGGGTCGGGTTCGGTTAAAGTATAACACTGTAAGAGTCGTGAGTCCAGTATTGATTAACGTTAAATGAAAGGGGATGTATGGAAATATATTTTTCCCAAATCCATTTGAGAAATAGCTGTGTTCTTTTTATTTTTTATTATTATCTCATTAGCAGGTTAACTTAGATCAGGTTGCATAAACTGCTAAGACTACTTCTTAAAAGTTTGTCATCTTTTTTTCTTTCTTTGTTCATAACTGTTTTAAGTCAGTGACATAAGGCATCTTTACACAGAAAAAGCTGCACAGAAACAAAATCTGAAGCGGCATAAAAATACAAAATGTGCATTTACACAGAATTCTGAGCAGACACAGAGCCGCTTTCTAATTTGATACTAAAAAGTAATACCGGTCGCCCCTTGACTAACCGTCATTCTAGTACTAGTAGTCTTAACTTAATGGCTATGCTTATGCAACTGGCCCCTGCTGGTCTACTGTAAATAAGCATTTATTTGACAGGTAGCTTTAGGTTTCACAGAAAGGGCTTAGATTAAGCCAGGATTAGGCCTTATAGGTCAATTAGGTCATTTAAGTAGCTTTTATAAGCGTGCCTTAGATAAAACTTTACTGATGTTCATCTTGAGGCAAAACAATGGCACTGACATATTTTGAGATATGTCAGTGCAAGTTACTTTCAGTTAAAACAGCTCAAACTGGGTCTGGGACTAGCCTTAAACTTTGTCTGTGAAACCGAGGGTTAAAATAATAAACTGGTCCAAGCTGGTAGACCATCTTGGACAAGCAACAAACCATGGATAAGCTTTCCATGTCAGCTTAAAGTCACCTTGAAATTAAAATTCACGCATGCTAATGATCTTAATGTGGCCGGTTGCATAAACTGCTTAGACTAGTTTTAAAAGTTAGTCATCTACATTTTTTCATCAATACTGCTCCTAACTTTGTACATAAATAGATTGGTCTAATTGGAATTAGAAAAATAACAATGATTACCCCTCGGGTAACTGCTAATTGGTCAAACTAGTTCTTAAAGGGATAGTTCCCCCAAAAATGAAAATCTTGTCATCACTCACCCTCAAGTTGTTCCAAACCTGTAGGAGTTTCTTCATTCTGTTGAAAACAAAAGAAGATATTTTAAAGAATGTTGGTAATCAAACAGTTGACGGCACCCATTAACTTACATAGTAGGAAACAAATACCATACAAGTCATAGAGACAGAGCGTATTTAGGCCACGCCCACACCCAGGGGGAAAACAAACCAACCGTCCCCATTGACTTTGCATTGCGAGAGGCTGCCTCCTTGTCATTTCTTGCTTCTAACAAAAGACAGAAAAATGCCTAAAAGCTGCTGTGTGACAAGGTGTACAGCAAATAAGCTAAAAAACTCAGAAATACGTTTTTATTAGCTCTCGACCCCAAAAAACGAGTGCTTAGGACATAAAAGTGGATACAGGCAGTTGAGACAGAGCGTCACGTGTCTCATTACTCTGAGAACTAACGTACGCCCGCTGGAGGAGACTGTAATCGGCAACACAGGATAGTTTATCTTACAGAAATATAATATATAAAACTGACATTTGGATATTTGGCTCACCAGTGACTAAATGTTTAACTTACTGCACACGTAGTGTATTTTAGTGCATACTGAGTGTCAGGATCCCACAATTTACCCATTCGTTCTAGCCTGTATCCACTTTTATGTCCTCAAACGCTCGTTTTTTGGGGTCGACAGCTTATGAAAAATTATTTCTGGGTTTCTTAGCTTGTTTGCTGTACACCTTGTCACATAGCAGCTTTTAGGCATTATTCTGTATTTTGTTAGAAGCAAGAAATGACAAGGAGGCAGCCTCTCGCAATGCAAAGTCAATGGAAACAGTTGGTTTGTTTTCCCCCTTGGTGGGCGTGGTCTTCAGATTATGACGCGTTGCGCTCTGTCTCTATTGGCTACTGTCAACATTCTTTAAAATGTCTTCTTTTGTTTTCAACAGAAGAAAGAAACTCATACAGGAAAGGAACAACTTGAGGGTGAGTGATGACAAGATTTTCATTTTTGGGGGAACTATCCCTTATAGGCCACAGTTCATCCGTGCATTTTTTTATTTTTTATTTATTTATTTTATTTACTGGACTGGACTGAAATCACATAGCAGGTGAAAAACAAAACGTGAAAAGAGTATGTCTGAATTCACTGTATTCATAAAAGAGTAGGCAAAAAGTACACGGATGACTTATTACTTCCACTAAGACATATGATGGACACTTTACTATCCCGTGAGGCCATGGGAGTTATGCAAATGACGCTGGTAGGTCACATGACAGTGACAGCATGGCGATTACATTCATACTACACATTCATTAAATACTTTGTTGTATATCCAACATTAAAATTGGCTTCTGAAGTAAAATCAGATAATGAAGGCTCTGTAGTTAGAGCCTCATTCACTTCATCTACAACCTTTCATTACCGCTGATGTTACATGACTACAGCTGCTATACATGCACACATACACCCTTGCACTTTACATCCCTCTGTACCCGGGGCTCCTAATAATTACACAGAACATTTTCTCTTATGTAACCTTGTACTGAAGTAATGAAGCCTACGCATCTGTTCGACACACACACACACACACACACACACACACACACACACACACACACACACACACAAAACAAGGACACAACAAACAAAAACACAGACACAAAATGGGATTTTATTGAATCATCACAAGCAGCATGTTTAGCACTTGCAGGGTCAGTGAATGTTTGCCCTTGAGTTACGTGTGTGTGTGTGTGTGTGTGTGTGTGTGTGTGTGTGTGTGTTGTGTCTGTGTATGTGTGTGCTTCATGGAGTGTTTTATCTGAGAAAATAATCAAGCATTCACACATTTCAAGTCAAAACTTATATTAAATTACCATTACATATATATTCCTTATAAAATAATACTTTCGGGGCAGAATCTGAAAGAATGTGAAAGAGGAATGAAGAAAGACAGTATGATTTAATAGGCACACCACCTCCCCACAGGGAAGACTTTATCGTCCATGTTGTACGTGAAGATCTTTTAGTCAAGCTTACAGGGTTTTGTTGAAGGGGGGAGATGGTTGATTGAAAACTGACACCTTTCGCTTGTATTCAGTGCTCCATCCCCATGGACAATATAGTGATGAAGGCAAAGAGGCAGAAAGAAATGGAGTGGATCTTAAGCATCAGGGTCAGAGGTCACAGGAGACTTTTTTTTTTTACAAGAAAAGAAAGGGATGTTAGTGTAAGAATTAGAGGTTGGCTCCTTCTCAAACTATCTTGTTCTCCAGGGCAGCGATCCTTTTCGTCACAGCGTCCAGTGATGCTTTTGTCAAGGAAATGATGCAATAATACCATCATAACCTGCGCTAAACATTTCTCATGCTTTATGCTTTTCTGGCTATAACATTTCTTTTAGAGATGCAACAATAACAAAATTCTGGTCATTGCGGATAAGCCAAAAAATATTTTCATGTTATGGCTGATAATCAGTAAATGACTGATATTTTATTTACTATATTTGTACATACTTGTTTTATATTTATATACAGAACTTATTATTTTATATATTACATTTTGAATACAATATATTAAATTATATAATATTTTGTCTAAACAATTAAAATATATTTGCTAAATATTATATATTTAAAAAAAAATTGGTATATTTTTAATTTTGTATTATTTTTATAGTTTAGAAATATATTTTTTATTTAAAAAATTAAATAATTTAGTTAATTATTGTTTTAAAGATTTATTTTTTTAGATTATATGAGGACAAAGAAAAGTAAAAATAGCTGAAATTTTTTTTTTCTTAATAAAATTATTTATTAATATTTTATAATAATAAATAAATAATGTATTATTATATTAAATAATATTATATTATATATTAATATATATAAAATAATATATATTATTTATATATATATTAAATAATTATTTTATTAAATAATTAATAAATAATAATTATTTACTTAATAGCACAGTTAAATGTTCAATATCGGCCTGTATATACATCCTATAAACCCAATACAAATATCCAATATCTGCCATTAACCACTATATCATGCATCCCTAATTTCTTTTGATTTTAATTATCATACAGCGAGTCCAAATGTGTTTAATCTCAAAACCCTCTTAAAAAGGCACATCTTACGTAAAAAGGCAGTAGAGATGACACATTCAGCTGATGTACTGAACAGCATTATGTAAGTCAATACTGAACATTGAGCGTAATAGGAGTTTGTGTAGTGTATATTTTCAGCATGGCAGATGTGGGATTAAGCTCTGAACCCGAACACTCTGTTTAGGAAAGGATATATTTCTTTGTTAATGCCTGTAGTGCCTCCTCCACCTTTTTCTGGAACTTGACGAGGGAATTACATTCACAGGGATCTTCCGCTGTAAGTGATAGCACAGCAAAAACAAATTCAATTGATGAAATGCTCGTTTCAATGCTTATTTTTTTGCGGTTCTACTTACGTTGACAAACATTGATTTGCAGATTCTTGGCAATTTGGTTCATGGTTTTGAAGTCAGCCGTGTAGAAGTAATGGTCAGCGACAGGAGCAGAGGCGATCTCTCTCAGCTCGTCCTCGACAGCATTGCCAACGCCCACAGCAAACATTTCAAAGCCTAAACACGCACACAGTGCACTGTAAAAACACTCATACACATTGCACTTTGCATTGCATTTCTGTGTGTGCATTTGTTCCCCTAACCGCTCTCCTTGGCCTTCCTGGCGGCGTCTCCAATGTAGTCCTGCGACCTGCCATCAGTGAAGACAATGCCGACCTTTGCCACTCCAGGTCTGGCGCCCTGGCTAGGAGTGAAGCTGTTGTCCACCAGGAAATTGATGGCGTGGCCAGTCATGGTTCCCCTCTCCATATAACCCATCTTCTTCACAGCTTCTTTGAGGGCCTTTTTGCTGTTGTAGCGTCCCAGAGGAAACTCCTGCTTCACCGAGCTGGAATACTGCACCAGTCCCACATGAGTGTTGGTTTCTGACACGTCCAGTTTGTCGATGATCAGGTTGATCCATTTCTTGACCAGCTCGAAGTTCTCTGGTCTCACACTCTTGGACCCGTCGATCAAGAAGACCACATCTGTGGCTGCGTTACTGCAAGCTGAGATAAGAGAGATAAAGGGTTTGTTGAATGGGGTTTCCAAACTAAACAGGGGGCCGAAAAAAAAAAGTTTTTTTTTTTTTTTTACCAAAAGTTTATATATATATTTATTATAAGATTTATTATTATTACTGATTCATTTTTAGTTTCTCTTTTCTATATAGTGGGAAGGCATGGGATTAATTGTGATTATATTGACAGCCCTAGATTTCAACAGTAAGAAATAAAAAAATTATCTGCTAAAATGATTTTTATTATTAAACTTGCCAAAGAATTCAGTATAGTGACAATTATATATTTTTGGATACTTTTTTTAGAATAATCTTTTATAATTTATTTTCTCACCATAATAAATAGATCTTGAGGATTAAGAACATTTAAAAAATAATTCAATTAAAAATTTATTTAAAGGCTTTTTACATTTGATTAATTCTCGAGTGCCTTGGCCTTTCTTAAGTTTAACTATCTCTCATCCAAAGAGCACCAGGATACGAAGATTTTTACCCCAGTTTCTTGTTTTATAATAACTTATGAATAATAATAATTTATGAAAATATATAGAAGTGTTATATTTTATAGGACAAGGATGTTGCCATATTTGAGGGTCACATTTACAAGCTTAAAACCATTGTGGTAACTGAAGTCAAATTATAAATGGGCCATTTAGTCACATGATTTGACCATTTAGAGTGAGTGTGTGTTGGTTAGTAAATGTCTCTTGGCCTATAAGATTCTGATTCATCTTTAAAGCAGGGGTTTTATATACATCCAAATCTGCACATGTAAATGGAGTCTTTTGCTCATGTGTTTGACTCTTACCCAGCATTCACACACATACTCACCGCTGCATGTTCGGCCGTCGCCCGTGAGTGTGTGACCATCTCTGCAGGCGCACTTGAAAGATCCGGGTGTGCTGATGCAAATGTGCTCACAGTCATGATCGCCTGTCGCGCATAGGTCCGACACAACCGCTACCATGAATGTAACACACACACACACACCGGGGTGGGGGAAGGAAGGGTTAGCGAGGAGAGAATTACTCTATGTGAAAGTGGGAACTCAAGAAAATCAATGCGTTTTAACAATCCGCTGCGCTCGAAACGAACAGCAAATCTTTAAAACACACAGAAATACGTCAGAGACTCAGACTTCAGGACAGCAGAAAGTTCTACCGCACTGGTTCTCAACCTTTTCAATTTCGAAATTGTCTAAATGATGACAATTGATGAGCAAAAAAGGATGTCTTGTTTTCCATTACAAAAATCAGAAAATTCTTAAATCAAAATACATTTACTTGAGAAGCAAAATGACTCCAGATGTTGAGTCTTGTTTTCTGAAAATGTGAATTTGTGAAATGAAGAATTTATGTCTAAAATAAGAAAAAATATCTGCCAGTGGGGGAAAAAAACTAAAAAAAACTTTTATCCTACTTCACTGACAGATGTTTTGTCACTTCATTTTGTTCAGTGAACAAGACTTAGGGCAAAACCCTCTTTTGGTGTTAAAAAAAACTATTTTCTAAAGACATGCAGTGAAAAAAATTAAGAGTTATTTTTGCAGCTGATCTAATTGCATATGCATTTGTAGGAGTTTCCCTTTCAGACGCAAAATTTATGGGACGAGAGTATTTAAATAAATCCCGCAACATAATTTACTAAGGTTTGCTGGTATTTTCAGCATTAATTAACGCCCAAAAAAGCATGTCTTAATCCATTTTGCGCTTGGTAGATTGTGTTGGTCATTATGTAAATGACTGTGTTGGTCATTATGTAAATGAGCTGCTGTGTCCTTTAATTAGCACAATGTCAATAGATAATCCTCAGAACTTTCGACTCCCATCAGTGCTTTTATGGGATTGCGGTCTCACGCTAATTTGCCCTGTTTAGTAAATCTGGCCCTTCATTTCTTATGTCATCTCTCCTCTCAAGTAAGCGGTGTAGATATTTGTACTGGAAAACAAGACAAATACTGAATAAGAAACTCTTTTTTCCAGTGTATCACCAAGCTGAGAACCACTGCACTGCAGCGACTACGATCACATCAGTGATGAATACACATGCTTTTACTTCCTCGCCCGGAGAACCGAGTGCAGTGGAGCATCAAGCACACGGTGGAGATCTACGTCTGGAGTGAGATTAATGATATCATGCCCTCGTATATACACC
This sequence comes from Leuciscus leuciscus, assembly GCF_965113295.1. NCBI lineage: Eukaryota > Metazoa > Chordata > Actinopteri > Cypriniformes > Leuciscidae > Leuciscus > Leuciscus leuciscus. The sequence continues at coordinate 4,402,936 of NC_138736.1, forward strand.
TTTACTATCGCTGGCCACGGTGAGGACAGTCTCCAGACCTTTATTCCTTTCCCCTCGTCCTCTCACTTACCACAGAAGGCCTCCTGGAACTTCTTGGTGAGCTTCTCAATGAGGCTGTAGCTCTCCACGTAGTCCACGTGATCATCCAGAGGCTCGCTGGCCATTTGCCTGAGCGTGGTCATTTCCACACGGCCCACTCCGATGGCAAATATCTCAATGCCCGCCTCGCGCGCCTTTAATGCAATGTCACGGATGTTGTCCTGCGGTCTGCCGTCGGTCACAATAATTGCCACCTGCAAATGTTTATTAATGACATTTTTTAATAAAATGATCTAAAACTGGAGATATTCTAGTAGATTCAGATGTTCGTCTGGGCCTAATTCATCCATTGTGGATTACGTAACGCCAAATGGCATGTTGCCAAAGAGGCTTAATGTTGTTAATGATGCCAATATGGGAGTTTTATGAGATTACAACACTCTTAAAAATAAAGGTTTCAAAAAGGAGTTTTCACAGCGATGCCATATACTTTTGCTTGATTGCTTTGTCCGAACCAAAGTTCAATTGCTTCCCCCTTCACATTAGCTGTGTCCCAATTCAGAGGCTGCATCCTTCGAAAGTTTCTTTTGAAGACCGAATGCGTCACAGTGGCGCGACGAAGGCTGTTCCAATTCAACATCCCCCTCAAATGCGGAGTTCATAGCCGAGCCTATCCCAAAATTCATTGCGTGGTGGTGACAAGTAGATATTTTTTTTGAGAAAAAGCCAGATTACACTTTAAAATGTAAGTATCTGGTCTCATTGACTTCCATAGTATATATTTTTTCCTACTATGGAAGTCAATGAGACCAGAAACTGTCTGGTTACTGATACTCTTCTAAATATCTTCCTTTCTGTTAAGCAGAAGAAAGAAATTCATACAGGTTTGAAACAACATGAGGGTGAGTATATGATGACAGAATTTTCATTTTAAAGTGGAGTATCCCTTTAAAGCACCCTTAGTGAAAAGTTCTTAAAAGTAACACTTTTTTTCTTTTAAAAGAACCTTTTTCCAATCATAAAGTACCTTTTGTGCATTTGAAAGGTTCCATTGATGTCAAACCATATATCCCAATATTTATAAGAGTGTATAACTCTGACCTTGCTGATGTCGGAGGATTTGCGCGCTCCCTCGGCTTCGCTGAAGGCCACGTTCATGGCGAACTGGATGGCCAGGCCTGTCATGGTCCCGGTGGACAGTGGCTCGATCTTGGACACGGCCTTGACAAGCGCAGCCTTGGTTTTGTGGGACTTCAGAGAGATCTCGTTCTTCACCCGACTGGCGTAGTTCACGACACCCACGCGAGTAGCATCAGCTCCGACGTTCAAACCATCGATCACTTTGGCCAGGAAGACCTTGACCTGCTCGAACTCAGCGGGCCGGACACTTCGAGAGCTGTCGATGATGAACACTACATCAGTGGGCTTGGTGTTACACAAGCCTGCAGCTGGAAAGAGTGAAAGAACAGAGAGAGGATGTAAATATGTGAGATCGATCGAATATGTTTAGACCTCAGACACTAATTATTTACTTACAGTCACTATGACATTTTGCTATTTATTGATGATGGCAAAAAAAACTCAATGGTTTTCTATATATAACCCTATAGGGTTCTTGACTCAATTTTAAATGTTCTATATAAGGAGAAATGTCTTAAATGATTGCATATCTTCATTTTTAACAGGTTTTTCTTTTCTTTTTTTCCCCTAGTGATAAAGTATGTTTATGAGCAGTTTAATTCATAACATTTCATCAAATCTAAATCCATAATGACCACATGATGGGAACCAAATGGTTCTAGATATGAAACACCTGACAGATACAACTTTTCCTTCTAAGAGTGTCTTATGAAGATGGTGAATGTACTGTGGTAGAAGTTTTTCAAACTGATCTGACTTGAGGTATTTTTAGAAGATATAAAAGGTCTAACCTGTGGGGACGGCGGCCCGTCTAAGAATACACTAGCCCTATAACTGTCTTAACACTTCCGAAGTGTTCAGTGTGCTAAAATCTTTCCTGTGAACATCAGTGATCACCTGTTCACCTCCTGATGAAATTAAGGTTTATCTTCGAACAGATTACACACACTTATTTACTGCATTCTTGATCATTAAACACTGAGAGAGAATCAGTTGACATTAGCATGATGCATGCATGTGATGTGCAGATAATATTCCCTGTATGACCTCACTGGTTACAAACCCAATATTAAAGTCACCTTGTAGTCGATCATTTTATCCCTTAAAACTCACCTTTGATCACCAAAATGACATATTTAAAAGTTTTTTCCTTGAAAAAAGTGTCTTCATGCCTTAAAATAGCTTGAATGTAACTCGACACCCTTGCCTCATTTAGTATACACGGTTCTATGAATATGCAAATGAGCCCCGCCTCCACTCACTCGCTCCAGCTCAGAGATCCACTCATTGACGATCACACGTTGATCTGATTGGTTACAAGGTAGTTTGTGACGTCAGAAACACCAGCATTTTCAAACCGTGTTTTTGAGACTGTCTTTGGTTCACCGTTTTAAGGAGAAAATACTCAGGAATAGTGTTGACATGAATTTGCACATGGTTTGTCTTAAAGCATATTAAAAACACCACATAGACATATAAACAACATTAAAAACTTGATTTTCACCTCAGGGGGACTTTAAATCATGTGAGTGATTAAACTCTCCTGCAAGGCCTATTATTTATTTAGAAGAGAAGTAGTTTAGAGGACCTTTCAACACCACTGACTTCAACACAAGCATATTTTTTTAACCATAAAGTAGGAATTGAGTAAAATTTTGAAGGTAATCATTAAAACCACAGTACCATCTGTTTTCATCTTCCTCAAATTACTTTCATAGCACTTTTTCAGGACTCTTGACTTCTCATCATTCTTTATATCAGAGAATACTGTGTCCTACATTTACTCTAAGTAATTTACTCAGTCTTCAGTGTCACATGATCCTTCAGAAATCATTCTAATATGATGATTTGATGCTCAAGAAACATTTCAGATTATGATCAATGTTGAAAAAAGTTGTGCTGCTTCGTATTTTAGTGGAATCCGCGATTCATTTTTACAGGATTCTTTGAGAAATAGAAAGTTCAAAAGAACAACATTTATTTGAAATACAAATCTTTATTTTGTAAATGTCTTTACTGTCACTTTTGATCAATTGAATGCCTCCTTGCTGAATTAAAGTATATATTTTTTTTTTTAAACACACACACACACTTTTGAACAGCGGTGTACAAATGGCGTGTGGGAAAGAAAGTGAGAGTGAAAACCAGACAGTCTGCGTGTAGCTCAATAAATGTACAGTGTTGGCCGTTCTCATAATAACTCCCATTGATTATACATTCAGCCTCAGGTATGCACGCACACGCAGATTTACACACACACACACACACACACACACACACGCGGTACAAGGCCTCTTTGTGTACAAATGTAGACATTTAAAACCTTAATAACACATTTTCCTTGAGGACATACAAGTTGAGTACAACCACTGGAAACATAACCCTAATTACCTACTTGATTGAAGCATCTCTCTCAGTTTTTAACACCTAGACCTGCGAAAATTAAACTAATAATGAAATACTAGGCTCAGCTTTAAAACACAGAAAAGCAGTGGAGGAGATAATGTGATTCGACACAGACTTTGAAATGAGAACAAATGAAGGCTTCACAGTACTCTTTAAAGGGCACACATTTGCTAAACATTGAACTCTACCATCCAAACTGTTGTGTAAAACAAAAAATATAGGCGAATATAATTTTTGCACCTCAGTCTTTCTACAGATGTTATAATGCTTGTGTCCGCACTTCTTAACCGGCTTAAACCAGCAAAACTATGGTTCAGAAAAAGCCAATGCTGATTGACCTGTATTTTTGAGCTATTTTGTCTGGCTATCAGGTTATTCAGCACACAGATCAACCAGCACTAAGCAGCGAGGAACTAACTGAACCAGCTAAACTTACTGATTAGTTAGCAGATATATAAACTCACTGCAAAAAAAAAATATATATATTTTTTTTTTAATTAAATTTTTTGTCTGGTTTTCCAGTATAAATATCTAAACATTCTTAAATCAAGATGCATTTACTTGAGAAGCAAAATGACTGAAGATGTTAAGTCTTGTTTACTGAACAACTGTGCTTAAAACAAGACAGAATATCAATGATGTAAGAAAAATAATCTTGTTTTCCCTTTGAATTACTGTAAATGTATTTTTCGGACCCTTCTGGCAGATATTTCTTTTATTATTTATTTATCTTTTATCATGCTCACAAGAGTGTAAGACTTAACATCTTCAGTCATTTTGCTTCTCAAGTAAATGCATCTTGATTTAAGAATGTTTAGATATTAAATTTTTTATGGGATGAAGTTTGCTCTTCATTACAGCATTTAACCGTAAAACATGAATCCCGTTGGCACTGTCAGCATCCAGTGATAAATGCATGACACTGATGGATCTGTTAATGATGCTATTTTCTTACCCATAGCAGCAGCATTTCTCAGATCCACGGTGGCTTGAGCTCCCAGGATGCATAGCAGCATCACAAACCCCGGCAACGTCATACTGTAATGCGGCGTGAGTCCTAATGACCTGCTCGACTACCGGAGACAGACTGATTCACGGCGAGAGAAGCGTGCAGGTTATCAACACACATATTCACAGATACACACTCTCAAGTTTGGAGACCCGCCCTCAAATCCGAGCTGTATTGGGAGGAGGGGGATACCTGTCCCGAAAAACCTAGAGTTTGGGGTATAGGAAAGACAAACACACCTTGATCTGTGTATGTGTTTGTATAAGAGAAGCCGGGTTCATTCGGAGCCCTAGGAGGGGTCTCTAACTTGAGGTTGAACTCAAATAAACATTAAGATGAATCTGGTCTTTTCTGGGCACTTTTCCTCTCAAATTAATCTCACACACGCAGGAATTTATGCACAGGAATTATGTGGGAAGCCTCCGTTCCTGATCCAACACAGACGGCCCTGTTCGGACTGTGTGTACGTGTATGTCTGTGTTTTTCTACTATACACACCATGCCGTGTCGAGTGTGTGCCTGCTGGGAAATGCCAGGATTGCACGTGAGCATGTGTGTCTGAGACTAAATGTGATAATATTGAGTGTGATATGCCATTTCTAAAAGGTTTTTATTAGAGGTGCTGACCACAAGCCACATACAACATGTAGTTATTTATTATGAGATATTACAGTATTTGTTATTAATTATTTATCGGTGCACATCATTATTATAATTTTTTTTTTTTTTAAATGAATGTGCCTCGTAATATTTAATCAAAAAAACGTCTCCCTCTTACAGCATCTTTGATGACGAGGGCGGGGCAACCTGTCACTCAAACGAGATCGACCAATAGCAAACCACAACCATCCAATCAATTCCCCATGGACAAAATCAAGCCCCGCCCTACATTTCTTCTTGTTTGAGAAGCCGTTTCACTCGATATACATTACAATACGAGAAAACTATCGCAATTTCTGTTTCGCGTCGACTTTAAATGATTTATTAATTATTTACTGTAACTGTCATGTCTTTCTGAACCTCTAAGCATGAAAGGAAATGAACATGAATAGTGACCACAACAATCAAGCTGGATTTATGGTGAACAATTTCAGTCAGATATTGGGTGGTTTGAGAAGGCTTTAAATTCAAAGCACAAATTGTTGACAGCTTTTGTTTGTTTTGCCCTGCCACCATCCAATTAAGCGTTTTAGAAGAAAGCAGCTTGAAGATTCTGCTAAACATGTGGTTTTTTTGTTCCAGAGAATAAATGAGTTTGGAACGACATGAGGATGAGAAACCCTTTAAAGCGGCCTGTGAAGTACTCAGGAACACTCAGAAAATCATTTTCCGGTAGTCCTGTTTGTCTATGTAAATGAAGTGTGTGTTTGTTTCTATATTGCATAACACAGCAATTAAGGTTTGTGAACACACACTGTTTCTCTCGGCCTCCTGCTTCCATCCATCCATCGCCAATCTGCCGGAAAAAGCCCTCCGCACCTGAAGTGTGCCAATGACTTTGACAAGAACATTAAAGTTTCCTTATTTTCTTGCACCATCTGTGCCACAGTACAGCTCACTGAAAAACAGCTTGTGCTTTTTATTTTATTACATTTTTTTAAAGTCACTTTATAATTATAAAAAAAAAAAAGATTAGCTATTGACCAAATTAAGTGGAATCTAAAGTATATATATATAACACAGTGAAACATTGAAAAATATTTTTTATGTTAATAAATATTTTAACTACTTTATATACATTACTGTTCAAAAGTCGGTACGATTTTTAATAAAAAAAAATAAAAAAAAGCCTCTTCTGTTCATTTATTGGATGAAAAATGCAGTAAAACTATTATTACAATTTAAAATAACTGTTTTTTTATTTATTTATCTGAATATATTTTAAAATGTAATTTATTCCTGTGATCAAAGCTGAATTTTCAGCATCATTTCTCCAGTCTTCAGTGTCACATGATATTTTGTTTTTCTTTCCAAAATAATTTTTTATTATTTCTTGGAGCACGAGGTGAAGATTTTTTTTTGTTTGCGTTTTATAACATTATATCAAGCAATTCATCTATTTGATAATACGAATAAAATATTCCTCCTACACATACAGGAAAAAACATTCACATTAGTTACTATCTCATAACCATAAAATTCCCCAGATGTCACTAGTTTCTGACTCATGATGACCACACAATGATGACAGAGCTGCATCACAGAAAATAAACTGCAATTTTTGTCTTGTTTTCCAGTACAAATATCGAAACATTCTTAAATCAAGATGCATTTATTAGAGAAGTCTTGTTTACGGAAAAATGTATCAAAATTAAGCGAGTTTATGCTTTAGATAACTCGCTTCATTTAGATTTTTTTTTTTTTTTTTTTTCAGGAAACAAGACTTAATATCTTGTAATTTTGCCTCTCAAGTAAATTTATTTTGATGTAATCATTTTTGGGTATTTTAACTGGAAAACAAGACAAAAACACCAAGCATTTGGTACCACTTTTTTTTTTTTGCAGTGCATTTTAACCACAACAGGAACTGTTTAAACCGTCTTTCCTTCGCCGTGCTTCCCTAACCAGTGAGGACACAATAATCAGAAACACATTAATTATTAATTAATTACATTTATTGTGTGAAAGCGAGGATACATGCGTGGGCATGTCTGCTTATGTTCTGCTTCTGGGTGTTAGCATGCGTGTGAATATTTGTGCTTATTGTGGTTTAACATATTCACGTGGTATTGTGGTTTTTGCGTCATAAAGCCATGCAGGAAATACGTGTGCATGTAATTTTAGGGCTCTTGATAGGTCGGGGGTGTGCCTTCGGCTTTCATTTTGAGAGCCTCATCATAAGAAGGAAGCTTCACCTGTCAGTCAAAAACACAACAAATGGCGATTTGTTTTATTTGATCACAACAGTATAAACTATTAAAAGAAGATCAGAATGGATTGGGTAGTGGCTTCGAATTGTATATTGATAATTTATTAAAAGATATAATTATACAACAACAACATTACAGCTGCTGTATCTTCTGACACCAAGAACAATAAATGCACTTACCGTCACAGTATTTCCAGTGTCAACATGGATGGCAGAGACCCTTTTTTCCTTCAGGGCGTAGAAAGACCTCATTGACACATGAAGGATGTACACCTACACAGAACACACACACACACACACACACACACACACAGGGAGACTAATGAAAGCTCAAACGCACAGAATGAACGCACAGCTCTGCAGAAACCATCCAGAGGGCCGTTTAATTTCCCTCTACCGTCTCCTAAATCCTCCTCAATCAGCAAGAGCACAGAACACACACTATGACTGGCTCTATACATCGCTTTCATACCTCACACACCCTTACACGCAGAACAAGCGCTGGTTAGACTGTACAATTCAGAGCAGCAGACAAAACAACACTGTGTGTGTGTGTGTGTGTGTGTGTGTGTGTGCGCGCGTGAGTGTGTGTGTGAGTGTATGTGAGTGAGTGAGGAGTGTGTGTGTGTGTGTGTGTGTGTGTGTGTGAGAGTGAATGAGGAGTGTGTGTGTGTGTGTGTGTGTATGTGAGTGAGTGAGGAGTGTGTGTGTGTGTGTGTGTGTGTGTGTGTATGTATGTGAGTGTGTGTGTATGTGAGTGTGTGAGGTGTGTGTGTGTTTGTGAATAAAGTTGTATATGTGTTTGCATGAGTTTGTTTTTAATAGAATGATGACATATCATAACTGTGTTTATGTGTATACAATGGCATTACATTTATTTAAAAAAAATTAATATTATCAGCATAAACAACCATTAAATACTCGTAGGTTTATTTTTTATAGTTACTTTAATTCAGCAAGGAAGCATTAAATGTATCAAAAGTGACAATAAAGACATTTCTTAAAGATATTTCAGTAAAGACTTTCCATAGACATAATGATTTATGATTTGACCATCGCAGAAAACTTTCCACTCTGCATTTTTACATTTTCAAAAAAACTATATATGTGTGTGTATATAATTATCATTATAAGCAGTTTTCCTCATGGGGACCAAAAAATAGGACACGCACACGCACACGCACACGCACACACACACGCACACACACACACACACACACACACACACACACACACACACACACACACTCAGGACTTATACCTTCAGCAGTATGTCCATCATAAAGAGCACACTGTACCACATGGTCAACTGGCCAATGTCCTCCTCATTCAACACAGGGACTCTTTTCTGTTCCTTCTGTTAGGGACACACACACACACACACACACACACAAGTACACATTAATTGGGTGACATTATGTTGAAATGAAGAAGTCAGTATTGAGTTTAGTGTGGTCATGTGTGCAGGTCCTCACGACAGCGTGCAGCAGGTCTCTGTAGGTGGGGATCCCGGGAAGAGCCCAGGCTCCGTTAAACAGCGAGAGAAAACTCAAACTCAACTCCACCATCATCATCAGCGTGAACGGAAGGACAAATATCGAGCCCTTACACACAGAAAGAGAAACGGTGAATCACACATTCAGTCATTCACATTCCAGAAGCGCTGTTTCCCTGTTATAGACTGATCAGGTCTGAAATGTGTAGTTTGGAGAGAGCGCAAGGATTCTGTGTTTCGCCGGCTTCATAAATATTGAGACAAGCTCTCTTTCTGGAAGCTGGATAAATAAGGTGCACACACTCACACACACACACACACACACACACACACACACACACACACACACACACACACACACACACACACACACTGAGCCAATGCTTATGCAAACTCACATGCATACACATCCAATAAAACAAAAACTGACTAGACTTATTCAAAATGTATCAACACAGATCGTTTCATAACCAATTTAGTGTGTGTATTTGACTTCGGTCGCACAGATTTATTATTGTTCTTGTAAACTCTCCAAGGAGAATGAGTTACTTTCTGGAATGAATGCGGTGTGCGTTAAAACAGCACAGAATGATAATGGGATGAATATTTCTGATCAAGGAAATATTCTAGTGAGTGAATGCTATAGGAAAAATAAACTAAGTGCAATATAATAACTGTCAGTGTCATGAATAAGACGATCACCTTCAATTATTATCACGTATTTTCCAATTAGAAATAAAAAAGGGTACTTTTCGAAAGTTTGTGGTCAGTAACATAAAAAAAATATATAATAATTAATACTTTTATTTAGCAAGGAAACATTAAATTGATCAAAAGTGAAGTGAGAAATGATGCTGAAAATTCAGCTTTGATCACAGGAATATATGACATTTTTAAATCTATTAAAATATTATTTTAAATTGTAATAATATTTCACAATAATATAGTTTTTGCTGCGTTTTTTAATCAAATAATTGCAGCCTTGGTGAGCATGAAAGTCTTCTTTCAAAAACATTAAAAAACCTTTAAACGATAGTGCATGCATTTTGATCCTGTTGAAATATGATTTAGCATTGTATTTTATTTTTATTTATTAAGAAAGCAATTATTCGAGATGTTCATTTTTAATCTTGACCTAAAATGGTATATGCATTTTGCTTCATTAATTGTATCATATGTAACAACACCTTATGTAATATTTAATGGATTTTTTCAATAAATAAAAAGAAAAAAAATTCAATTAACTTAACTCATATCTATGCATTTATTCATGCATTAATGTGTTCAAATGTATTTCGTAACGCATCACTGTGTTTTTTTCCCCCCTCATAAACCACATTTCCATGCACTGATGTTCAGAGTACAGATGGACATCTATAACACACACTATACCTTGCGCTGAGAGAACAGAGCCAGCACAGCAGAGATGGACATCAGGACCAGCATCAGAATATTAGTGCTGATGTCAACTGGAAAACAGAGAGAGAGAATTTGAATGGCTTTTTCTATTATTTCTATATTATCTATGAATGTTTATGTTATGCTAAAGGATTCATTAATATATGCAAAGTCTTATACCGAACAATATTTGGTCAAGATGCAGCATTTAGGGCTTTTTATGTTGATTTCATGAACTAATGCTGTTTTTATTGATATGACTGCAAAATATATAATATCCAGTGGGGGACATAATCTGAGGCCCCTGACAATCTGTCTCATTAAAATATTGAAATAAACAAAAATATGATACTACTGTTCAATAGCTTGGGGTCAGTAAGATTTTTTTAATTTTTCTTAAGAAATTAATACTTTTATTCAGCATGGAAGCATCAAATTTATCAAAAGTGACAGTAAATACATTTATAATGTTACTAAATATTTCCATTTCAAACGCTGTTCTTATTAACTTTCTATTTATCAAAGAATCTTGAAAAAAATTGATCATGGTTTCCTCTAAAAAACCACTGATAATAATCAGAAATGTTTCTTGAGCATCAGCATATTAGCATGATTTCTGAAGGGTCATGTGACACTGAAGACTGGAGTAATGATGCTGAAAATCCAGCTTTGATAACAGGAATAAATTACATTTTACAATATATTACAATAGAAAACAGTTATGTTAAATTGTAATAATATTTCACAATATTTTTTATAGTATATTTTTGATCAAATAATTGCAGCCTTGGTGAACATAAGAGACTTTCCCCCCCAAAAAACAATAAAAATTGAACAGTAGTGTAGACTTTAGAAATATTATAATATTTTACTTTAGGTCACTAATCTAATAGTACACTTGTGATGATGATCACGTGAACTCTTGGGACAAAACAAATAAGAAATTGGGTAACACTATTTTACAGTGTCCTTGTTACACATTACATGTAGTTACTATAAATTATGCATAATTACATGCAACTAACCCTAAAGTAAGTACATGTAGTTAATTATTGCTGCTCAGTACTTAAATGTGTAATTACACAGTAACAATGACACCTTAAAATAAAGGGTTACACTTTATTTTAAGGTGTCATTGTTACAGTGTAATTATATATTTAAGTACTGAGTAATATTAATGAACTACATGTACTTACTATCGGGTTAGGGTAGGATTAGGATTTGGTTTATGGTTAGTTGCATGTAATTATGCATAATTTACTGTTATTACTATGGTAAGTACATACGTCACAAGGACACTGTAAAATAAAGTGTAACTGAAAAATGTAAGTGTAACTGAATGAAGTGAACTCACAGACACGCTGGCCCTTGAAAGCCTTTGATTCATGATAGGAGAAAGAATATTCCGCTTTCTCCCATGAAGGCATAAGAAAGATGCCCACCAGTTTCAGCACATTACCAATCTATAGAGACGACACACACACACACACACACACACACAGAGGGGGTACAGATGAGATGAATGTGACAGAATGAATTCATAAAGGTAAACGTGTGTCTCAGTTTGTGTGTATTCTGGCAGCCGGTGTGTTTGGTCTCTCTCCTCCAAGCCAACACCAACAGAACAAGTTACACAAGAACAGCGGTTCATTCAGAAAAACCTGTAAAAGTGTAAATTACATAACATAGACACAAACTCCTCCCTCAGATGCATATGCTATGGACAGAGGGTTTCCAGTAAACGTATTTATTCCTAAACCGATTATCATGATTATATAACGCGGTTTGGTTAAATATTCATAAAACTATCTTTGGAATATCGATTTCTCACACAATTCTTTTTAGATCAATACGTAAAAAAATATCTATGCATGTGAGTTTCTCTGTCTATGCATGAAATATATTGGTCGATAAATAAATATCAGCTTCTGATAGAGAGATGGATAACGCTGTACGACAAACAGTGTGTTAAAAAAGAAAGGTAAAACTTAATTTCTATTAACTATAAGTAACTTTACATCCACATGTCTACTAGCAGTCATTAGAGTATTAGTAGACTGTTAGATCAGGGTAAGAAGTAAGTAGTTGCAAAGTTACTTCAGTAACACTTTACAATAAGGTTCATTAGTTAACATTAGTTAATGTATTAACTAACATGAACTAACAAAACAGTATTTATTAATCTTTGTTAATGTTAGTTAATAAAAAATACAGCTGTTCATGTTAGTTCACAGTGCGTTAACTAATTTAAACAAATACAACTTTGATTTTAATAACGTATTAGTAAATGTTGAAATTAACATCAACTAAGATTAATAAATGCTGAAGATGTATTGTTCATTCTTAGTTCATGTTAACTAAGGTTGTTTACTAATGAACCTTATTGTAAAGTGCGTTACACTATTTTAAAGTGTCATTGTTACAATGTAATTATACATTTAAGTAATATTAATAGACTACATGTACTTATTGTAATATTAGGATTCAGTTGAGGCTTAGTTGCATGTAATTATGCATAATTTACTGTTATTATTATTGTAAGTACATGTAACATGGACACTGTAAAGTAAAGTGTTACCGTTACTTCTAGTCAGTGTAATGTCTGATGGGAAGCATCAAAATAAAGAGTTAGCAGATATTAAGCAGACAGTCTACTAATACTCTAATGACTGCTAGTTGACATTAAAAGTTACTTTTACAATATCTGTGATATTGAGTCTGTTGCTCAGTAAGTGACTGTGACTTCAAAATGGAGTCAGCTTCCTCTATCTTCTGCACTAATGGTGCGTGCATTGAACAAATGACAAATAACAGCAACAAAATGGCCATGCTCATACCAGAGAACAAAACTTTATATACTTTAGTGACTTTGAAAGTCCATTGAACTAATACTGCAAGTGAATTAAAGCAATTAAAGCACTCTTTAATTGTAACTATATAAGCACATACTGTATTGTACGCTGCATCTATAGGTGTGTGTATATGAAGCTGTTTTACCAGATATAAGATGGCAAACGTGAGGGTCGCCGTGTGGACATGGCAGCAGAGAGTGCGTGTTCCAGACATCTTTCTCTCCGTCTCTTCCTCAGTGAGAACAAGCGAGCTGAAACACTCAGAAACACACACACGTAAACCACCCGGCTGTTACTGATGCTCATGTAAGTTCCTGTCTGTGGTGGTCAGGGTTTCCTGTGTACTTTCTGAGAACTTCGTGAATTATTTTTTTGTTATCATCTTAGGCTTATTTTAGTGATTTTTATCACGAGTTCTGCACTTTAAATTCTGTAGAAGCATGCATCACTGTTGTGATGCACAAGCCTATATAAAGATGAGTTTAAACATCGATCATGGGAAATGACTTAACATATTTATGGCCAAACACAACATTAGGCAACTACAGTAATTACCTAAACATGCTCATTTCTTTGACACTTTGACTTTTTACTTCACAGAGTAACTGTTCAAATCTAAGACACAGAAAAAATAAATACACAGTAAGACTTTATTTCGAGTCCACTTTAGACTACTGACTAGAAGTAACTTTGCAACTACATGTCGACATTTTCTACTAACCCTAATCTAACAGTCTACTAATACTCTAATAAAGAGTTAGTTGACATGTAGTTGCAAATTAATGAAGTTGACATGTAGTTGCAAATTAATGAAGTTTGTTGACTTGTAGTTGCAAATTAATGAAGTTAGTTGACATGTAGTTGCAAATTAATGAAGTTAGTTGCAAATTAATGAAGTTAGTTGACATGTAGTTGCAAATTAATGAAGTTAGTTGACATGTAGTTGAAAATTAATGAAGTTTGTTGACATGTAGTTGCAAATTAATTAAGTTGACATGTAGTTTCAAATTAATGAAGTTAGTTGACATGTAGTTGAAAATTAATGAAGTTAGTTGACATGTAGTTGAAAATTAATGAAAGTTAGTTGACATGTAGTTGCCAATTAATGAAGTTAGTTGACATAGTTGAAAATTAATGAAAGTTAGTTGACATGTAGTTGCCAATTAATGAAGTTAGTTGACATGTAGTTGCCAATTAATGAAGTTAGTTGACATGTAGTTGCCAATTAATGAAGTTAGTAGACATGTAGTTGCCAATTAATGAAGTTAGTTGACATGTAGTTGCCAATTAATGAAGTTAGTTGACATGTAGTTGCATATTAATGAAAGTTAGTTGACATGTAGTTGCAAATTAATGAAGTTAGTTGACATGTAGCTGCAAATTCATGAGTTAGTTGACATGTAGTTGCAAATTAATGAAGTTAGTTGACATGTAGTTGCAAATGAATTAAGTTAGTTGACATGTAGTTGCTGTTGACATGTAGTTTCAAATTAATGAGTTAGTTGACATGTAGTTGCAAATTAATGAAAGTTAGTTGCAAATTAATGAAGTTAGTTGACATGTAGTTGCAAATGAATGAAGTTTGTTGACATGTAGTTGCTGTTGACATGTAGTTTCAAATTAATGAAGTTTGTTGACATGTAGTTTCAAATTAATGAAGTTTGTTGACATGTAGTTTCAAATTAATGAAGTTTGTTGACATGTAATTTCAAATTAATGAAGTTAGTTGACATGTAATTTCAAATTAATGAAGTTAGTTGACATGTAGTTGCAAATTAATGAAGTTTGTTGACATGTAGTTGCAAAGTTACTTAAAGTTAGTAGAATGTCTGAAGTTGACTATCGAAACAAAGTGTAACCAACCAAATAAAAAAATAAAAAACCAGTACTCCAGTAAATTGTAATTTAATTTAGCATAGATGGTATTTAAGTGTATTTTTGCATTAACAAGCCTTTTAACAATTACTCATGAATTCCTCACTTAACATAGCCGAAGTTTGCATTTCCAGTCAATTAATTTATAAGTATTAAGAGGTCAGACTAAAAAGCAAACATGCCTAAGGCATTTACTTTTATCTCACTACATCTGAAAGCAACCCGAGACAGGAAGTGGAAGTGAACTAGAGCATGCATTTGCGTATGTGTGATGGTTATATTAACACTGTGTAAGAGCAGGCTGTGGTGTAATGATCATGCAGGGTTTCTGGCATCTTCTCTATTTTTCTTAGTACAAAAAATATATCCTGGCCTTATTCAATCGCACCTGTAGTAAATCTATGGAGAAAGAGTATGTAGTGTAAAAGTATGTAGTGATGAGAGGTGAGGAGGTCAGAGGAGAACTGAAGTTTTCAACAAAAACAACAACAACAACAAAAACCTTCAAACCTTGTGTTGTAGAGAAGTGTGCAGGTCTGAGATCAGTGCTCTTGTGAGACAGCGCCCCCTTGTGGCCATATCTAGTCTCTTCTACAGGTGCTCTTGCATAAAATGCGTCTGAAATTGCATACTTCCTTACTAAATAGTAGTAGGCCAAACATAAAGGGCCTGAAACGTCCTATACATCACTTCCTGTGTATATGCCTGATTCCTGTTCACTAGTCAACTAAATCTTGTGCACATGCATAATAACCAACACAGCAAAACATCAGAGAAAGAGCATTTTAATAGCTCTTAAACACCACAGCAAAAACAGAAGACAAACATATAAAGAAATGAAAATTTTGTCAGCGGGATCTTCTCAGTCGGCGCCCTGAAACACAACACAGATGATATCAGTAATATCAGGCACAGACACAGATGAAGCATCTAAACAGAACTTTGCTAAAAGAAACAGAAACCATTGTAAAATGTAAATTCATGTATCAAGACTCATTTAAACTGTAGGATAAAATAGTATGTGATATTATTTAGCATCAAATTAATGATTTAATTAATAATAATTATTATATATATACAGTGCTATGCATAGGTTTAGACACCAATGCTAAAGTTGACTAAAAAGAGGAATAAAAAAAATCATCTTTTGGAAATTGAACTTAATGCCTTAATTAAAAAAATTAGGAAAAATCCAACCTTTAAGGACACCAATTTTCTTTGTGAATGAATAATGTATCGTAAATAAATAAATGTTCTTCCTTAAAATACAGGGTGCATAAGTCTGGACACCCCTATGTTAAATTCCCATAGAGGCAGGCAGATTTTTATTTTTTTTATAGTTACTTCATGGATCCAGGATACTATGCATCCTGATAAAGTTCCCTTGGCCTTTGGAATTAAAATAGCCCCACATCATCACATAGCCTTCACCATACCTAGAGATTGGCATGGAGTACTTTCCATAAGTGCAAATCAAACCAGCTATTAGGCTAACTGAAATCAAACCATGCCAATCTCTAGGTATGGTGAAGGCTATGTGATGATGTGGGGCTATTTTAATTCCAAAGGCCAAGGGAACTTTATCAGGAACTTTATATTTTCAGTTTTCATTTTCATTTTATTTAAAGTTTTAGTGAATTTGTTGTGGTTTTGTCTTTTTTTTTTTTTTAACGTCTAGTTTTTTTTTTAATTAATCTTATTCCAGCTTTAGTTATTTTAGTACAAGTTAAACAACGTAAATGAGAAATGTTGCCTTGACGACTACCTGCATTTTTTTTCACGATATCTTTTATTTTATTTTTTATTAACTTCACTTACTTTTAATGTTTATTTTATTTCAAGTAACAAAAATGGTTATAGTTTTAGTTAACTATAATAATCCTGATTCAACACAAACACTTTGCAAGGAGAGAAGAAATACTTTTTTTACTCAATGATATTAACTATGTTTTCAAGTCTTTCGTTTTTTTGCCACTAAAATGTCTCCACAGACCCTCCAGCGTCTCGTCGACCCCCGACCCCAGTTTTCAAAAATGTTAATGACTCGTACTGTTCTATAATCAATTATAAAACGCAAATTATACAGACTCCACATTCAAACAGCTCAACACATCACCTGCTGTTGTTAAAAGTTGATTGGTGAGAAATCGCAGTGAAAGGTAGGCTCCGGCTCGCTGACTCTGATTGGCTGACTGCTGTCCTCAGACTCCACCTTGACGTTGGGCAGCAGGGGGTCAGCGGTGGCTTTGGGAAGACTGGGCTGTGCCGGCGCTCCCTGGAGCTGGACGTAGTGCTGTTGGGGCAGGAGTTGAGTGTACTGGCTCTCATGACCCTGTGATGATAACTGTGGCCGAAACACCGCCTGTGTGTACGGACCCGGCTGACTGTACATGTCAGTAGTCCAAGGGTACGCCTGAAATGCTTCATAGAAACATGCAAGTTAACATTTTAAAGACAGATGTTTCCTCCAGTGGTGTGGTGACACTTTACAATAAGGTTCATTAGTTAACTACCATGAACTAAGAACGAACAATACTTCTTCAGCATTTATTAATCTTAGTTAATATTAATTTCAACATTTACTAATACGTTATTAAAATCAAAGGTTGTAGTTATTAACATTAGTTAATGCACTGTGAACTAACATGAACAAACAATGAACAGCTGTATTATTATTAAAGGGGTGGTATAATGCCCCTTTCACAAGATGTAAAATAAATCTCTGATGTCCCCAGAGTGTGTGTGAAGTTTTAGCTCAAAAATACCCCAGAGATATTTTTATATAGCATTTTAAAGTTGTCACTTTTTGAGGGTGAGCACAAATGCGCCGTTTTGTGTCTGTGCCTTTAAATGCAAATGAGCTGCTGCTCCCGGCACAGGGGGCGGAGCTACAACAGCTTGCACTCACACAGACATGCACTGAAAATTTCCAAAATTTTTGCTTTTTATGTTCAAACCGGAGTCAGAATGATGGAGAGACTCAAGAAGTGACAACATGTAGAAGCAACAGGACATTTCTGAATGGTTAGTTGATGAATTTATGTAGCTTATGTGTAGTTATCTTCTAGTCATTGATTAGCATATTCTGTCTTGATAATCTATAAATCGTGTTCAGGGGGCGGGGTTTATGTAAATGTTAGGGTTGGTGATGTCACTAACCCGGGAGGAAGCTTGTGTAGTCTCTACCAGCCGTTTGTTGTTGTCCTTAAAAAGCAATTTCTTTAAAGCAAATATCTCCCTTTGCTTTGAACTTTGAGCGTCGTAACTTTGCAGATGTTGTTTATGCTCAAACAGCAACATTACACACTAACTAAAGTTAGAAAAGTGAAATCATAATCAACCACCCCTTTAACTAAAATTAACAAAGATAAAAAAATATTGTAACAAATGTATTGCTCATTGTTAGTTCACTAGTTCGCCTGCCCATTCAGCCTTGAAGGTTAATAGTAAACTAACTTGGCTTGCTGTCCTTGGAGGAGACTCGAACACCGAGGCTCGGCTTGATCTCCGAGTTAAAACCCCCTATGATGGAATTGCGCATAAGAGGATAGAGATAATCTACTGGAGGAGAAGGGGAGGAGGGAATTCGTCAATGAGACGGTGTGGCGTCTGCTGCTTATATAGTGCGCTCGTAATGATGATTGACAGGACTGAATGTTAAGGCTACTCCAGAACCTGCGTTTTGAACTTAAAGGGTTAGTTCACCCAAAAATGAAAATTCTGTCAGTAATTACTCTCCCTCATGTTGTTCCAACCCCGTAAGACTTTCGTTCATCTTCGGAACACAAATTAAGATATTTTTTTTATTAAATCTGAGAGCTGGATCACTCCTCCATAGGCTTCTATGGGATCGAAACTTGCCGGCCCAGAAAGTTAGTAAAGACAATGTTTAAAATAGTCCAAGTGACTACAGTGGCTCAACCATAAGTTTATCAAGCGACGAGAACACTTTTTGTGCGCAAATAAAACTAAAATAACGACTTCATTTTCTTCTGTGTTTCTCTGAGTGAGTTCACGTAGCGTAACAGCGCAGCGCTTCTGGGTTGTACGTCAGAACGTAGGCTCACGATTGGCCGACGCTGGTCATGTGTGTGATGCTGGCCAATAGTGAGCCTACGTTCTGACGTTGTCTCCTGATGTACTTACAAACTTTCCAATGCCTTGTTTTATGAGTACAGAACCTATTTGTACTACTGTAGAAGTTTGGTACCATTCTGGGCATTATTAGTGGGGTAATTTACCAGATACAACCTTGGATCCATTAGCGCCTGCACTAAACCATTCGGCTGATATCTCTAAATAAGCTTTAACTTTAATAATGTTCGAGCAAGGGAAAAAAGGCTTCTGGGGGGGTGTTTGGCTCGAGGTCATGGTGCAAAGGACCATAGGTTGAACTAATGAACCTTGTTGTAAAGCGTTACCAGTGGTGTAATGGTGGACTTACCATGAACTCCTGACTGGAGCAGCATCTGGTTGCTGGTTTGAGAATGGAGATACGCGTGTCCACTGCTGGTGTACGCGGGGAGTGTGTTGTTGGTGAGGGGCAGATATGGGGCGCTGCTGCTCTCGGTAGGGGTCGGCGTGAGGTAAGGAGAGGGCGTGAGGTACGACAGGTGGGAGTACTGGGGCAATAGTGTGCTAGACTGTTGGGGCATGAGACAGCTAGTTTGTTGAGGTAACAGAGTGTTTGTTTGCTGAGAGAGGAAACTGTTAGTCTGCTGGGTTAATAAGGTGTTAGACTGTGGAGGAAATGTGTTGAGCTGGTAATTTAAAGTGCTGTTCTGTGAAGCAGAAGTCATGAAGTCCATCTTCACAGAGGAGCCCATGCCTTCATAATCAAACCTGGGAACAGCAGAGAACACATCTGAGGATCAAAATCATGTGACATTAAAAGATTTGATGGTTTTGAACATAAAGGTGGTATTTCCAATCATCGTTACTGTTGGGCCAGCGACAGAGTAACCAGAACGCAGTCATGTTAACGAGAGCTGGTGGATTGCAGAAACATGATGTGGGCGTGTCCAGCGACTCAGAGTTTAGAAATGTTTTACTTTATGCAAATGTGCTGGGGTCTACCAACAGGAATGAAGACAGTGGAGCACATGTGATAAGTCTCCTGTCAGACACAATAGTCAAGTGTAGACAGTACTATCATGTCAATAGTAATAATAATAATAATAATAATGAGTAAACCTAACTCATTTAAATTAATAATGATAAATAATCAATATTACTAAATATTATCACTATAAATAATTTATACATAACCATAATTCTATACATTTAGATTTAATGGCCAGTGTCATGACCGAAATGTGTGGAAACCTATGTCAAAAAATTCTGAATAGGTTTGATTTATGCATTAATAATTCTATTTTGTTCATTATATGATATATTTTTTACAGACAAACACTTTTTCTTAGGAATGCTGCAAGAAAACTGATTCAATGTTTTTTTTAAAACCTATATATACCAAGAATACACTACAATGCCAAAGTTTGGTTTTTTTTAAATGTTTTAAGTCTCATACTCATCAAGATTGCATTTATTTGACAAAAATAAATAAATAAAAGTTATTAATAATTTATAAGTCACTTTAGATAAAAGCATCTGCAAAATGATTCCTTGTAAATGTAAATAAATGTAAGCAAAACAGTAATATTGTGAAATATTATTACAATTTAAAATAACAGTTTTCTATTTTAATATATTTTAAAGTGTAATTTATTCCTGTGATGCAAAGCTGAATTTTCAGCATCATTACGCCAGTCTTCAGTGTCACATGACCCTTCAGAAATCATTCTAATATGATGATTTGCTGCTCAAGAAACATTTATGATTATTATCATACAAGTTGAAAACAGTTGTGCTGCTTCATATTTTTGTGCAATATATTTGTTTCAACAGCTGTGGCCAGTTGTGCAGACTACCAATAATATAAAGACATTAAGCAGCGGGAACACCTGTAGTACAGACCCCCACTTCTAAAAAATCATTTTATAAAATACCGTCTAGCGACGCCTAGTGGTTAACAAGGGTACAGCATGGGATGAGTAACCTAGTTCATACTAACCCTGTGTCCGTCTGTAAACTCAGCGGTGTTGTGTCAGTGGAGCTGGGCTCACTGTGCTCAGGTGTGTCCAGCAGAAGGGACACGGTGTGTGTGGAAGGGTTGTATGCCGTGATGAGAGGCAAGGAGGCTCGTCGTATCGGAGGAGGACTGTGCATGGGGGGGGGCATGTACTCCAAAAAACCTCCTTGAGACACACAAGGAGCCACATCAACACACGCTGGACCTGATGCACACAGAACATTGCATTTGCACAAAAAACAGGGGCTACAATTTATTTTGATAGTCCACTTTCAGACATTCTACAAACTTTGCAACTACATGTCAACTAGCTCTCATTAGAGTATTAGTAGACTGTTAGTTTAGGGTTAGTAGAATCAATTTAGCCTGGAAATCAGATAACCCGATGTGATTGGTGCAGCTCGGATACAAGGGCATCATTACTCGACGCCAGAGTAACTCACTGAGCAAATTCAACTTGTGCTCTCGCGAGAACTCTGGATTTCCAGGGTAGAATAAATTGACATGTAGTTGCAAAGTTAGTCAGTATAATGTCTGTTGGGGAGCATCAAAATTATCTGCACTTATTAAGCAGACAGTCTACTAATACTCTAATGACCGCTAGTTGACATGTAGTTGCAAAGTTACTTATAGTCAGTAAAGTGGACTATCAAAAACAGGTGCCCATGTTTAGAATGTGCAGGGATTTTTGATTAGCTCTAATTAAAAAGCTTGTTAAGTCCTATTGTGCAGTTTAACTAAACAGTTTAAGTCCTAATGCATAATTTAATTAAACAGTCAAGTCCTAATACACAGGTTCAGGTGTATGTTTGAGTATGTGACCTGGTGGACTGGTGCGGCTGGTCCGGATGGTACTGTAGGGGGGGAGTGTGTTCCCAGGCTTGGGATGTTGAGATGCAACAGAAGGAGCATGGAAAATGGTTGGCCTGCACACACACAAATTAATTATACAATCGATTATATGCATAACATCACACAATCTGTTGGCTGCACTGCGTAAACACTAACCTGTTGACCTGGACACAAGTTGGACCCCGACTAGCAGGAGGCTTTTTTGTTGTGGTTTTCGACGTTTTTCTCCATTTGGCTCGCCGGTTCTGAAACCACACCTGATGGGAGGATCAGAGTACAATTATTGTCACTTGCATGTATTTTGATGAATTGAAACACAGATTAATGTGAGAAGGGGCTTGAGGTCTGAAGGAATGGATGCCTGTTGGCAGTGACCATGATTCTCTGGGGCGTAACACCGACGGCGGCCGCTATCTCCTTTCTCTTGTCTCCATCAGGGTAGTGATCATCCTGAAATACACGCTCCAGCTCCTCCAGCTGATCTACACACACACACACACACACACACACACACACAAAGATGTTGGTACACCTATTATTATGAAGACATTTCATAGGTGTAATGGTTTTTTATACTGAGCTAATGACATTTTCTAGCACCTACTCATCACCCTTTTTTTTTATGATTATTTAACGGTTTGAATTAAAGAACATGTCGTCATAATGACCTGAAACCTGAACACACACTACAATATAAGGACTTTGATTGCTCATAATGTCAATAGCATAACACACACACACACACACACACACACACACACACACTGCCCGGCCAAAGCAAAAAATTGCTGTTTGGATTTAAAAAGGCAAGTGCTTAAGAGTCTATGATCTGATCATTATTGCAGTGATTATTTTGTTAATAGCATGTTATATGTTTGCCAACAGTTCTTCTAACCATAATTGATGGACTTTTCATTTCTTAAACAACCACGTAGGAAGACACAACACATCATGGTCACATTCCAGCATGACGAAGTCAAGATTCCTCAGGCTAAAAATGTGAAAGAATGGTTGGGAGGAGCACAAAGAATAACTTTCACACGTGAATTGTCTCTGAGTTCAGACCTTAAATTCACTGAAAGTCTCTGGGATGTGCTGGAGGAGACTTTACAGAGCGCTGGACTCTTGCTTCATCAATACAAGATATTGACCAAAAATGTATGCACCTCTTGATAGAAATAAATGCTATGATGTTATTTCCATCAAGAGGTGCATCCATTTCTGGTCAAGATCTTCTACACACTCCATCAATTATGGTTAGAAGAACCTGTTGGCAAACATATAACATGCTAGAAACATAATAATCACTACAATAATGATCCAATCATAGACTCTAAAGCTTTTGCATATTTAAATGCAAACAACAACTTATTTTGACCGGGCAGTATATATATATATACACACACCAAGGTTATTATAGTTTTGCATTTTAAAATTAGTTTTTATTTTAATTATTATTATTTTAATTATTTAAATAAATTTTCAAATTTCCTTTAAATTTCAGTTTCGTTTTAGTTAGTTTCATTAATGGTTTTGTTAGTTTTATTTTAGTTTTTATTATGTGAACATTTTATATATATATATATATATATATATATATATAGTTTCAGTTTTAGTCTTAGTAATTATAGTTTAGCAGAGTTTAGCTTCCAGTTAAAGACATTTAATTTCAGCAAAGTTTAATGTTTGCAGTTTACAGTTAACTCTTGTGCAAACCTCTTAATAATAAAAATAAAATAATTGTTTGAGGATGAACAAAGAACCAAACAAATGCAACTAAAAAGTAAAAATTATATAATAATATTAAAAATGAAATCGTGTTCAACTTGGTGTATAAGAAAAAGAAAAGGATATGCGTATGATTATTCTTTAAGGTTATTTCAATGATTAATCCTTTCAAACATTATTCTTGTATTGATCCATTTATGCTTTTTGTCTATTGCATCGTTTAAAATCATATACTCATAGTTATACACATGTTCTCTTCAGACCAGACATTTAGTATACTTCTACTCTGACAAATATACGTCTATTTCTGGGCTATAGACTTGCTATTTGTTTTTTCCGGTTTCTTGTCTAATATGTGTGGTATAGGCCTATCTTGTTTAGGCTAGTTTCACATGAGATGGTTATCTTATACCTGGATTTAAGGTACAGCTGTATTTGCATGAGGTGGGCCTTTCTGCTTCTCAGGGCTGGTTCACAAAGAAAGACGCGGGCACAGTGGGGGGAAAAGCGCAAGGTCTCTTACGCGTCTTTTAAAAGTTGAACTTATTTTAACTTGAGCGCCGTGTTTTTAGAGCGTCGTGTCACGTGATGCTGCAGGAGACGTGAGACTCGAGCGCAACGGTCATACATTGAAAAATAAAGTAGCGCAGTGGAATGGAAAAAAAGTGATTTTCCGATAGGCTACAGGATGAGAGCTTATTAATTACGAAAACGATTATTTATTTCTGCTAATTATTATTTTGTTTCAGTTCGTTTTTCAGTAACTGTTGTTAGTTTCGTTTAGTTTTAATTTTTCATTAATGTTGAAATTTCTATTTTATTTCAGTTTACGAAAATGTTTTTTGACCAATAGCTTTAGTCTTAGTTTCAGTTTTCGTTTACGAAAATAACCTTGACACACACACACACACAATATATGTACACACACACATATTTATACATATATATATAAAAATCACATCTCTAAGTGTTCTTCCGTGGAACACAAATGAAGATGTTTTTGTCCATACACTGAAAGTCAATGGGGTCCAAAACAGTATGGACAGCAAAACACTGATATTTTTCAACATATCCTCTTTTGTGATTCATACAGGCCTGGAATGACTTGAAGGCGAGTAAATGATGGCCGAATTTGTAACTTTTTTCAGGTGAACTACCCTTTTAATATGTACGTTCTCTCACCTGTGCTGTAGAAGGTGCGTGTTTTCTTCTTCGGGGGCATTAGAGGGACATCAGTGCTGATGGAGGGTAAAGCCTGAGTGCTGGTTTCTCCTCCGACGGAGGCCAGAGGCATAAGAGCCGCTCTGCTGGCGAAGCGTGTGTATTGGCGAGTGGTGTACACCTGTCGTAGTGTCACCTCCAGGGGTCTCATGGCCTGGGGGTCGACAGCAGGGGGCCGTTCATCCAAAATTCCATAGGGCCGTTTGCCCAAACACTGGGGCTCCAACTGGGCCTGTGCTGGGACCTGAGCTTGAAGTAGAGGATGGGGCGGATATGGGAGTATTGTGGGATTCTGAGGTGGTAACGTGATAGATAATGGTCTCGGTGGGGATTTCATAGGGGGCTGCTGGGAGAAATCCGAAGACTTGGGGGGGCATAACGAAAGGTCTTCATTCATACATCTCGGCTGATCACACACCATCACCAGGTCTATGGTGCAATCGGGGCCCATCTGCAAAATACAGTCATCCTCTAGCGGAGGCACCAGCAAGTCGCTTGCCTCTTCATCGACGTCATCATCATCATCCTCATCCTCATCATCTGTCTTTATTTCATCATCTTTTAAA
Source organism: Leuciscus leuciscus (assembly GCF_965113295.1). Lineage (NCBI taxonomy): Eukaryota > Metazoa > Chordata > Actinopteri > Cypriniformes > Leuciscidae > Leuciscus > Leuciscus leuciscus. Next base: position 4,428,477 of record NC_138736.1, read on the forward strand.
CCTAACATACTTTCCTGCTCTTCTTCTTTAGATTGTTCATCTGATTCAGCATTATCCGCTTTTTTGTTTTGCTCTTCTTCTGTGCTTTTCTGCTTGGTTTCATCAGTTTTGTTTTCTTCCTCTTTCGTCTCTATTTTCCTTTCTTCAGGTTCTTGAACCACAGTCCAGTTCTCCTCAGCTATTTCCTCTGGGTTCACCTCAGAGTCCCTCTTGAACTCCTGTGACTCCTCGTCTTCCACCTCTCCCGCATCGTTTTTTATTTCGCTCGCATTCTCTTGCTCCGTGTTTCTGTATCTGCAATACCCTATCTGCTCATCTTCTTCACACAGAGGACATGGACCATCTATAAACATGACACGGCAAGAAAAAGACAATTATAAAACAAAGTAACACTAACCAGCAATCTTGGAATGAAAGAAATCTACTCTAATTCAGAACTGATTGGTAACCATTGACTTTCATTGTATGAAAAAAAAGAGACATTCTCAAAATATCCTCTATGTTCCACAGAATAAAATCATACAGGTATTGTTCATAACACAAACATGAAGTGAGAAAATAACGACAGAATTTTCCTTTTTGGATGAACTATCCCTTTAACTTCGAGACATGGCACAAAAAAAGAAACTGTTTTAGTTTTAGATTAACTTATCATAAAATATTTAACAGTTCAAAGTTCTTTATGCGTTAAAGCACGTGGAAAAACTAGTGTGTGTGTGGGTGTGAAACAATAAAAACGTTATTGCCGGATATTAATCATCCAGTTATATAAAGTTATAAACATTACTTTATGGTGACGTGTTAAAAGTGACATTTTCTCCAATTGCTTGTTTATCACTAATTAGACAATAAATTGAACCTCCGCCCTGAGTATCAAACCATTAGACCTTTCATCCGTTTAGAAATGAGACCAATTAGACAATTATCGGTGTCAAAAACAATGAGTCAATTTAGCTCATTTACATCAAAACACCCACCGTAATCACTGACGAACAAGGCTTCTTCGGCCATCGTGATGCCCACGCGCACAGGCCTGTATCTGTATCTGAGATATTAAAGTTATTGAGCTTGAGTGAAGCACAAACTCCAGCATCAGTATTGATCTTGATTGATGAGAACCTGCAGTCGCTGCTCAGGTTACATCACGTGACATGCACAGGAGGCGTGTTTCAGTATCTGGATCAGTGTGTAGTTGCGTTCACCTTCACTCACATTTTAAGTCATTTAACTTGGAAAAGGGTTTCATTTTAACACTATCTCGTAATCTGTTATTAGTTTAAATTAAATGAAAAAAAATAAATAAAAAAATTACAGTGTATAGAAATATATAGGGCTATATATATAGGGATTGTTTGACTATACATTTTTCTTAGAAATTAATGAGAGCAACAACAAAAATCTACTCATTTTAAATGAATTGTTGACTCATCTGACCTTATTTTCTTTGTAAGATGACAATGTATGGAGCATTTTGCTTGCTTTTTATGTTAGATCAAAAGGGTTCTGTTCAAAAGATAAAAGGTCTAGATTTCATAAGCTGAAAAGTAGTGCTGAATCTGAAATCGCATACTGTGTATACTATAGGTACTACATTTGGTTTGAAACTTACTTTGTAAGCGTTAAAGAATGTTCTACATAATGTAGGCTACTTCATCCGCCATGTTGTCACAAATCCTCTCCTGTGGCCTCATGGGATAGTAAAGTGTCCATCGTATGCACACTTCAGAAGTAGTAGGTCATCCGGGTCATTTTTATTTTTATATCTTTCATTTTAATAAGTACTTTGAATTCAGACATAGCCTACTTCTTTTGTCACATACTGTTTTTCGCCCTCTATAGTAGGGAAGTGTGCGATTTTAGGATGCAGCCCATGTCACATGACAATGACATCATGTCGAATGTAGTATGTCTGGATTACATTCATACTACACACAATCATACTATAAAAGAAAATACTTTTTTTTTGCTGTCGCAAAGTAAAAAATAAATAAATAAACAGTACCTACTCAAGAGAGTATGCGTTTTCGGACACAGCCATTAGGAGTGTGTGACTTGAAGCGGCGCTGCGCAGACCAATCAGTGTATGCCATCAAAGTACAGCAAGAGTGATTAACATATTTATGATTATTTACGTATTTTATCTTGCGTATTTATGAATGAACAGCTCGTTTTAAAAATCTTCCCGGTCGACTGACATTTGTTAAGTCATCTGCTTTAAACATTACAGTCCTCATGATAACTTTCGTTAACTTTACATGAAGTAAATCCACTTCAAAAAGCGAATTACTCCTGGACAGCAGCGCCATAGAAATATACAGAGCGACTGCAAAAACGAAAGTTCAAAGACAATATTGTAAAGATGGCGGCGCCCTCGTTTCTCTGGCGCATAAGGTCTATAAGATCACTACAAATCACACTACGACATGGATCTAATAAACTTGGGTACGACATGTATGTAGACCGTAAGATGATGACACCTATTGAATCGTAGGCTACGAAGCAAGTTAGTATAGAAGAAAACGTCAATATGGATGCGGTCATGGCTAAAGGAAAAGAGGCCAACTTGGCATGCCAATTTTGTAATTTGAGCTGGACGCAAGTAGTTTTAAGTTTTAGTGCCGTGTCGTGTTGATCAATACGCCATTTCATGTTGGATTTTTACTGGCTAGTCAGTAGACGTAGGTCGTAGCAGCAAAAACACTGAGATGATCATGCTAAATTTCTGACACTGCCAGATAATTATCGCAGGCTATCTTTGGTCGCAAGACCGTGAGGACGACCGTCTTTAAAGCTCTCTCACTGTACGTAGGAGCCACGACCACAGAAATCGTCACGATTGGTCATCTTTCATCTGGGACAGCCTGAAATCGTACAATTCTGAGCACTTAGTACAGATACAGTAAGAGTAGCTATTCCAAGCATAAGCAACTTCAGGGTTTTAACCAATTAAATCACAGCAGCAACAGAGATAACCAATCAGGTTTTATTTTGAATAGAGTGGCATATTAGTGACAGAACTTTGCCTCTTTATACACAAATCAACCAATGAGGAAAAAAAATTAAAAACAAAGAAAAAAACAAAACAAAAGTTCTTTTAAAAAAATGTGCATGTATAAAACCACGCTGGGCGACCATCAGACCAGGACCATGCTGGTCTGTGATTGGCACACAGACACAGGAAGGCCCGCCTCATATTTGGCTATGAATAGAAAGAGTTACCAGTAGAAAAGACAGCAATGCAAACTCAAAAGTTCCACTGACATCCATAACATGAACACACAGTGAGCTCCAGGCGTTCTGGAATGGATAGTTTGTTGTTGGGAGGTGGGGGATTCACGAGGACATGTGAATGTGTTGCTCACACGATTAGATTGTGGTGGGGTGAAAGCTGTGAACATAATTTTAATCGAAATATTAAACCTCCAGCACCAACAGCTTTTTTTTTTTTTGCGTACAAAAATCTTTTTTTAAACAATCATCACGTCTTAATACCTGAATTTCACATACTAATTGTAGGCTTGCAACTATCCGTTTAGCATGTAAGCGTTTGATTAACGTTATTCACGTCCATATTCCAATTAGACACTAATGATTGCTGAGGTTTTGTGAATATTTGTCATGACGTGTTAGAGCCAGTCTCTTGGACACAAATGAAAACAAATCTTGAACTAATAGATAAAAGATTTTTGTTTTAATTACCATTTATTTCTGCTTTTTTGACCAATTAAATAAAACATATGCATTATAATTTGTTTACGAAATTATTATAAATATTAACAATTGCATTTTTGTTGCACTATAATTAGTTCGTTTAGTTCTCTTGAGATTGGTTGCAAATAAATTTTCATCTTTGTTTTGTTCTAACTGTCAAGCTTGAAATGATTCATGTTTTTCTCATTGTTTTATGCAAACGTAGTTATGCAAACATTTTATTTTACGTCAACATACAGTTGTGCAATGGCATTGTTGCTATTCTTTAGACCTCTACTAAATGGTTCAGGTAGTAAATGTCAATATCGGTAAAAATATCAGCCGTCAAACCGATTATCAGTCTAGATCCAAATCGATTATCGTCTTGATCCAATCGTTATCGGTCTCGTTCCAATCCGGTTATCGGTCTCGATCCAAACAGATTATCGGCCTCGATCCAAATCGATTATCGTCTTGATCCAATCCGGTTATCAGTCTCAATCCAAACCGATTATCGGTCTCGATCCAAACCAATTATCGGTCTCGATCCAAACCGATTATCGTCCCGATCCAATCCGGTTATCGGTCTCAATCCAAACCGATTATCGGTCTCGATCCAAACCGATTATCGTCTCGTTCCAATCCGGTTATCGGTCTCGTTCCAAACCGATTATCTGTCTCGATCCAAACCGATTATCTGTCTCGATCCAAACTGATTATCGGTCTCGATCCAAACCGATTATCGGTCTCGATCCAAACCGATTATCACTCTCTAACCTTTACTCAGTGTCCAAGAGACTGGGCCTTACTACAGTAATTTGATCAAAGGTGTGCTGTGATGTGTCAGAAATTCTTCTAGGTCCTATATAATAACAATAATAATAATAATAAGGCCGAGGCTGTGATGCTATAGGTAACGTGTTTTGTGTGTTTGTGCAATTGTCAGTGTCATATAGCAATTTAAGTGCAGGGAGAGGAGAATACGTCCCCACAAAGGAAGAACTATCAGGGAGTGAAACACACTTGCAAATGCATGAAAACAAGCCAATATACACACTCACACACTGTCAGACATGATCATACAGAGTAAAATATTCAAGCTACAGGTACTGTTGCACAGGTGTGACATTACAATCTTAGACTGAAGTACAACCACCCTGTATGGGTCTCAAGATTTCCCCCACCTGCCCAAAATGTCCCACAGGCGTCTTGAATGTGCTCTTGTACACACACTCAGTCGAATATGCTTGAGTGTAGGTTTCTCACATTAAAAAAAAACATCACCATGCATTCTAAACGCATGATTTGTGATCAAATAGGAAGCGTTATTTGATGTCACGTTTCAGTGTTATGGCAGCTTTACCCTCAGCGATATGTTTATAAATGGGGGGTGGGTACAATCCTCCGTTACTGTGGATATAAAAAGGAAATTTCTGGGACTGTGTGCCGATACTGCGCACAAGCCGTCCCGAATTCGATATAGTACATTTGCACGTTCAGATATTTAAAATGATATGTGTTAAGACAAGTAATGTCATTTCAGCATTTTGCTAACATCTTGTGCTACATCTGCGAGTAACACTGACATCACACCACATGACATGTCACATACATTCTGAGCATGTCAACCACAGAGTCTGTTGTTGATAGCTTGTTATTGCTAATTCATGCATTTCTAGTCATTTTGCTTTTATAAATGAAATGTATTCTAACATAATATAAAACAAAACAAAAAAACCCAGGAAAAAAGTGATAGTAATTCTGAAATCGTACTATTTAAAAGGCTTTCAGCTTGGATATCTTTGTTAGACACGCTATTATTCTCCCGAACCGTTAAGTTTACGTTGCGTCTGTAACCCACAGCGATAATATTAATATCCCAATCCCCTAATCGCACAAGTTCCCCATCAACACCCGTCTTGAGCATGACTGTCCATCAGGCTTGTTAGTGCGAGTGGAAATGTCTCTATTTGAGAGTGGAAAAGACTGACCTTTCAAAACAAAAAAACAGACATTGACTTATGATCGGTGACACACTAAACGCTGAGCATTCAGCATTTCTCCAGGTTTAACTGATTAATATATTTTTTAAATGATGTCCAGGTAGATATCGATAGCATGTGTGTTTATTTTTTTACTACAATAGCATGGTTGAAAGCATTACAAACAAAAAAAAGTCAAGTTGATATTTACACCGATAAAACCTTACTGCACAGCTAAATAGATAATATCCTTCACTACGAATATTATGATCACCAATTTCCTTCCATTCAGAGCTCCTGATATATTATTGATTATTACTAATGATTACTAAAGTTTTTATACAGAGCAGAGGAGAGGCTAGTCCTCTGATTCTATGCATGCGCTCCCTCACAGCAAACCTTCAGTGTTTTTAATGTGCTGTGTTGGTGTTTCGGGCTCCCTGCTCCAAACGGAGGGTACCGTCGTGCTCTCGCCAGCAGAGGGAGTCGGAGTGTGTGTGCGCCTGCGCGTGTGTGTGTCTGGGCTGGGGTCACAAGGGCACCTAAGACACACAATCACACACATATGCGCAAGCACACACACACACTCGCTCTGCTCGAGCTCTGTTTCTAGCACCAGGGAAATGGAAGGCACCACACAACGCTGGATCACTGACCTTGGTGACAGAAGAGCATTTCGAGTACAGACTCCACTTCTGCCACGCAACTCTTATTTCTGTTCCTTTTTCTCCCTCTCGCCTGACTTGCACAATCCCTCCATGACCCCCAACTGTGTTATTTTCCTCTCCCTCATTTTGTTCATGCTGTTTATTCTTTTTTTTTTTTTTTGCTCCCATTGTTTTCAGTCTGAGAGTAATATTGTGCAGGAAACATCTGAAACGGAGTGTCTTTACAAAAAAAAGAAAAGAAAAAAAAGATTCTGGTCTCATAATTCCATAGAACAACAATCCTAAACATATCAATAATAACATGTTCTTAAAAAAGTTTTTTTCTTCTCTGTGTATGTGAAGACTCAAGCCCCGCCCTCGCGGACCCCGCCCCTAGTTCAAGCCCCGCCCTCGCTGACCCCTCCCCTAGCACAAGCCCCTCCCACAATCAATTGCATTTTTTTCTACATTGATGTTTTTCAGTTTTTAGGTTTTTTTTTGGAAAAGAAAGTTCAGAGTCCGTGGAATGAGAGGCACTCTCATTGGGAAACGAGGGAAGAAAGGGATCAAAGGAAAAGGGGCGAGATGAAAGAAAGAAGGGGGGGGGGGGGCAGGTAGAGACGGGACGAGGTTGGAGAAATGGAGGAAGGTGAACGTATGGATGTTAGGCGTAGAATTCTTCCTGCTTGTCCGGTTTCTGGTAGGTGACGGTGGCTTGTTTAGGTTCCTCCAATGTGTAGCTGCCTTCATCTTTCTTTTTCATCCGGTAGACGAGTAGCATTACGAGGAACGCAGCGAAGAGCGCTCCGACTACACCTCCGACGATCACCGCTGGAGGAAGAACAAGAGACACTGATTACTTACAGCATTTCAAACTCACATCATTATGAACACTTCAGCAACAATCACATTCTCTCCCACCATCCATAAATGTGCAAGTGTCATCTCTGCGTCAATGGCAAATAAGAGATAAAGAGAAGGAATTTAAATCACTTCTGAAATCAAGCACTGAAGACTGGAGAAATGATGCTGAAAATTCAGCTGTGCATCACAGGAATAAATTACATTTAAAATATATTCACATAGAAAAGATTTTTCAAATTGTAATAATATTTCACAATATTACAGTTTCTACAGCATTTTTTATTCAATAAATGCAGCCTTGGTGAGCATAAGAGACTTCAGTCTAAAGCATTGACATTGATCCCTTCCTTATTATGTTGGTTTTGAAAATCAGTCTGAGATTTTAAGGGACTCAATGCCATCAATGAGCGCGACTATAAATGAACTCTGAAAGAGACAAATCGACATCAGTTTCATTAATGGTTTTGAACCAAATACATTGTGCTATTAAAACCAAACCATCGGAAAAAGAGGGAGAAATAGAGACACAGACAAACAAACACAAAACACATTTAATCAAGGCAGGGAGAGTTTTAAATCTCTCTAAAACTAAAGCTTAACTGCGAGAGCGCAAAATACGATGTATGAGCTAAATCCAAACTAGCCTGCGACTCCTACGTCTTTACCTATGACCAGGAAGTCTGCAAATACAAAGGCAAACAGTCCTCCAATCAGAATGGCTGAGGAGAGAGAGACAGCATATCAGGTGACGGAGAGAAACGAGAGGCGAGAGAGAGACAGAGGCGCAGCTAAACAAACAGAGGAGAAGGTGAATGTGAACAAGGAAGAAAGACAAAGAGCAGAAGACCGTGTTCTCCACAGAGAGAGAGAGAGAGAGAGAGGCTCTTGATTGAGAGCTGTTCTTAAAGGGATAGTACACCAAAAATAAAGTAAATCAATTTAAATAATTTTTGGGTGAACTGTTCCTTTAAATAACTTAATACTATTTATTTAGCTAATATATAATGACTTTAATGTGTTTTTATAATGTGCTTTTGTGCAATGCTATTTCATGCTTGAGCATAATATTTACATTACCGTAAATCAGTCAGTCAGATTTAAAAAAGAAAAGAAAAAAAGAAGAAAAAAAGAAAAATTAATACTTTATTCAGCAAGTATGCATTAAATTGTTTAAAAGTAACAGTATAGTAAAGACATTTATAGTAATATAAAAGATTTCTATTTCAAATAAATGCTGTTCATTTGAACTTTGTATTAATCATGCAATCATGAAAAAATGTATCACGGTTTCCACAAAAATATGAAGCAACAACTGTTTTCAAAATTTATAATAATCTGAAATGTTTCTTGAGCATCAAATCAGCATATTAGAATGATTTCTGAAGGATCATGTGACACTGAAGACTGGAGTGATCACAGGAATAAATTACATTTTAAAATATATTCAAATAGTTTCACAATTATTACTCAATTTCACAATTTACTGTATTTTGAATAAATAAATAATGCAGCTTTGGTTAGCATAAGAGACATCTCTCAAAAACACTAAAGGAATCTTACTAAACCCCAAACTTTTGTGTGTTTTCGGCTTTATAATAATGCCAATAAAGTGTTTCCGCTGTGGGGTCTACAGTTCAGTGAGATCTATTTATATGCATCGCCTCTAATCTTATAAGCTACAGGGAGACAGACACATAATACGTACAGAAAAATAGAAAATGAAAGATATATACGAGACAAAAAGACAGACAGGTCGACAGATAGACTGAAGTGTGTTGTGGAAGGTCTCATCTCTCACCTATCAAGACCTCCTTCCTCTCGAGGATGTTCTTCTGTGGAAGTTGAGCAGCAGAGCTTCCGGCAGCATCTACTGTGTTCCCGTTCAGATCCGGATCTCCTGCTCCTCTTCCTCGACCGACCTCGTTGCCTTGGACAACTTCAATCTCAAAATCTCCACTTGGACCTGGTCCTGCAACTTCATTATTTACAGTTTCATCTGTTGTTTGTGTCTAAATGAGGAAGACGAGAAAAAAAGAAAAGAAAAAAAATGATCATAACCTTTCACAATTGCACAATAGATCATGTGAAGCTGAAAAAAACATTTGCAGGGAAGAAGAGCAAAAACTGCTGACCGACCGTCCTGTAAAAGTGCTTGGTTTTGAATGCATTATAAATCTGGTTTGTGAGAGTAGAACTAGCTAAATGGCCTAAATCATCTGATGATTTTAATGCAATATCCACATATGCACATTCATTCTCAGATGACATTCATATGCACAAATAATACAAATATATACATTTATTTTTCTTAAATGTCCAAAAAGGTTTTGGGGCCACTGTATTTGAACCCAATGTGAATAAGAGCATGCTTACAGAGCAAAAGTATTAATGTAAACAGCAATAATGGAATTAGGGATGGGCTGATGGTACCATATCAGTTATTGGGCAATATGATTTTTTTCTTATTAATCTATATCTGCCGACATTGGATATTTAACTGTGCATTTCCACTATTTTTACATCGAGTTTGCCATCATCTAAACACTCACTGAAACGTAATCTTTAAAAACATTAATAATTCATCAATACTGTTAAATGTAATATTTTGCAAATCTCAAAATGAATATCAAATTTTAAATCTGTACTTTATAATGTTGTGATGCCTAAATTCACTTAAAGTATTTCAAATGAATCATTTCAATGTTTAGTGTTTTATGTTTAATTTAAGACTTAGAATAATATTAAATGTTAATATCTACCTTTTATTGAAAATAATTACTGGCTTACTTCTATTGGCTGGAATTTACATATTGGAGCATCCTTGCATGGAATATTATTTATTTGATATTTTATTTATGAATTTATTTAAAGACATGTACAATAATATAACATTTTAATACCTGTCAATTTTTAAAAAATAATTAGTGGCATATCTGTATTCCCAAAATTTTCATATCGGTGCAGCCTTACACAGAATTTTTTTTTTTTTTTTTTTTAAGACATTTAAATAATATACAATTTTAATTTCTACCATTTATTGAAATTAATTACTGGCTAGAATATTTGTATTGGTGCATCCTTACATGGAATTGGAATATATTTGTTTTATTTATGTATTTATTTGAAGACATATAGATAATATATAATTTTTATATCTGCCATTTATTTAAAATATTTACTGGTCTATCTGTATTGGCTAGGATTTTCATATTGGTGCATCACTCACTAACTAACCAACCAACCAACCAACCAACCAACCAACTAACTAACTAACTAACTAACCAACTAACTAACCAACCAACCAACTAACTAACCAACTAACCAACCAACAAACAAACAACTAACTAACTAACTTCCAAACTAACTAACTTCAAACAAACAAACAAACAAACAAACAAACAAACATCGTACGAACGAACTAACTAACTAACTAACTAACTAACTAACTAACTAACTAACTAACTAACTAACTAACTAACTAACTAACTAACTAACTAACTAACTAACTAACTAACCTATTTAGAGTTGAAATGAATCCACATATCTCACCTGTGTGGAGCTCATGAGCGAGCGAGTGCTGCTCTCAGTCGGGGTGGCTCTACTCGGGGTGGGCTGGGGCTGGGGTTGCCGGGGTCGTTCGGGGGCGGGGCTTGGCGTGGTCTGTGGTTGCCGAGGTCGTACGGGGGCGGAGCTTGGCGTGGTCGGGGCAGGACGGGCTCTGGTCGGTTTAGCAGTGGTGGACGAAACGGTGGTGGACATAACCTCAGTGGTTGTGATGTCATCAGTTGTGGTCTCTGGTGTGCTGGATGTCTCAAACTTCATGGTTTCTGTGGTAATGTACAGATCGTCCTCTTCCTCCAGGTCACTAGTGGCCACTGTAGTCTCATCCAGAGTGGTGGATGAGTCCACGAACACTTCAGGAATGTCAGTCAGCCGTGGTGCAACCGTAGCCTTCGACCTCTCTTGGTCCAACGTTATTTCCGTCACGGATTCTATATCCTCCTCCTCCATAATCTCCACTTTGCTGCCCATGTCTACATCTTGTCCCAGGCCGCTCTCTCGCTCCAGCTCAGGTGCAGGTGGGCGGCTGGGCTCGGCGGCGGGAGGGGCCGAGGGGGCGGGGCCTGTGGCCTGTGTGGTGGAAAGTGGGAGGGGCTCCTTTGTAGTGAAAGCCACACTTGCTGCACTCGGACGAACGTCTATATCTGGAACTGAAAGAGAAGAGAAAGAGCTATGAAAACACTGAAGGAGATCAATACTCTCAGCCATTTTAGACCGTGTTAATGTGTCATATGATACCTAGCGCAAGCGTCTGCAAGGCTTCAAAGCTACCTTTAGATTGGTCAGCACAGGAATGTGAACATCCCCATGGCAACACATGAATAAAATATCAATAACCTTGGTAAGAAATACACAAGCACACACACTAGATACAGAGAACAAAGCAAACAGCACTTCAACACACAAACTCTCCTCATAAAGCACACACACACACACACACACACACACACACACACACACACACAGATGGTGGTTTTTAACTACAGGCACTTTAATGTCCCACGGGTTGATTTTTATTAAAGCAAACTGATTTCAACGGATAAAAGATTTTTTTCTTTCTATTACATGAAGGCCACATTAGAAACTTTGCCTTCATCGTTTATTTCATCGTTACTTTTCAAATGCTTTTTATATGTAGATTTTACAGTTTACCCTTGACCTTGATGTTTTCTCTCAAATTATGAAAATCCATCATAATAAATATATTTTAAAAACTATAATCTAAACAAAGAGTAAAATAATCAAAAAACCACATCAATATGTATTGTGTGAAGATGTAATTTCTATATTATTACATTTATATTATCTATTTTTTTTCATAAATTATTATTATTATAAGTTGTGATGTAATTTCCAACACAACCAGTTTTGCCACTGATAGTTATGTTAGTGTAAAGGATTTTTTTTACATAAATGTATTGATTTTATTTCTTTTTTTTCTGTTATTGTCAAATTATAAAGTACAAAGTAAAAAAAAAATTGCCATTTACTCCATTTTAGTCCAAACCAGTTATGTTTTATATTTTATATTTTAAGTTGTTATTATATCTTATTATAGTTAAATGAAACTAAAACCATAAAAAAAAAAATTGTTGCTTCAAATAATATAAAAGTTAACTTTTTTCAACTACAGCAACATTTCTCATTTAATTTAGCTTATTTTGATGTACCAAAATTATGGCTCGTTTTCTCCACTGAATAAAAAAAGGTAATTGGGACTTTTTATTCTATATAATTCTAATTCTATTTTACATCTCGCAATTATAACTATTTTTTTTAGAAATGTGCTTTTATATCCCGCAATTGTGAGAAATTATGAGATAAAAAGTCACAATTATTGTTTTATTTCATGGCGGAAACAAGCTTCCATGCAAAATAACTAAAACTGAAATAAACAAATTATAAAACTATATAGACATTTAAAAAAAACGAATAAAAATGACAAAAAACAACGACAAAAATCACAAAAACTTTAACTAAAATTAAAATGAAAACAGAAAATATATATATATATAAAAAACAATTCAAAATATTAATCAAAACTATAAATTACACTAAAACAACACTAGTACAAAATTGTTTAAAATGACATTTCCACCACAGAATTTTATCAAATACATAAAAACTGAAATTACATTGTGGTGGTAATGTTCATGATTTTCAACCCTCCTGTGATATATTTATGTTTGCTGTTAAATAAAATTAGTGGTCAAATTAAAAAAAAAAAGTGTGAAAAGTGTTTCAGAGAGTTTATTTTCTAAGCATCCACAGGGCACAAAGTGCACAGAAGAAACACCCAAACACTAGCGGATATTGGCTGTCCACACCCAGATTCCTGCTGATTAACTGATCTTATTTACAGTAATCTGATTACTGAGGATCAGATGATCACACACACACACACACACACACACACACACACACACGCTGTGTTTTCGTGTTTTATGGGGACTTTCTATAGACATATTGATTTTTATACTGTACAAACTGTATATTCTCTCCCCTTACACTAACCCGACCCCTAAACCTACCCATCACACAAAACTTTCTGCATATTTACATTTTCAAAAAACATCACTTAGTATGATTTATACGCAGTTTTCCTCATGGGGACCAAAAAAAATAAACAAGGATTTCGGATATTGCCATCCTTGTAGGGATGTTTTGTCCCCATGATGTAGGGTTTACCAGGACCACACACACTCACACTCATGAAGAAGTGCTTTTTATGTACGGTCTGTGGGCTTCAGTTAAACAGAGGCTAAAATAACTGTATGAAGTTGTGGGAGGAATGTGAAAGAGAGAGAGAGAGAGAGAGAGAGAGAGAGAGAGAGAGAGGAGATGAAGGCGTTGAGTTGTGAGAATTATACCAGCTGGTGAGGGGATTGGAAGTCCGGGATGGACTTATAAACAAGGCAGCTGTGACCTCGTAATGAGTGATTCACACGTCACAAACACAACACACACACACACACACACATTACACTCACAGCCAGAGCCGGATCCAGAGAAGAAGTCTTCATCATCGTATAACTCATCTCCAGAGCTCTCCGCGTCGCTCGGTCGAGATCTGCCACGCTGGGCCTTAAAACAGAGAAAAATCAAGTCAGAAATGCTTGTGACGTCACAGGAAGAGGAATGATTATATTTCAAAACCAATATCAGATTCACAGTATGTGTGTGTGTGTGTGTGTTTGTTCATGTGTAAGTGTGAAGGGGTCTTGTGTGGGGAGCCGTTTCATCGAGAGGCCCGTTGCTAGGGGCAACACTTGCATTTAACCCAATTTCTTAAATAGGGATGAAAATCCAGCAGAAAAAGAGCTCTAGACTGTCCTCAGATAAACGAGAGAACTGTGGTCATGATAATGCCGTGGTATAATGCTTAACAAATTCCATTATATATCCATTATATTACAATGCAAACAGTTCCATTAAAAAAAGGCTGTTTTAGAGGCTGTTTTGGGCAAGAAACATGTCAGCAAACCTGTTATGCCATTGATTTAGTTCTCTACTAAAATAGGTTTTAATGCTTCAATGTTCAAAACACATTATTTTTCCCCATATTCTCCATTGTTGCAGCTCCTCTCTTCCCAGTCTGTCAGTAACGCTCTGTTTAGTTCCTGTCTCTATGAAGCCCCTCCTTCTGAAAGCACAATGTGCTCTGATTGGTCGGCTGGACCAGTGTGTTGTGATTGGTCAACCGCTTTGAGTGAGTTTGGGAAATGCCCCGTCCCTTACCATAATAACCAGCAGTTTCAACACACCACTAACTAACTCAACCAGGCCCCGCCCCTTTATTCTGCGTATGAATTATTTAAATGAGGAATATTGAGACGTGTTCGTTCCTGGAAGAAAACTCAAGACTACAATGGAGGCGTGTTACAGTCCTTGTCTGTATCATTCTTTGCTCTTGTGGTCTCTTTGCTTCCCCCCCTCTCTCGTGATTGGTCGATCTCCATCCCGGAAACACCCCATAAATACTGAAACCCATAAACCGAGCCCATGGCCTCCCTATAACCCACCATAAACCCTGTGGTAGATTTTTAATAGATAAAATAGTAAACTGTATATTAAACTAACCATGTTTCTAACATCTAACGTTACTTCTCTTTTCAGGCCTAACATGATAACACTTTGAAACACAGTGCACTAAAACATTCTGTCCTGTGTTTTTGAATGCTGTATATTGTGTTGCCATAGGCTACCCCTTTCACTTTGGTTGTGTGAGTGTATAAATAACAGATTTGGGAATTGAAACTAGACCGATGACTAAATTTGAAACTTGTGATTAACAATGAAGTAATCATTAAAACAAAGTTTGCTTTACCTAGTAACAGAAGGGTTTGTCTATGAAATCCAATCAAATTGTGTGGAAATGATGTAATGCAGCATGACATTTTTGCTACACCTCCTTATTCTATAAAAACGGTTGTATTTGTGTTAGCTGGTGGGATTCTCAATGGAATTTGTCTGAGATCCTCCGGACTTGCTTCTTCTTGGGGGAGATTCTCTGAGAGATCCTCCGGCCGTGATTAAAGCATTTAAAGCTACACTGTGTAATATTTTAAGTTGATTTTTAGCAAAAAACACTTTGTTCTTTCAAAATGATACGTTCTTATTAACGTGTAGTCACTTCAACCAACTAATTAAGTATTCTCGTAAGTGTATAATCTGCAGTTTAGAATACGAGCGAGTCGCTCGAATGGCGGCAGCCATGTTGCGCATCCATCTTGAAAATATATTAGACAAAGAGGGACATACCTGGAAATTAAAGCTTCGCCTTTCGCGTTTTTACACTCAGTGACACCATGACGAATGCGAGGGGGAGATTACTCGCGACTGCCGGCAGATTTGAAATAATACGGCCACCGTAGGAGTTAAAACGCCCTCGGAATGGGAGGGGCTAGAAAGTAATATTCAGTTGGTAGTCATATACAATTTCACCGCTTTATGGGAGTAAATCCTACACAGTGTAGCTTTAAGCGTCGATTGGAGACGTTAGGGAATGTCGATTGGAGACAACCCAGATAGTTAGGTTTAGGGAAAAATCTACGACAACACACACACACACACACACACACACACACACACACACACACACACACACACACACACACACACACACACACACACACACACACACACACACACACACACACACACACACACACACACACACACACACACACACACACACACACACACACACACACACACACACACACACACACACACACACACACACACACACACAGGCTAAAAACTGCTCCCAGTCATCAGCATGCACCGAAGCTTAAGTGCATCACACACAAACAGACACACAGTTATGATTGCGCCCAGTTCTATATCTCTGGCTTAATTACATATGCACATAAGGTCTGTATATGTGTGTAAGCATATGTCACTCACTCTGCACTCAGAGATACAAATAAAAAATATATACATACATATAATATGTAATTATACGATTTTTTAATGTTTTTAGAAGTGTCTTATACTCGTACAGTAAAAAAAACAGTATTATCACAAAATATTATTACATTTTAAATAACTGTTTTCCATTTGAATATATTTTAAAATGTAATTTATTCCTGTGATCAAAGCTGAATTTTCAGCATCATTACTCCAGTCTTCAGTGTCACATGATCCTTCAGAAATCATTCTAATATGATGATTTGATGCAAAAAAAATGTGTTATGATTATTATAATCAATTTTGAAAACTATGAAAAATATTTCTGTGTAAACTGTGGATTCTTTGTTGAATAGAAAGTTCAAAAGAACAGCATTTTTTAAAAACAGAATAAATTTTTAACATTACAAATGTACATTTTTTGATCAATGTTTATTTTTTACTAAAATATGTAATCTAAATTAACAAATGCCACAGATTTCCACGAACATGTTGAAGCAAAGAACAAGTTTAAATTAAGTCATTAATTCCTTGAATAGTGTTTCAAATAAAGTACATTTTTTTGATTTATAGTTCATAAACAATCGTGTATTTAAGAGACATGGTATTTAATGCCAGATAAAAACGGACATTTAAATCATGATGCATAATGTTATTTTCCGAGCAAAATCACTGGCTATATCAGCAGCTCTAGTGCACCAGCAAACTGAAGTGATTCCAATTACTATTCTAGCCATTTTATCAGCTAAAACAGTTCCTAATGGTGCTATGGGTTCATGCTGATCTTTTTTTAAACACAAAGTGCATGTGAACACCAGGGAATCAGACCCAACTGTGCCTCAAGCTGAACAGCGATTAACCACAGGCCATTCACCAAATGCAATCAAGTCTAATGCGATTTCCTCTCCAACCTGTACAACACTCACCGGATCTCCTTCCCAAATCCTTGCAAAATCTGCTGCTGGAGAAGCGAGATTCAGCCAGTGTGCATATTTGGAAAGATTGTGTGTTTGTGGACGTCTGCGTATCCTCCCCTGTAATGGTGGGGTTGGTTTGTGGTGTAATTCGGTCTACGATATGATTAAGGGGTAGAACTGGCTCGCACAGCTAGGGTTCTTTCACAAACAGTGTGTGTGTGTGTGTGTGTGTGTGTGTGTGCGTAGAGATAGAGAGTGGGTGTGGGTAAAAGCTTTTTAGAGTCAAATGTAAATATAACATCATCTGTCTGGCAGCACAGAATGACAAAGAAACCACAGTAGGCCTGCATGATTATGAATTATCAGTTTCCTTTGATATTGTAATCATGGTTATTCATGTTGATTATTAGGATCTGCATTATAATGCTTATTATGTGTGCGGCAATGGGTACATCTGTAAAAAAAAAAAAAAAAAAAAAAGGGTGTCCAATTTGTCCAAATGAACCGTAACCCCTTTTTGCAGCATTAACAAATAATTAAATTATGAAATATAATTTTTATAAATAAACGATTTTAATAATTATAATTTAATTATTCAAAAAAAATATATAATAATAATAATAATAATAATATGTATGTATACACACACACACAACCACACACACATATATGTGAATGTGTATTTTTTAAGCTATGTATTGGAAACATTATATTCAAATAAAAAAATATACTTTAGTTAACAGAATTGTAACATGTCTGTATCCGTTTGCAATATCTAATCACTACAAAAAAAAGTAGTGAATGTTAAATATAAATGTGTAACTAGAGACTATTAAAGAATAGAACCAAATGGAAGTCAGTAAATTCCACTTTTCAAAATTAATTGTGGCAGCCATTAGTGTGTGTGTGTGTGTGTGTGTGTGTGTGTGTGTGGTGTACAACTATCTTTGTGAGGACCAGTTTGAGTTTTAGACCATTGGAGTGAGGACAAAGAGAGTAAAGTGAGGACATGTTGGCCGGTCCTCTCTTTCTGAGAGCCTTTAAAGGCCTGTTTGAGGGTCAAGACTTGGTTTTAGGGATAAGGTTATAATGAGGTTAAGGGTCGGTTTAGTGTCAGGGGTCGGGTTAGGCACTTAGTTGTGATGGGTAAGGTTAGGGTAAGCGGCTAGAGATTGCATTGTGTCAATGAATGTCCTCATAAAGATAGATGTACAAGAATGTGTGTGTGTGTGTGTGTGTGTGTGTGTGTGTGTGTGTGTGTGTGTGTGTGTGTGTGTGTGTGTGTGTGAGAGAGAGAGAGAGAGAGAGAGAGAGATCAGTGTGTAAATAAAGTTAAGAGGTGAGTTGGTTACTAGGTAATGACCTCATTATAAGAGTTAAACACATATGTTAATGAATGCACATCTACATATGCCACTTACACACTCACAATTACACATTACAGCTCCTCCGCCTATAAAACATCTGACCCTCAAGTTTAAACTTTGTCTCTTGAAATGTGTGTTATACATGTATGAAGTGGACAGCTGTTTCTGAGGGACAATCCTTAATCCAACCAGCAAGTGATCCCATAATCCCACAGGATTAGGACCATGTCGGATGCCCATATGGGTAAGACGCCTGTGTGTCAGTATAAGAGCTCCTCCGTTACATACGAGTATTTAGCATTTATGATGCCGTGACAAAATGTGACCCTGGTTTAATCAACAAAGCAGGGAACATAACCACATTTTCTAAAAAGTTACATATAAAATTTCCCACTTCTGTAATTTGACATATTTGAGAGTAAAATAGGATATTTAATGAGAAACAAATCTAGTCTGGAGCGAGATTTTATTCATCTGGAATTGATTGGATTGTGGAAAGTGACAGGTGTTTGGAGGGGAGGGGTTGAAAAATAAAAGTTAATAAATAATAAATAAAAACGTGTGTGTGTGTGTGTGTGTCTGTGTGTGAGTGTGTATACACACATATACATATTATATTTATATATATATATATATATATATATATATATATACACACACACACATACATACATACACACACACAGACATATATATATTAATTCAATATATTAATTCATTATAAATAAATTCCAAAAAAAAATTATGTGAAATTTTTTGTTCATGATAATACTATACAAATTAAAAAAGAAATCCAACTTTGACTTATGTTCCCTGTAAGAGTAATTTTTTTACGTAAACTCCGACATAAAACATTGGCTTCCATGTTACAAGAGAAATTACATTTTTTTCAATCATCAGAGATGAGCAGTTAAGGCGGTTCTGGGTTGGGTTTTCCGAGCGTGATGTTGGCAAAGTGTCTAGAAAGCTTTCTGCTGAGAAGTTGCCATGGAAACACTTTCACGGTATATTATCCGAGTCATGACCGTTCTTCCCACACGACAGCCAGTCTACAAACACCCGGAATCACTGCTGTCGGGGGACAACAGGGTAAAACAGGGCAAAACAGGGCAAACTCGCGCCAGCATGTGCGTAACATGACCGCTTTCACGTCGACTCGTAATAAACTCAAAAGTGCGAATCGAGTGGTTCAAGTGTGCAGTGCTTGTGAAGTTTCAAGGATGGTATTGAGTGTGTGTGTGTGTGTGTGTGTGTGTGTGGGTGAATGAACTCTTTCTCTTCGCAGGCAGATGGGGCTTCCTGCAGATCATAACTTCTCTTGTGTTTCTAAGAAACTTTTCAAAGGCGCTAAAAAATGCAGCCAAGGGCTAGGGAATGGCCAGCCTTTGTGCGTATGTGGGTGTGTATGTAAGGGCGAGTGTGTGTGGCCCGTCTTTGTGATTATGAACAATCCTCCCCCTATCCCAGAGTCCCCTGCTGTTCTCAGTGTGTGTGTGTGTGTGTGTGTGTGTGTGTTTGAACTTCTGTATGTGCCCGGAGATCCTCATTTCCCATATCTTTGGGGACAATCTCAATTTTGCTGCACAAATAAAAAGAGGGATAAGGTACATAGAAGTGAGGGAACATGGGCAATGGCCGGATTCCTGGAACAGCAGAAGCTGAAAGTGCAATTGGAGCAATTCTGAACTATTATGGAGAGTTGTTGCTCAGTAACTGCATACCTGACTTGAGTACAGAAGTGGATGAGAAACACTGTGGAAATCTGGTCCGGTGTCAAGTATTTAATAGCATCTACCGCCACTGACGACACTACAGAATCATACTTTCCGGACAAAGGCGTGCGCATTTTATGTCATGAGATCATGACACGACATGATATTACGTTCATGGCTCAACATGTCTTTAAATGGTGTGAAGGTGAGTAAAGGAGTTTTGTTTTCAGAGGTAAACGACACGTTCAGACACATCCTCAAACGGTCACATGCACACCTACACAGTTGATACACACCCCATCGTAGTTCCTGTGTATGTACAGGTGTGTACATGCATTTCCTAGTCCTTTATCTATGATTGATTACGCAACGTGAAGTAGAGGGATATACGGTTCAAATGAATCCATTGCAGCAAGGACGCATTAAAGTGATCAAATGTGACAATAAAAAAGTACATTTATAATGGTAAACATTGTTCTATTTCAAATAATTGCTTTTTTGAAAACTTTTAATTCATCAAAGAATCCTGAAAAAATATACATCACGGTTTCACAAAAACTCTTTTCACACCATTAACGTAATTTTACATCATTTATGAGACTATATCTGCAACTGAAATCACATACTTCCCTACTATATAGTAGGCGAAAAAGAGTATGTGACTAAAGTAGTATGTCCGTATTCACAGTACTATCCGGATAAACTATACCTTGGAAATCCAGAGTTCTCGCGAGAGCACAAGGTGAATTTGCTCAGCGAGTTTCCTCTGGCGTCGAGTAATGATGCTCATTAAATATGCCCTTGTATCCGAGCTGCACCAATCACATCGGGTTATCTGATATAGGCGGGTCAGAGGCGAGATGACGACAGCGCTGTGACGTCGAAGTCATTAGTAAACATTGCAAGATGGCTATGGATGAACACCAGTTGTTTGAAACAGCTTTGGCCGCTACAATGAACGAGTTAGACTTGGCTTTTTATCTAAAAGAGGAACAGAAGACGCCGCTCGAATCGTTCCTTTGCAAGAAGGGCGTTTTTGCTGTTTTGCCGACCGGATACGGTAAGAGTATAATCTACCAGTTAGCTCCGCTGGTAGCTAAGCGAATGGGGCTTGTTGTGATTGGTCGTAGTGTTATCCAATTGCGTGCAGTGAGATTTTCAAATGCATGCTTGGTGCCGCCCCTCGAGCTGGCCGATTTAATCTTTCAGATTTAGGTCTGGATTTCCAGGCTAGATAAACTACTACGTCTGCCGAGATTCTGAAGTGTGTGCATACGATGGACACTTTACTATCCCATGAGGCCACGGGAGAGGATTTGTGAATGACAGTGAAGCTGACGGTGGTAGGTCACATGACAATGACAACATAACGATTGTAGTACGTACTGATTACATTCAAAATTACACACATTCATACTATATAAAACATACTTTTTTAGCAGTCGAAGTTTCGGCCTACGCTTCCCTGCCATTGATGGAATTTTCTGGCTTTCTGTGTTTTCACTGTTATACCGTAGTAGGAGACGCTATTATAGGGAAAAAGTAAGAGCAGAAACAAGCAATAAAAGCGTTGCATGTGCATGTTGGGGAAAAAAACTCAGTATTTTGTTCAAAATGTTGCTTTTTATTTAATCAAACGTACCCACATACTAAAGTATTAAAATGCATGAAGCTAGAATAAAATGTTTTTTTAAGCAGAAGCTCTGTTCTTCTTTTGATTTAGTGCATGGTCAGATATTCATATAACAATATTCTGGGGGTCAAGAAACTTTTGTGAAAATGATGAAAAATGCTGGCGGTGGCTTATAAAGCACGATAAAAATGCTGATTAAAACAATGATTTGGCAGTGTGGAAAGAGGAAAGAAAAGTGGATGACATTCAGATCCAGTTGTTTCACCACCACAGATTATGTTCCATGTCATTTAGTGACATCCAGTACAATAATTGCAGGGACTATCCTGCTTGAGTAACTTGGGGTTACAAGTCTTACTTAAGGTCTCGGTAATGACAGGGCATCTGTCTAACGCTCCATTTCAGAATCCGTGAGCTCTGGGTTTCCAGCCCACACCATTAACCTCCACTCAACCATCATGTGATGAGCGCGTCTGTGCATGTGCATTATAAATGAAAGTCACATTTGCTTCAGAATAAGACTCATCTGACCAGAATTCAGATCAGACTCATCATCACGCCCATTAAAAAAAACATCAGGTTAAAGCAGGAATGTAGTTGCCGGACAAACACTCCTTACTTTTCCACAGCATATGATAAAAATGGAGTGTGCGGAATGTGTTTATTTAAAGGAGTGCAAAAATGCAGCGAACGTGATCATGAAAGCAGTGGACTGTTCTTTCTCAACCTTATCTCTCTCTCCAAATACAGGTCTCCAGACCAAATGGCCGCTGAAACAAAACATTCAAATCTATTTACTGACAAAAAAAAAGCTGTAGTGAATATGTTGATCATTAGTAAAGATATTTTGTATTTGGGATCCACTATAATAGGTTTTCTTTATTTTCATTATTTTCCCCATATTCTCCATTGTTGCAGCTCCTCTCTTCCCAGTCTGTCAGTAACGCTCTGTTTAGTTCCTGTCTCTATGAAGCCCCTCCTTCTGAAAAGCACAATGTGCTCTGATTGGTCGGCTGGATCAGTGTGTTGTGATTGGCCAAGCGCTTCGAGTGTGTTTGGGAGATGCCCTAACCACCAGTTTCAACACACCACTAACTAACTCAACCAGGCCCCGCCCCTTCATTCTGCGTATTAATTATTTAAATGAGGAATATTGTGACGTGTTCGTTCCCGGAAGAAAACTCAAGATTACAGTGGAGGCTGTGATGGATTTTTTCATTAATAATAACTAACATTTATTTTTCTTGCAGGAATAAGATTCATATGCTAAATGTTTCCAAAACCCTTTGGTATAAACTCAAGACTGAGTGTGTGTTAGTGAATAATGTCTGGATACAACAAAAAGGGGAAATGAAACTAGACATATCTAAATTTATAAACTGGTGATTAAAGAACAAAGTGAAAACATCAAGAAAACAAAGTTTGCTTTTACCTAGTAACAGAAGGGTTTGCATATGAAGAACCAATCAAATTGTAGGTATATTATGTAATGTATCATGTCATTTTCGCCATGCTCCTATTCTATAAAAACTGTTGTATTCTTTTTGCTGGTGGGATTCTCTCTGAGATTTGTCTCAGATCCTACGGCCGTGACTAAAGCATGTTCGAAGGCATTTTCTGGACGAGACCCAGGTACAGGAAAACTAACGTCGAATGGAGACATTTGGGGACGTCGATTAATAGAATAGACCCAGATTCAGGAAAACTAAAGTCGATTGGAGACGTTCGGGGACGTCGATTAGTAGACGAGACCCAGATTCAGGAAAACTAACGTCGATTAATAGACGAGACCCAGATTCAGGAAAACTAATGTCGATTGGAGACGTTCAGGGACGTCGATTAATAGAATAGACCCAGATTCAGGAAAACTAACGTCGATTGGAGACGTTCGGGGATGTCGATTAGTAGACGAGACCCAGATTCAGGAAAACTAACGTCGATTGGAGACGTTCAGGGACGTCGATTAGTAGACGAGACCCAGATTCAGGAAAACTAAAGTCGATTGGAGACGTTCAGGGACGTCGATTAGTAGACGAGACCCAGATTCAGGAAAACTAATGTCGATTGGAGACGTTCAGGGACGTCGATTAATAGAATAGACCCAGATTCAGGAAAACTAACGTCGATTGGAGACGTTCAGGGACGTCGATTAGTAGACGAGACCCAGATTCAGGAAAACTAACGTCGATTAGAGACGTTCAGGGACGTCGATTAGTAGACGAGACCCAGATTCAGGAAAACTAAAGTCGATTGGAGACGTTCAGGGATGTCGATTAATAGAATAGACCCAGATTCAGGAAAACTAACGTCGATTGGAGACGTTCGGGGATGTCGATTAATAGACGAGACCCAGATTCAGGAAAACTAACGTCGATTGGAGACGTTCGGGGATGTCGATTAGTAGACGAGACCCAGATTCAGGAAAACTAACGTCGATTGGAGACGTTCGGGGACGTCGATTAGTAGACGAGACCCAGATTCAGGAAAACTAACGTCGATTGGAGACGTTCGGGGATGTCGATTAGTAGACGAGACCCAGATTCAGGAAAACTAACGTCGATTGGAGACGTTCAGGGATGTCGATTAATAGAATAGACCCAGATTCAGGAAAACTAACGTCGATTAGAGACGTTCGGGGATGTCGATTAATAGACGAGACCCAGATTCAGGAAAACTAACGTCGATTGGAGACGTTCGGGGATGTCGATTAATAGACGAGACCCAGATTCAGGAAAACTAACGTCGATTAGAGACGTTCGGGGATGTCGATTAGTAGACGAGACCCAGATTCAGGAAAACTAACGTCGATTGGAGACGTTCAGGGACGTCGATTAATAGAATAGACCCAGATTCAGGAAAACTAACGTCGATTGGAGACGTTTAGGGACGTCGATTAGTAGATGAGACCCAGATTCAGGAAAACTAACGTCGATTGGAGACGTTCGGGGATGTCGATTAGTAGATGAGACCCAGATTCAGGAAAACTAACGTCGATTGGAGACGTTCAGGGACGTCGATTGGAGACGTTTAGGGACGTCGATTAGTAGACGAGACCCAGATTCAGGAAAACTAACGTCGATTGGAGATGTTCGGGGATGTCGATTAGTAGACGAGACCCAGGTAGACTTAAGTCAGGTACGAAAGAAGAAGAAAAAAAAAACTACCACAAGGTCTTTCAGAGAGTTCAGAAACAGTGACACTGATATAGAGAATAACTCCCAATGGTGGGACTTTGCAGAGGTTTTTCATGCTCAAACAGCAACATTACACACTAAAGAAAGTTGAGCATATGAAGAAGCATAATCGGTCCTCTTTAAAAACGTCCTGCTCATAAGAATCATTCGCTCATGATTTGGACATCATATGTCACTTCTCACCAGATGAACCCGATTCACCCAAAAGAACATTTTCTGTAGTCGGAGTCTGGAGCTGCAGTGACCTCTCTCTCTCTCTCTCTGTAATCTGTTTTCTAGGTTGTATTGAGTGTCCTGCTCTGTGTACCATCCCACAAAGCTCTTTAGTAACTGTGTTTAACTCTCTCTCTCTCTCTCTCTCTCTCTGCGAGTCAGTTAGCTCTACCTCCAGCTCAGGTGATTCTGCTGTAATCTTTCATCCCCACACTTGTGGATTAGCAGAAGTGTAATCTGCTCTCCAACACATCTGCCTGAGCGGACACACATCTCACTTAACTCATATCGATCAATATCACTTTCCATGCACAACATGATAAGTGAGGAGATTAGCAGGAAGGAATGGAGAGGAAAATAGATTGACTGAGGCAGCTGATTCCGGTCTCTCTCTCTCTCTCTCTCTCTCTCTCCATCACACTCCACCTGCTTGTGCAAATGCACGAAATGACAGGCAGCTATTTAACACATTTGCAGCGTGTCTTCATTGACAAATTAGCATGCATCCATTTGTTCTAGCACGAAAGTTTATCTGGGGTTATCCTGAAAATCACTGCGTGGGAAACACTGTGTGCACAGCGTGACACTCGCATTCCTCCAAACACAGCTGCTCTTATTACCTGACATGTCAAAATATAGTCATAACACCAATTAGATACAAATAGTGATGATATTCTGAAAGACACAGAGATCCTTTTCCTTACGTATATTAGATGCACACACTGCATGAGCATATGCTGTATAGACTAATGATAGAGAGACAAGTCGCACAATATGTGGCTTTTCTTAGACTATCTATTCTACCTTTTTTTTCCCCCAAAAGAAATAAATACTCCAGATACTTATTCAGAAAGGATGCATAAAATGCAATATAAATGCTGTTTCCTTTCCATTCATCAAAAAATCCTGATACATATCACAGTTTCCATAAAACATTATGCAAAACAACCGTTTTCAACATTGATAATAATCAGAAATGTTTCTTGAGCAGCAAATCATCATATTAGAATGATTTCTGAAGGATCATGTGACACTGAAGACTGGAGTAATACTAATGATGCTGAAAATACAGCTTTGATCACAGGAATAAATTACATTTTGAAATATATTATGTATATGTGTTAAATTGTGACAATATTTCACAATATTACTGTATTTTTTTATCAAATAAATTCAGCCTTTATGAGACTTTTTCCCATCTACCAATAACCATAACCACTAGTATAGACTAATAAAAGGGTTAATAGACAAAGTCATTACCAACAAACTGTATTTGTGTCAAATATCAGATCTCAGCGTAAGGTTGAATATAATATCTACACTTGCCGGTGTCTATTATGTCGTTAATATAAATAAATAAAATAAATAAAATAAAAAAAGAGTTCACTTTAATTACAGGCTTCCCTCTTTTATTTTTTGCTGTGCTATAGGAATTTATTTGAATATAATTATGCTGGTCAGCGCTTTGGTCAACACTTCTTGATTTTATCAGCGCTCTATAATGAACTTTACTGACTCGTTTATTCCTCTGACCGTAAAGCGGTGATCGCCGGAGAACCGTGGTTTTGCTTCAGTCACAGCGATATCAGCTGTACTATCATTCAGGGTTTGTGTAAATGACAGAGTAGAGCTGATCTTGGCCTAAGCTCTTGACTCGGAGGCCAAAGGATGGGGGAGGTGTGAGCCTGAGCCTCGACATCACGTTTGAGTCAGAGGCCTTCAACTCCATGATATCTGTGGTGGACCTGACAGCCAGCAGATTGTTGGCCGTGGCCTTCCACGACTACTGAGAGAAGATCATATGCCATTTAAAGGGACAGTTCACCCAAAAATTAAAATTATGTCGTTTTCTCACCCTTAAGTTGTTCAAAATTGAATTTCTTTCTTCTGCTGAACACAAAAGATGATGTTTTGAAGAATGTCGGTAACCAAACAGTTGATGCGCCCCATTGACTTCCATTGTATTTCTTCATTGAATTCTAGAGATGCACCGATATGAATATTTTGGCAGACACGGATAACAGATAATCCTTTACATTTGAAAGCTGATAACAGATGTATTGGCTAATAAATCTAAATCCAAATTTTTCTCACCATTAAAAGCCATGTCCCCAAGCACACAATTGACCCTTTGCAGGGAGTTTGATTGACAGGCGATCTGACCAATCATAATCTGCCATCCGCCAAATCCAGCATTTTTGTCCGACAAAGCACTCAGGAGAGTTAGTAGATTAATGTGTAGTGTGCAGGAGTGTAGTGACGTCTTTCCGCGGTTAAAACAACATTCCTTCTTTTGTTCTTTCATGTTTATTTGATGCAATAAATTAACTAGAAGGAAGAGATGATCGAGCAGCTTTAACTGACTCTGTCAGACACATTAAAGAGCCACAAAACGGTATTTATTGTTTTAATTTCTTTAAAAAATGGCCAAATTCGAAAGTTGAGACTTTGTTTCATATCAAAAGTAACCTGGTCTGTCCTGTCTGTCAGTGTCCTCTCTGCTCCACGATGTATATTTCACTGTGTGAGAACATGTGTGGCGTGAGAGCGGCGTGGCTTGTCGGACATAGCAACAGTAACTAAAGGGGGCGGGTCTTTGCGAACGTTCTCACTATAATTTATGTAGCCGATATAACAGACTTGCGCTGCACGTTTTGCACTTAACTGTATTTTCCTTTTTGAAGTGATTTCAATCATGAAAAAAGGAAAATAATCCCCCATCGTTTGGCAATTCAAAACCATCATGGTGAACAGTGCACATCTGAAGTGACTTAACTGAAGGATCCCATTGACTACATTGAGCAAAATTGACATGTGACGCCATTTAGAAAATAATCAGGCCAAAACGAAGTTCATTTGGAGTTCAAAACATCTTGCCAAGAAAGCTTTCCAGGAAATGATGCAATAGGTAGGTGCGGCTCTGAGGCTCCGCCTTCTTTTGTGACCAGAGGCTATAAAGCTACAAAAAGGGCAAAAAAAAGCATAACACAAGTAACATATACACAGTCATATGGTGGTTTTGTGTGTCAAAAACACCCAAAAGTGCGATGTAATGGAAGTAGTGGCAGATCTTCTCTTCCATATCGTGATACATTTGAGTGAAATGGATTATCAAAACAGAAAAAAAATGTAGGGTGGGGTCTTGGTTTTATCCATCATTTGTCGATTGGATGGAAAAATCTCAATGAGAGTTTGCGGTCAATTGTAAAAAAGGGGCGGGGTTTAAGTGGACTAAATGATTGGAGAAGTCCTGCATACATCACCAGAGAGAAGTCTTTCACCATTTTAAAATTACAATGTTGGAAAAAAAATTTAAACATGCATGGATGAATTGTTCATCAATAACATATTTAGAAAATAGTTTGGTCATTAAAGTCATTAAAATTGAGTGACTATTAAAAGTAATATAATTTTAATTAATAATGGAAATTATCTCCTTTGGAGATTTATGGAGAAAAGACAGCATTCAGGTTTGGAACGAGTAAATGACAGGGTGAACTATCCATCAATCTTATCTATTAATTACGTCAATCTTCCATTACACATGTAATGGATATGTGTTTAGTACAATATTAATTTAATTGAAACAAGAAGACAAAACCACTTCAAGAGTTTATTTTTATATCTTCACCATTCATTTGTGTAATATCACAGCTCTTGTGCAGAACTGAAAGAGTGTTATTTACAGGGTCTATCTCTTAGTCATTCTCCACACTTGACAGAAGTCTGCATTTCATCCGCCGTGTGTGTGTGTGTGTGAGTGAGTGTGTGTGTGTGTGTGTGTGTGTGTGTGTGTGTGTGTGTGTGTGTGTGTGTGCCAGCTCCCTCTTATCAAACACTCAGAGTCTGGCTGAGCAGAACACAATCTCTTCAGCCAACATTCTGACATTTCATCACATTTTTTAAAACAACTTCACAATCATGTCCGTGGTACAGATTATAATGCTTGTTTTTGTCAAGAATGGATGGATGGATGAATACAAAGTAAAGCATTCTCTCTCCAGTCACAAAAACAACCTACACTGGTTATTCAATAAAGTGTGCAATAATACTCTGAATTACATCATCTTGCATTGAGAAGTCAATGAAAGCATGCGACTAAAATGTCCTAAAATTAATATTCTCTGTACGCAAGCCAAGGTCACAGCTGATGGAAAACGAAGGGCTATTGTTTAAAAGAATGTGCAAACGAAGAGTCCTGTATAAAAGTATTTGGTGATTTTACCATTACAAAATGAGACACTAAATGGACAATAACGACTGAATGGGCCGGACTATAATAGTCTAGATAATTGGTCAGTCTGTCAATCAAGATGAAACGCGTCTGACATTCTCAGTTCACATCTTTATCAAACCTGGATGACATCTTTTCGTAAAAAGACTTTATCAGAGCAAACAACAAGCCTGAGTTTAGACTCGACGAGCCTCTTAACCGCACCTAATGTAGGAAGATGTTCTGGTTATTGAGTTGCAAAAACGCTGTGTTCATTTGCACATCAATGTGCACAAAGCTCTCAAACGACTCTCTGAGCTTCAAAAACGAGCAACTGTTGAGTGGTTAAGCTTCAGTAGAGGTTATACTGAAGGTGAGCGTGACCTTTTGTGCACGTGTTTGCGCATACAGGCTGAGAAACAAAGAAAATGCAAATGGATTAAACGACGCACGGCGTGAATGAAATCCTCTCAGACGGTTTACTTTATTCGTGTGCTTTTACACACATTTTTTTTTGTCTTTTGGCTGTAGGCTCGTTTTTTTTCTCTGCCTCTTATCTGGGAGTTTTTACTTGGCATAAATAAATCCCTTAAATAAAATGTGTGTGAATACTAAATATTTGAAAATTATGAACACACTGTTTGGTGTCAGACCGGCTATGCATATTAGTCCAATTATATAACATGCATCCACTGGAACTAAAAACCTCTAGAGAATCCATTCAGATGGTATTAAGTTTGATCATATGGGCAAATACTTGTATCTTCAAAAGCAACATTTTTTAATTATTTAAATAAAGTGCAAAAGTCACGAACACAGTTTGTATATACTCTGCACTACACACACACACACACACTCAATCCACCAAGGAGACTGACTACTAAATAATGTAAAGTCCTTCTCTCCAGGAAATCCCCTCAGAACTATTAGATCAGCATCATTACTCCAGTCTTCAGGGTCACATGATCCTCCAGACATCATTCTTATATGCTGATTTGCTGCTCAAGAAACATTTCTGATTATTATCAATGTTGAAAGCAGTTGTGCTGCTTCATAATTGTGTGGAAACACAAATAGAACGTTCAAAAGAACATCTGAAATAGAAATCTTTTGTAACATCCATCTATACTGTCACTTTTAATCAATTTAATACATCCTTGCTGAATAAAAATATCATTTTGTTTTAATAAACGAGAGTGACAAACGGCATTCTGAACTGAACTGACTCTTAAATATTCAAGACTTAGACTCACTTATCTTGTGTTTTGGGGTTTTCACTTGAGGTTTCTGTAACTCACAGAGACACGATAAAATCATGAGCTGCGCAGGATCAGAAAGTTTTAATCCAATTGCTGTCTTTCCAACTTTTCCAACTCTCATCAGTTTTGCTCTAACACAGTTTTTGCAATCCATTCTACACTGTTTTTTTTTTTTTTTAAAGCATTTTAAGCTTGTGTCGGTTAATTAACATTTGACATGAGGTCGTGCCTTCATCGGCTTCATTTATTATATTATGCCATTTTAATAGTGATGACATTTTCTGGAGTTATGGAAGGACACCTGTGTGAACTTAGTCATACACATACTCACCAAATGTTCCCGTACAATTCTTCAGTGCCGCTGCTTCCGGAAGTATTTTTTTTCCCATTCATTTCTCCCATAGGGATTTTTTTTTTTTTTTTTGTCTTTGTTAAAGCTTTATATAGGCCATAAACCAAGCTAATCAGCTACAAGGTGAATCATTAATCATCATGTTTGATTTGAAGCAAAGAAGTATTTGAAAATCATATACAGAGGTACAAGACTGTGTACTAAATGACTGTAATGAGGGAAAGAACTACAATCCCATGAAGCATTGCGAACAGCATAATCGAATTAAATACAATGGAGACACTGTAAACCTAACGCTCAAAATAATTAATTGGTTTGAGTAGGACAAACTTAAATTAAAATAATTAGTTAACTTTTATGAGTATTTAGCACTTTCTTTTTCTTTCAAGTTCACAGAACTGATATATTTTAAGTAAACTGAACTGTTTCATTGTTTTGAGTTTTATGAAATGATTTATTTTAATTTAAACAAACTTAAGTTTAACTGAAACGGCTGGGATGTCTATTTCCCAGCATGCTTTGCCGATGGCACTTGAATGGGAGAGTAAATGCTAAAATTAAGTGTAATATAATGGGGGTTTTTTTGTGCAAGATTAATGTTAAGTGGGAGATTGAGTATTGATTAATGTTTTGTTATGCTAATTTAGAAGATTTCTGTTAATGTTGGTTTTAGGATAGTTACCATCATGGTGACAAGTGGTGCATGCGGCTTGATTTGAGAGCAAATAAAATCTTTATTATGTTGCCCTCATGCAGCAAGTGCTGTATAACATACTATTGTAAGCATGATAACATAGTAGTATGTTAGCAAACTAGCTTGTTAAAACTATAAGTTAATATTAATAAAAGTGTTCACATTGAGATTACATGAAGGTTTTAAGTTAAATGTATGAAATAGTGTAATCTGATTTTAATTGTTCTTAACTTGAAATGTTTAAGTTCAAACTTAAAATCTGCAAGTTCTGCTTACTTAAACTTTGAATTTCAAAACTCCAAAAAATTGAGGCAATCGATTGCCTTAAATTTTTTGAGTTCTGCTAACTTATTCGGGTTTACAGTGTACTCATTTAAAAATGTGTAATATATATATATATATATATAGTCTTGATTACATCATTCGCAGTGCTTTATGGGAGTGGATAGAGCTAAAAAGCTATTTTGGCACGTTTTGATTGTGGCGACTCTCTGATTGGTGGAATTTTCTGTACAGCATCATGGGAAATGTAGTTTTCACTACGAATTCTGCTGTTAAACACGATTATTTGAAGAAAAAAGCTAAAATAATGTGGGCTGATGCAAATACCATATACCAGTTAGGGCTGTCTTTAAAGGTTTATAAGCTATCGTTAAAAATCTATTTCCCTGTTTTCAGGGACGGTTGTAGTTGAATGGTAAAATGCCAGTGATGTTCCTCATTTGAAAGCCGCTTTGGATTAAAAGCATCTGCTAAAAGCCTAAATGTAAACATATAATGCCATGTATTCACAAAGCCATCTCATTAAACACATGAACACGTGCTCTCAACCGACTGAAAGCCTGCACTTATATGCAGTTCATCATTTGTCCTTTATAATAAACACAAATCTTGTTGATTAATGGCCTGCACGTCGCCTCTGACAAGGGTTATCTAAATATTCCTCGTTCCTAATTAACTCCGGGCTGCTTTTATCACTGTATAGACACCGGTCTCGCCTCACCCTGCCACTGGAAACTTAACGACATACCAGAATCCCCCTGAGCACGAGGCCACGCCCACATTCACTCGTTAACCTAATTACCCTCGTGGTTCCGCTATCTCCAAGGAAACACGTCACTATCCCTACCCTATCCCCAAGCAAGAGGCCATGAGAACATCTGCAGAACAAACAAACACACAGGGAAGGAGGAGGAAAAGGAAGGACACATGCGCATAAACACGTTTTCTCCGGGCAAGGGCTGTCCTGTTTTGGCTACAATAGCCGTATTCATATTTATAGAGCGGATTGGGCAGGCATCTTAAAAAAATCATTGTGGCTTTGGAACGCCTCCCACCAATGCTCTCTAATTTAGGGTCTTATTATAGCATGGCGCACACACGCAATCACACATATATTTGGGACAGAAAAGCTGAGGGGGAAAAAAAACATTCAATCAAGCTGTGGGTTTTTCTGAGGAACCCGACTGCAAAACTGCCATTTGCACATATAAAAACCAAACCCGTAAAACAATATTACACTACAGCCTGTTATAAAGCCATAAATGTCCTCAATATCCAGCTGTAAAATATAGTTTACGTGTCTCTCTCTCTCTCTCTCTTCCTGTGTCTCTCTCAGGTATGGAGTGATTTCCCCTCCCCCCATCAGACTGCTGGAGCCGCATCTTAATTAGCCGGAGAGACGGAACGAAAAAGAGCAAGCAGGGAAAGAGAAAAGGGTGAATGACAGAACGAGAGGGGCAAAAGAAAAGGGAGAGACCAGAGATACGGCTGTGACGGAGATGTGCCGTTGTCATGGTGACACTGTGGAGAACAGGTAGAGGAACACGGTCTCCTGGGAAAGAGCAGCGAGCCCCGATAGTCTCCACCTTTCTGTTTCCACCTCTCTCAGCAATTCATCCCTCGCTCTGCTCTCTTTTCGTGGCTGTACGAGCTCGGATCCTAAAACGGGTTTATACGGTACAATGTTAAGAGCTTGTAATGGTAAATCACAGCTTGTTCATCCAATTACCTCACAGATGAAGGATTGAAAGGAATATTCCAGGTGCAATAAGGGTGAATGACAGATTGAGAGGAAAGCATTTGTGGCGTAATGTTAATTACCTCAAAAATTATTTTAACTCAACCCTCTTTTGCTTATATATTTGAATATTTTATATATATATATATATATATATATATATATATATATATATATATGAAGAGTTCAGATGCAAAAGCCTCTAAGTGCCATCTGAAATTTTCTTCTAGAATGATCATTATCAAGCTCATATATTTATGTTCAATAATTTCACTTTTGATATATATATAGATAGATAGATAGAGATAGATAGATAGATAGATAGATAGATAGATAGATAGAGAGATAGATAGATAGATAGATAGATAGATAGATAGAGAGATAGATAGATAGATAGATAGATAGATAGATAGATAGAGAGATAGATAGATAGATAGAGAGATAGATAGATAGATATAGATAATCAGTTTCAGCTGATAGTGAAAAAAAAGAAGCTTTTATCGGTCAATATCTGCCAATAAAAGAGATTATTTTCACTATCAACCATTGGATTGTTTAAAATCAGCCGATTATCAGGGCCGATTATATCCTGTCAATCAAGGGGGTTAAAAACGTGTTCAAACTCATTGTTTGCATCTCATCTCATGGCTATTAAAACAATGATATTTTAACGTTTATGGATCGGCATCATTCACTTACATTGTGCCTCATTGTAACTCAGCATTTGCTGAAGGGACGAGTTGAAATAATTTTTTGTGGTAATCAACATTATAAATGAAAGCTTGAGGATTCTTCCTAACTGAATGAACGAACGACACACACACACATGACACTGATCTGCCCCAGATTCCCCCTACCTGCATCCATCATCTTCAGGTTATCGGGCAGGAGGCGTGTGACGGATGTGAGGAGGTCATAGCGAGGTCAGTGTGATGTGGCTCATTTAGTTTATATGAAGCAGGTGGGCTGATAAGGTGAACCTCCTCGGCTGACACCTCGAAATGAAGCGCTTTCACACCAGAACGCAGTGCCATTTGGTGGACCTGATCATGTTTTTTTCTCTCACGACACTACGCTTCAGCTGGAAGCCTTGGGAAATGCGCTTATTATGTCAACATGGAATTACCACAGTGTTTGGTGCAAGACTTGTGGCTAGGACTGAGATTTGCTTTGAGAAATCTAGAGCAGTCAGGTGTTACCACAAGCAGTTAAAACTGTCTGAGAACGAACATACACTGTCAAAATAGCATCAAATTCAAGACATTATGCAGAACTTGTTTTACAGAACTGACAAGCTTTATCAGATGCTTAGTGTAGGGAAAAAAAGTCACATATGGGGCTGTTCACACAGCGTGTTTTTGCATTTAACAGCCCTGTGAGACACAAGGTCTAGACGCCATGTTACGCGTGAGAAGCTGCAAAACACACGAGTCTGTCTAGGGCATGTATGTTTAAATGTATGGCTGTAAGCATATATCGTATCGCAATATAAAAATGCAACAATATGCATCGTGGATCGTGACAAACTGTATTGTGAATGGTTCACCCAAAATAAAAGTTACTGTGTGAGTTTTCAGAGTTTTAGTGTCATTAAACTACTATATATAATGTTGAATATAATGTATAATAATGCAATGTGGGAATATGTGTGAGTCCTGATAATGCCAATGTTTTATGCTACCAGTAAAAATGTGGCTTACATTATTTTAAACATATCTAGTCAGTGACAGAGTGCTAAAATAAATCTGTATTTTCAGCTTCAGAATCATGAATATTTTTATCCTGGTGTCATTATTGTCCTGTACATTTGGTTATAAGCACCAAGTCAAAGCTGATTCATTTCCACAACCAATGAAAAACCAAATTTAGTATTTTTTGTTAACCTTTTACCACTTGTCTTGGTGTATCGCAATAATATCGTATTCAGAATCGTGATTTGTATCGAATCGTGACATGAGGGTATCGTTACATCCCTATTTATATTGTAAAACTAATGTAGCGCAGCAGAATGAAAATATTCATAAATATTCGCCTAATTTTTTATATCTCAATTGTTGCTCCTAGACACAAAGGACATTTACATGCTGAATTATTACAATGTTTTTCGTCTTTTCTCAACGCCGAAGCCAACTGTTGTCTGTATTACATGCTGAACCAATCCCATTATTGGACTAACAGACCTAGAAACCCATCCTGAAGCAATTTCACTCAGACTAAAAGTGTTTAAGTGACACTTTAGAAAGACAAATGATTGCTTTAGTTTGACTGAAATGGAATGCTAATGAAGTGTATGTAAACATATTACTGAGATTAAATTGAAAGTCTTTTCTCTCACACATTTGTCTCCTGAAAAAAAAAACATGTCTGTGCTCAGATTGCCAAGAGATACGATCAAAAAGTCAGTATGAACCAAATCAAATATTGCTCATCAGATTCTTCCAAAACCCAAACGATCAGTGTTGTGCAACTGGATTTTGCTGGGGTGTGTCACAACTACCGCCTGTTTTCGCTGAATTTTCCCCCCTATATATGTTGAAGGTCAGAGACCAGCCCCAAAGACCACCTCTGATCATTTCAAACGGGACGGAAGTTGACTTTCAGACTGTAGGGTCATTATCTCAGCAGGGATCTGGGTCACCACGGCTGTTAACACACACCTGCCGAGAGACACACTGATTCCTGCCGGCTTTACTGTGTATGCCAACGATTGTGGCTAATTTGAACACTTTTAGGAGAAACATCTGAGACAAGTGTTGTGGGTCAGTTCATTTTGCTCACTCTCATGTTGTTCCAAACATGCATGACTTTCTTCCGTGGATCACAAAATGATTTTTTTTTTGGGGGGGGAAACCTCATTATTTTTTGGCCATGCACTAAAAGTCAATGGGGTCCAATGTTGTTTTGGACACCATTGACTTTCATTATATGGACAAAAACATTCTATAAAATGTCTTCCTTTTTATACCAGCACATCAAAAAGTCCTAAAGGTTTGGAATGAAACAAGTGTGAGTAAATGATGACACAATTTTCATTTTAGGCTGAACTAAACATTTTGGCTCCGATCCCACATTGGTTTATTTTCCCAAGCAATGCTAATCCTCCTCACAGGCAACACAGACTTTGAGCGTGGCATGTCCCAATCAAAACCTTAAACTTTCTAGCTTTTGTGAGTCTGTAAAGTGAGACCTCCATACAGCTGAGTGAGAAAGCCAGCAGCAGAAACTTCCTGTGTCAAATTGCTTCACACATTCCTCTCTACTCGTTTTCTCTCGTTCCCTCCTCCTCATCTCCCTCCGTCTCTATGGTTGTCTTTGTCGTCTACAGCACAAAACACTGATTCAGTGCTGAACCCAGGAGTCCAACATGATCCTTTAAAACACACGCATAAATGCAGGAGCTCTCAGGAGCGGATGCGTGTCCATTAGCTCAATTCCCAGATCTAAATTAAACTCCATCTCTGGCACACAAAGCCAGAAAGGATATGACACCACTGACCTGATCCACATGATGCATCCGTTTGAAGTGGCCACAACAACTCAACCAACCACGCATTATACAAAGTGTGTGGATTCATTTTGAATGGGCAACATGATTTTGAGATTAACACCCAAGCCCAGCCAAATGTGGGTGTTTTTGCACAGTAAAGGGTGTGAATTTTCTCATCAGCCAGCCTAGACTTACAAGACATCTCAGTTTGACACGTGACAAGAAAGGTGATTCCTTTGACACACTTGAAGAAACACATTTGCACATATCTTGATGAACAAGCAATCCAAAAGCTGTTAAGTTCCTGATGTCTGATTCTGCTGTGTTCGGATGTTCACCGGCCTCGGCCTCAGCGTGGTTTCCATGAATCTTGACTGTGAACGCTCGATAATAACTGGAGTAAAGATTGCTTCAAATCTACACTGTGATTCGCTTAAAATGTGAATGCAAACAATGCAGGTTCACTTGTTTGATGCAAACTTAAGGGGTCAGTAAAAACTGTCTTTAAAACAACAACAAAAACATGAATGGAAAGTCAACTGATGCCTAAAGTGGACCAAAATAAAACTTTCAAGGTCATGAGTGCAAATAATGGTTTTTTTAGCCCACTTAAAGCATGTTTGTTTACATATATGATGGATTACTTTTATATCTAGATTGTAAAAGTTAAAATGCATGTTAAAATTGAGCATTCATCAACTACTTGTGGGGAAAAAAGCTTAATATGTGAGCAACCTTTACAATAATGGTCAACTATAAGACGACATTTTTTTCTCCTCAGCTACCCAATAGAGTGCACTAGTCGGGTTCCGGAAGTAAACAATACCATTTATTTTCTCCATAGGGGAAACGTTTTTTTTTATTAATAACGTATAAACCGTTAAAGACAGCCCAACTGTTAACTATGATGTTATTATCGATGGTACTTTTGTTGAAGCCATCAGGGTCAACTCTTAAACTAAGACTTTTTTTTTTTTTTAATCCCTAACTTATACCAGAGAATGTCTAAAATAATGGGGGAAATACTTCCGGAACCAAGGTTGCTGATAAAGTGGACGGATTTGAGACCACCAGTAGCACCAGTAGTTTATCATTGTCCTTCAACTGTTCAACTTCACAAGTGCTCAATAGCACAGAAAGTCATAGCATTCGTAATAAAAACTCTAGAGAAGAACTAAGCTCTGTTCTAAGGTTTTCATCATAATGCATTTCCTCGCGCTCACTGCTTAAAGGTAAATACAAGTCTCGAGGTAGATCCTGTGTTCCGCAAGATTTTTTTTTTTGCCTCAAAATAAACAAATACCAAAAAAAAGGTGAATGAATTTGATACCCTTCTGAATTGCACCTTTTCACATTTCCAAGTTTCTCAGAAGCTGAAGTCATCACTACATTAAATATATTTTTCGTGTTCCCATTTGCTCAAATAGCAAAAGAAACACTCCAAAATAGTGTTTTCACAACTTTCAAAAGAAGAAAAAAAATAGAGAGAGATTGATGACGGCAGTCGGAAGAGAGAAAGACGTTATACACTTTACAGCAGCGTTAACTATTTATTTTTTGTCATTTGATGCAAAGTTAATATAATACAAGGTATAGTGTTATAAATGTACATACATATAATATAATATAAAAACGTTGCAGGATTTACGATGGTGCTGATCGTTAAAACCGGTTGAGATCATTGGTTAAAACGCGTCACAACAGTCTGTGAAAAAGGTAGTTGCTCTCTCGCGCCGCGAAAACCAATGACGTCACCCCCCGCAGCCCCTCCACACCCTCCTCCTCCTCCTCAGGCGATCTCCGGTCAATATCACCCGCCGATCGGCAACACTTCCAACACCTCCGCCGATTACCTACTTTAACCCATTATAATGTAGCCCTGCTGTAATTACCGGGCATGTCTGGAGCCCACCGATCACTCTTGACCTCAAAGAGAACGGTACGTGTGGAGGGACCACCGACAGGCAAACATGAGGGACAAAGGGCTCGTAATTAAACCATAATTAGATGCCACGCGTTAATTATAGTTTATCATGACACGCGCGCACGCACACACACAAGCTCC
This sequence comes from Leuciscus leuciscus, assembly GCF_965113295.1. NCBI lineage: Eukaryota > Metazoa > Chordata > Actinopteri > Cypriniformes > Leuciscidae > Leuciscus > Leuciscus leuciscus. The sequence continues at coordinate 4,467,759 of NC_138736.1, forward strand.
ACGCCAACATAATCAGACAACCGGGGAAGGCGGCTAGCGTAACGGTGCGTCTGTGACCCACAACACCAACACACACCCACCTATAACGTTACCCACCCACATCCAGATCAAAATGGCCAAACAAGGCAAAGGTGCTCAATGGAAACCCGCACCGTGAGTCGTGGGTCCCAGCACGGAGCTCCCTCAGCCCGCCCGCCGCGCTCCCCAGGCCGCCAGAGACGCGCTGTCTGCGGTCAGCCGAGAGAATGTGGGTCGCGTCCAAGATTTGCAACACGGCTCCTGTCGCCTAATTAATGCCCATACAATGCACCCTCTCTCATAACGATTACCGCAAACACGCACGAGCATAATCCCGATTGTTGAGCGCGTGTGACCGGCGGTAAATCGCCCCTCTTCGTAACAATAGATCACAATAGAGTGTCATTCTTACCAGTGCAGTTTGCGCCAGCAGCAGCAGCGCGAGCGCCGTCCAGCACGGGCGCTTCATGGTGCTCCGAACACGGCAAAACACGGGGCTCTCGTCACCCCGCTCCTCGTTAAGGTACTAGGTAGGAGTAAACCTCTCGTTTTCGGTATCCAACTTCAGGGCAGGCGCTTTTGTCGGCGCATCCGTCTGCCCGTGAACGCGTACGGCACACGGTCAAATCCCCGCAAAACCACGCGAAGACCGAGGAGGAGCAGCAGCGCGCGCACGGCCTCTAGTGATCTACTCCCCTCTGACTTGAGTGGTTGAGACTGGATGGATGTGGAAGCAGGGAAGACCAGAACTCCTCTCTCACTCTCTCTCTCTCACACACACACACACACTCCTCTTTCTCTTCTGTACGCTATGGCGTGTGTGAGAAGAGGAGGGCATTGGTTGGATTCTCCTCCTCGTGCGGTTGAGGAATGGTTATGCCCCCTGCAGCCCGTCTTCCCTCCCTGCCTCTCCTCCCCTATCAAGATCAGACTCTGCTGCATATCGTTGTTTTATCTGTAGTGGTGGACATATGTTTTTGATAATACCTCTGAAATTGTTTCATGCTACTGTTTGGACTCCTAGTAAATCTTAAAAAGGGCTTTTAAGAATAAGAATCTGAATAAGATTTATTAGCAAACTGACACAAGGAATTTGTCTTGGTCACAGATGCAGCTTCCAGTACACATGCCCCTGGTTTCACAGACAGGGCTTAAGACTAGTCCTAGACTAAAATGTAAGTCTGAGCTGTTTCCACTGAAATAAACTTGCACTGACTGATCTTAAAAATATATCAGTGCCTTATTAGTTTTAAGATGCACATCGGTAATGTTTTTTTCTAAGCATGTTTATAAAAATTACTTAAATGTCCTAATTGATCTATGGTCTAATCCTGGCTTAGTCTAAGCCCTGTCTGTGAAACCGGGCCAAAGAGTTTTATATAATGTATAAAATTGTGCATATCATCATTTTTCTCTATCGTCATTTTATTGCATTACATTGTGTGTTTTGCCCCTCATATTTAAAACTATTGCGTCGATAATCATAAAACATTTAAATATCTTCTTACTAAGACATTATTATTGGGAGACAACTGATATTTATATGCATTTTTAAGTAGTCTGTTATAAAAAATATTGATTTATTTTATAAGCTATCAGATATAATTTATAAAATTGTTGTTTCGACTTAAAAAAGTGTTTGTGCTGCTTTAAAATTGTAAGTTTAGTCAACTCAAATTTCCAAGTTGTCACTTAGTACTTCACATTTCAAGTTAACCAATTTTTTTTACTGTGTATTTGTTTGGCAACATCTGTGCGGTGAGCATATTGTTGCTCATTTTGAGCCTCTGGATAAAACCGATGCGGTTCTTGACTGTGATCTCCATATTCTCACTATGTCATTTGTTAGAATTTATTTAGGATCCATAGACTTTTGTCGACTGTAGTGGACATTATATTTTAGTGAATTTCTCTGACATCATACATGTCACATGTCACACCCTGGGTGTCCTGTAAAGAGCACATTCAGGACTTTTCAGAGATACCAAATGTTTGGAGGTTTCACCATGAAAACAACTTATCCTTGGTCTTTAAAAATGTCAATGTGATCAAATGTAGCACTCTTATGGAAATATGATAATATACTGTAATTATAAATTAAATCTGACTACTTTTCAAATTGTATTTCATAAACCAACATCTCAGGAAAACTTTATGGGGTTTCAAATCAAAAATGACTTTCTGTTACAGAACAGGGCATTGATTTCATACATGTCCACTGTAGAGGACATCAGGACATGTTTATCAGGCATTTTGGGAGATACAACAAGTGAATATGGAAATAAATTATACATCAATATTCCTATGAAATATTAGATATTATTATTAAAATGTTGCTAATTATTACTCCAACTAGATGTACCGCATGGCGGTACAAAATATGACCGCCGCTCAGGCCTGCACTGGCTTTCCACAAAAATAAATGACGTGGAGCAATTTGGCTGTATTGCGTGTTTATGTATATACCTAAAAAAAGTAGTAGTATGTGCATGTCTGTCTGTGTGTATGTGTGTGTGTTTGTGTATGTGTGTGTCTGTGTGTGTGTGTGTGTGTGTGTCTGTGCGTGTATGTATGCGTGCGTGTTTGTGTGTGTGTGTCTGTGCATGTGGATTTGTATGTGTGTGTATGGGTGTGTGTCTGTGCGTGTGGATGTCAGTGTGTGTGCATTCTTGCGTTTGTTTGTATTCCTGCATGTGTGTGTGTGACAGTATCATCCTAAACCAGCAACCCTTCGCTCAACAGCACCATCTACAGGCCGATGAGTGTACAGTCACTAAATGTGCACATAAATGAATTTATTTTATACCCCCCCATGTATGAAATTCTACGAAACTTAGCATACCCCCAGAGGATGTCAAGTTAATCATACACATGAAATATGGGGACCAAACGAAATTTTTCCGTAAAAGTCTAGTGGGGCTACATGCCCACCAAATTTCATGTTCCCCGGTGTTTCGGTGTCCCTGGTATCGTTGACGAAAAATTCAGTAGATGACAAAAAAAAAAAAAAAAAAAACTTTGACAATCCCTATATGACGCTAGCGGCGGTCATAATTATCGCACTTATTTTTTCATTAAATGTTGCTCCAAGAACACATTAATGTGCACATTAGATACAGTGTATAGATACATTGCATTAAATGGGAATATTAATTTATGGCCATTTTACCCACATATTGCATAAAGTAAAATGGTGCATTAATTCATTCCGTTATATCTTCCATAACAATCATCTTTATACAAATTTTAGTTAAAATAAATCCTGAAACCCCAAAATGTATTGGTGATTGAAAAAAAAAACAATATATTGCCTATATACATATAATTTCATGTCATTTTATTTTTTAAACAACTGAGTCCTGGTGTCCACTACACATTGCATTACATATGAATAAAATATCATTTTTCAAAAATGTTTTTTTTTTTTACCATTTGTTTCTTATGCTCATAACAATGTGATGACTCACATTTCCTTTTCTGGGTCTCAGGAGGATATTTCATCTAAAGGTTTAATAAACGCTTAATTAATTTTTTTTTTTTTTACTAATATTTAATACATCAGGCTTTATATTCACTGTTCTTTTGTAATGGAACAAAGAACTATTATGATTCTGTTTTTTAATGTTTAATCTTTTTATCATTCATCAGCAGGAAACGAAATCATTCTGAAAGTGATTCCAATGAAATCGTTCCAGTGTATTTGTGGTGTGGACTTACCTGTCGTCAGAATCAGAACAATTATCAAAGCTTTATATTTACGGCCGCCACCATCCTGGGTGTGAACAGGCTTTTATAGTCACCCTTGAAAAATGCAAGATTTACACAATTGCACATCTGGCAGATGCTTTTATCTAAAGAGATTTGCAGTGCATTCGAGATATGCGTTTAGTCATAATGTGTTCCCTGGAAAGATGTTACGCAAGTTCTACATTTGAAAACCACTTATGCGAGTGCGATTTCTAAAGAAATCCTTCATCAATGCGTATCTGCTATACTTTCATCAAGACGGTACAGTATCCTCAGGCCGTCGTTAAGAAAACTCATTCATTTATTACGCATTATCATTTGTGTTTCATTAAAGAGGAGCTGTTATGCCCTTTTACAAAGTTTTTGGGCTCTACTAGAATATGTTTTCATGCTTGAATGTTAAAAAAACACATTATTTTTCCCATATTCTCCTTTGTTGCAGCTCCTCTCTTCCCAGTCTGTCAGTAACGCTCTGTTTAGAAGCCCCTCCTTCTGAAAAGCAGTGTGCTCTGATTGGTCGGCTGGATTAGTGTGTTGTGATTGGTCAAATGCTTCAAGCATGTTTGGGAAATGCCCCGCCCCTTACCATAACACCAGTTTAACAAACTACTAACTAACTCAACCAGGCCCCGCCCCTTTATTCTGCGTATGAATTATTTAAATGAGGAATATTGTGACGTGTTCGTTTCTGGAAGACTACAATAAAGGCGTTTCAGTGAGTTCAGAAACAGTGACACTGATAGAGAATAACTCGAGAATAATACACTAAAAGTTGAACATATAAAAAATGTACATTAAAGTTGTGATGATACACTAAAGCAACTAAAATTAGCCCAAACAAAACTCTCTTTAACAAGAGTATTTTTTTTTTTTCTAAGAGAATTATGACAGAATATCTTATAAGACATTATGATCCCAGTCCCGAACACATGGAAAGGAAGAGTCAGAGGCAGTTGAACATATAAAAAATGTACATTAAAGTTATGATGATACACTAAAGCAACTAAAATTAGCCCAAACAAAACTCTCTTTAACAAGAGTATTTTTTTTTTCTAAGAGAATTATGACAGAATATCTTATAGACATTATGATCCCAGTCCCGAACACATGGAAAGGAAGAGTCAGAGGCAGTTGAACATATAAAAAATGTACATTAAAGTTGTGATGATACACTAAAGCAACTAAAATTAGCCCAAACAAAACTCTCTTTAACAAGAGTATTTTTTTTTTCTAAGAGAATTATGACAGAATATCTTATAAGACATTATGATCCCAGTCCCGAACACATGTAAAGGAAGAGTCAGAGGCCGTTGTGAAATTTTGAAATTTTTTCATTGTTTTGTTTCAAAATAAAGATCACACGTTGTTTAGAGACAATCTACAACTGGAGTTACAAAAAATAGTTGCCCAGGCAGAAAGCACACACAGCATCTGTTACCTATACACATTATGGTTACAAGTGTGCCTGCATAAAGAGAATCATAGGAAATATACACAAGGCTGTTTAAATATACACCAGAGAGTGTCCAAATCAAAAACCAATGGCCAGTATGTTACAATCACTTACAAGTAGACAAAAGAATGGCAAATCTGTACACACCTCCGACTCTGACCCAGGGCAGTCGAGCGCGTCACACACACATACACACACACGCGCTTGCTGCTACCTGCCCAGGAGTCAGGGAGGGACTATAAAAGATCTTAAAAAAAGAAAGGGATGAGTGGAGGTGAAAAAGAGGTGGCTGGTGAATGGCTAAAAGCAGAGTGCGCACTTTTCTCTGTTCTTTGTACATCTATGCAGTAATAATTCAAAGGGCTTCAAAACCAACAAAAAAATCTGATATTACAATTTACAATATATAACAACTCATAACTCAGAAACCACAACCAAAGAGGTGAGAATTTACACTGAAATGCACAAGATTTTCTTTTTTTCCATTTTGTCGTTTTTCTTTTTTTTCCTCCTCATACCAAAAAAGGGCTGTAGAAGCGAGTCCACATTTACATTAGCGAAGGTTTACAAATGTACAATTATACAATCAGAAGTATGTATTCACTACAGGGGAAGATTATAGATACAGATTGGACATCAAAAACCAGAAAAACTACAAAGTTTTATATATATATTTATATATATATGCAAAGGTCTACACCAAGTATGCACTAAATAGTTTATAGAAGCAAGACCAAAAAACGTCTCCCATGCTAAATGTCTGCGTGTTAGCAATCAAGTGTTAGTGATAATGTATGTATGTGTGTGTGTTTGTGTGTGTTATGAAAGAATATGCGAGTTAGAAAGGTGTTGCGAAGCAATAAAGTGTGTTTGCGCAAGCCTACATGATTGAACATGGGATAAATCAAATATTCTCTCATTTCATACAGGACCGAAAAGGACCATTTTTAGGTAGTAGAGCAAAAAAAACGGAAGAAATGCTAAAAGGGAGAGGAAAAACAAACACAAAAAACAACAGGTCACAACAACCTGGGGATGATTCAGTGTTGAGGAGGAGAAGGTTTCGAGACTCTCCACCCCCCAACATCCCTACGTCGTCGACTGTGGACGAACACGCTCGCACAGACGGCCATCCTAGAGGAATTATGGGAAGGGTTTACATGATGCCATTAGGTGGTGCACAGAGTGGGCCGAGGTCGACGCCGTTCTTCATGTAGTACTTCTCCAGCTTGGCCAAAATGTGCTTTCCGTACGTGTACTTCCGCAGCGTTGCAATATGGGGCCGGATCTACACACAACCAAGCGAAATCCATCACAAAACATTCAGCACAATTCTTAAGACACTTTAGCATAGGGCGATACGACCAAAAACATATTATTTCACCATATTAAATAAGTTCACGATATTGTTACTAAAAATAAGAACAAAGCAGCAAATAAAATAGGATTAATACAATAGAACAAATGTACAAATTAAATAAACCTACTGTATCTAAAAGTTTAATGCAAGAAATGCTATTGTATATTAGGCTGCTGTCCCTTTAAGACAAAATGCACAAACTAAATTTACTGACACATCCGGTTTTCACCCAACTATGTGTTAATTTAGCACCTAATCTACTGTGTTTAAGTGAATACTCCACATAATGGGCATTATGGCAATTCTGTGGGTTAGGGTTAGACTTCATTTGTTGATGATTCAGTGTTTTGGAACGAATCTCTTGAATAATTCAATGACAAATATACTTTTTAACAGTCTCTTGTCGCCACCTACTGGTGTAACGATGTAATATGATTATCGTACTTTCAATTATTTCAATTATTGTGAATGATACTGTGTGGCTGTTTCATATCTATACATGACAACTGCTCTTAGTCAGCGGCAGCGCGAACGCAGATTTAAATGTTCGCTGTATTGAGTGTCAGAAATGATCAATGCAGTTTTCTCTCAGCACAGACCGGTTACAAAATGCATGTAAGTAGACTTTTCTGTCCCCAGTATTCATTTCAAAAGAACATGGGTCCCATAGACTACTCATTCACTGTTGCAGCCATTTTGGCCAGTGCGGTCCATTAAAGAGGAAACACTGAATTTGACAAGACTGCAGTTCTACAAATATTTGACAGGATTTTTTCAAAGTTCAGATTGGCTCCACCACAAAAATATAAATGTATGCACATATATGAATTAATTATTTTTTTAATTAATGATTCAAAGGATGATACTGGATGAATCAGTGTTTTTGAACTAATCTCTTGAAGAAACAATTCAATAAAAAATATTTTTTAACGGTCTCTTGTCGCCACCTACTGGTGTAACGATGTAATTGACTATTTGAAGCATCAAGTTACTTTTAAAAGGTGATTCACTCCAATCTGATGGTGTTTATATCCGAACTATAAACTTTTATCCCAGTACTTCTGTGATTATTTGAATTATTGCAATAGAAATAATTATGTTGTGTAGTTTTTGAAGCCGTTTCATAACTATACATGACAACTGCTCTCTCTGACTCAGATCTGATGTTTGCTGAGTCACTTTATAATGTTACAAAAATAAATATTTCAAATAAATGCTGTTTCTTTTGAACTTTCTATTAAATCAAAGAATTCTGAAAAAATAAATGTATCATTGTTTTCGACAAAAATATTAAGCATTGCTGCAAGAAAGAACATTGGCACATGAATCAACAATAAATTACTAAATTAAAATGTATAAAAATTGATAATATCTCAATAAATTACAAATCGTTGTCATTTATGAAGATGATCACGTCGGAGTTTGAATCGAGATCTTTTAATAATTAATCATGCAGCTCTAATGGACACTTTATATCGTTGCCATATTGCCATACCGCCCAGCCCCACTTTGGCACAAACAGGAAAAGAAGAAACACTGATGACGAAATAGCAGCCGCACCTTGTGCATTACAATCTTGCGTTGTGTCGGCTCGGCCACATCGATCATCTTCTGCACAACATAGTTCGCATACTGGTCCTTCATCATGGTGTATAAGGCACTGTGGGGCCCGTCCGCCATACTGCACACCTCATCAATCAGCATCGCCCTCTCGGCACGCAGCGAGTGGGTCACACACTTCTCCACCACGTTACTGTGAACGAAAACACAAGCGCCTCCCGCATAAGACACTTCCACCTGCTCGTATTTGTGTGACGGTTTATCATGCGTGCGTAAAATCTTTGTGCGTACCTGGCAAACTTATGCTGGCTGAGCCCCAAAACATTTCCTCGGATTTCAGAAACAATCTTGCTCTTGTCCTCAGCGCGGCCGTGCTCCAAAACATGCTGAATTACATAATTCCCGTACTGATCCTATATGAGGATGGGGACAAAAACATTCTTAAGAGGAATGGCTAAGATCCTGGTTCAGTGCAGAAAGAGACGGCTTCATAAATTACCTGGACCAGCTGCTCGGTGTGCTGATGTATTTCCTCCAGTATCGGGAGAGTCTGCTCAGGCAGGCAGTGCTCCAGAATACGCTGGATCACCCGACAACCATATGGGTGTGTGGACAGAGCAAACACCTGCACAACACACACAGTTATTAGTTAAACATGCACACAAGAGACAAAAGGTTTTAAATACATTTCAAAATGAGCCGCACCAGACACGACTGGATGATAATGCAGTTTTCTCACAGCACAGACCGGTTACAAAATGTATGTATGTAAGTAGACTTTTCTGTCCCCAGTATTCATTTTAAAAGAACATGGGTCCCATAGACTACTCGTTCACTGTTGCAGCCATTTTGGCCAGTGCGATCCATTAAAGAGGAAACACTGAATTTGACAAGACTGCAGTTCTACCAATATTTGACAGGATTTTTTCAAAGTTCAGATTGGCTCCACCACAAAAATATAAATGTATACACATTTTTTGAATGAATGATTCAATAGATACTGGATGAATCAGTGTTTTGGAACTAATCTCTTGAACTAACGATTCAATGAAAAATATTTGTTAACGGTCTCTTGTCGCCACCTACTGGTGTAACGATGTAATTGACTATTTGAAGCATCAAGTTACTTTCAAAAGGTGATTCACTATTTTGATCGCTACCGTAGACATCAGTGTTTATATCCGAACTATTAACTTTTATCCCAGTACTTCTGTGATAATTTGAATTATTGCAATAGAAATAATTACATTGTGTAGTTTGTGAAGCCGTTTCATAACTATACATGACAACTGCTCTCTCTGACTCAGATCTGATGTTTGCTGAGTCACTTTATAATGTTACAAAAATAAATATTTCAAATAAATGCTGTTCTTTTGAACTTTCTATTAAATCAAAGAATTCTGAAAAAATAAATGTTTCATTGTTTCGACAAAGATATTAAGCATTGCTGCAAGAAAGAACATTGGCACATGAATCAATGGAATAAATTAATTTTAAATATATATATTTTTAATTATATTTAAAATAATATAATATACAATAATATATAAAAATTATTGCAGCCTTGGTGAGCATAATAGATCATTGTTTTTTAAAATCTTACCGCACAAAAATCTGACTTTTCAATGGTAGTGTGTTTTTAATTTCATGTTAAACTTTCTCTATATAAAAAAGAAAAATTTACACCAATTTATTGTTTCAAATTAGGAATAGCTGAGTATTATGTATCTTCATATTATTATTTAAATTATTTTTAATTAGTTATACTGAGATTCTGCACTGAAGTTGTGCTTCAAAAATGAAGGCCTCTAAAAATTAGTCATAAAAGTTCCCATGATACACAAACACACACACACCCAAAGCCCTTATATTCAAACATACAGCGTTTCACACAATTCAAAAGAGACACACCTGTCCTTTGAATGCATCAATGATGAACTGAAGAGCATGAGGCTGGACACACTCAATGCATTTCTGCACAACATGATTGCCATTTTGATCCTTCACACACTTTAACACGTGCCCGTCAAGCTCTCGAACCATCTCATTCTGTAAAAGACACAAACAAATTTGATTCAGTTCATACACTGTAACTTCACCACAGCCATGTGAATAATTACAACATGAGCGTTCGGCCTTTCATAAACTCACAATGACTTGTTGGTCCGAAGGGATGAACTCCAGAGCTTTCTGGATCACTCTGCAGCCGTACATCTGCAGCGCCAGGGATAAAACATGACCACGGATCCGCTCGGCCAGCGCCAACTTCTGATCCAGACTGCCAAACTAAAACACATAAAACTCTTTTAGCATCCTAATTGACATCCAGAACACTTAATGCACATAACTGATGAACTTTGCAACACTGAAACTGTTACTTTCCTGTATATTACCGTGAAGCTGCATTGAAACATTCCGTATTATATAAATAAATGTTAGTTAGTTAAGTTTATTTCGGGCCAACTTCAATTTCGATCCTTTTTACATTTCATACACAACACCAAAGTCATCTTGCGTAGATAAAGAATGACTAAAAGAAAAAGAAGCTTAATTCATCTGTATAATGTGACTTAATGCAGTCCCAAATCAGGGGCCGGTTTCACAAAGCTATTTTAGACCGGTCTATAGTGTTAGACAAGTCTAAAATGTGCTCATAGACTAGTCTAATGCAAGTTAGACTGTTTCACAAAAATAAAGACTGACTTAATTTAGACCCCCAAAAATTAGACACCTTACCCCCAGGCTAACTTAGGTCTAAGACTCTGTTACCTTTGCAACCAGCAGTAACAATCAGTTACATTACAAACAGCCAAAAGAAAAGGGAAAAAGACTCATATTTTAAACATTTCTTCTTGTTACTAAATTCTCCGCAAAATTTCCCAAGTAAAACGTCCATGTAACTGTTATACTCCTCCATCAAACACATATTTTCCGCTGGGGTAAACTGCACTGAGCGGCTGAATGTGCTTACTCGATCCGCCATGTTTTTTGTTTTGAAAAGTGTCTTATTTTACCCAGAATGCATTGCAGTGTAGTCCTACTTAAGATAGTCAGAGTCTTAAGTGCTTTGTGCAACGGTCTGATTTAGATGTCTATCTGAAGTCTGACTATCTACTATATCTAAGCCATAGTCAAAGTCTATCTTTGTGAAACTGGCCCCTGGTCCTGAACCTCACTGTCCTCATGTTAAACCACAGTTCATTAGATACTAAATTGATGCATTTATCAACAAAATAACTCAATAATACCTCAAAGAACTTCTGGATGACGTAATTTCCAAACACATCCACCATGAGCTGATAGGCTGCCTGTAATATCTCGTTGAAGACCAACTGACGTTCTGCAGGACTTGCTCTCTCCAATTTCAGCTGGATAAACCTGAACAAAATCCAAATTGTATTTTTTAGAAACATTTTAGACCTTTTATTTATTATTCCCACTATTATTATTATATCATGCCGAAATGCTGATATAAGGGTTCTGACTTTCTAACATGTGAGCTGTAGCAGACCTGGAGCCGTGCTGGTCCTGAGAGAACTCCATGACGTGTCCCGCGATCTCTCTCAGCTGTAGGTTGGGGTAGCGGTTGTTTCTGAAGTCCTCGAGGAGACGGCTGCGTCCCGAAGGCATCACGTCAGACATCCCATAACGTAGCCGAGAGGAAGGGAAGAGCTGGCTGCTGGGACTGAAGAGAGACGAGCCTGTGGTGGCATTGCGGTACTTCGCCTCCGCTCCTGGAGCTGCCGAGATGAAACGCCCACTGCCATTGGTCAGTCCACCTGAGGGGGAGGCGCCAGAAGGGAGATTCAATTCAATAAATATGTTTAAAGGGGTCATCAGATGCCCATTTTGGGCACAACTTGGTATGATTCTTTAGGGTCTTCATGTAAAGTTTGTAACATACTTTGGTTAAAATTCCTCAATGATTGTGTAAAACACCATATTTACCTCCTCAAAAACAGCGACCCGTTTTGGTGCATGTCTCTTTAAATGATAATGAGCAACTGCTCTAGTCGACTCTTGAGCGCTATATAAATACCTCATTCAATCACGTACTCACCAAGGTTAAGACTGCTTGAAGATCCATGAGTTGAGAGCGAGGGAGGCGGGGTGAGAGAGTGGGACGGGCCTTGGTTTGGAAGAGGCATGCCTACTGGGCCGGGGGAGGAGCTAAAGCTGAGGCCATTGTAGAAACCCCCATGGCCAATAGGGGTGAGGCTGCTGGGTGTGCGCTTGTACAGATCAGAGCTACCCGTCAGAGAATCCCGACGTGACCCACTGGAACTGGAATTAGCCACTGCAACAACAAACAAACAGACAGACATGCAAAAATTAAACCGGAGTCAGATTAAATGCAAATCTGATTCCATCTAAAACATTTAAGGAACAAATATGATATTTGAGGTTTGGTCCTGCAGTGCATATGTTTTAAAGTTCACTTCAAGCTGGAATACATGCCACAGCTTTTAAAATTAGAACAGATAGGCATCATACACTTGCATCATATAGCTAATGACAGGATCACACACTACAATCTGAATACATAAATAAATATCCTCTGACTGGACGGATTCATAGTCTGAAGCTAAAAAAAAATGTCAATCACATACTATGTGATTTTCTGTGAAATTGGTGAACTGTGACTGTCCAAAATCTTCAGACTGGCTCTTTCTGGACTTTAGGCAATTAGCTTCAACTCGTCCAGACGTGATGTGTATGCGTATAAATATATATATTAAAGTAGATTTGCCGCTTGGAGGAATAACCCTCTAGCAATATTATAGTGCTTTTTATTTTCAACATAACGAATCTTGAGATAACCAACTAAACATACCTGCGGTGCCAAAACCCCCGAGTGCCGCTCCAAGCGTGGCTCCCAGAGAAGACGACGGGTTGGCATTGAATCCAAGTGAGGTGTTTCCAGGTTGGGCAGAGCCTTGTGAAAATAGCGAGGAGCTCTGTGAGGAGGAGCTTGGGGATCCACTCCCGTAAAAAGAGCTCCCTCCCAACGCCCCGCTCCCTTGCTGTCCGGGACCCTGCTGAGAACTCAGCGCACGAAACGGCCCACTTGCTCCGCCACCGAGACCGGCATTACCCCCGCCCGCTGAGGCGGCAGCAGCGGCCACTGGGAAATCAGAACGGATTAATTATAACAATGTCTTTATGTACTTTTGAAGCTTGAAAATGTTGATTGATGGACAAAATGATGAGAGAATATAAAAAATATCTTCATTTGTGTTCCAAAGATGAAAAAGTCTTATGGATTTAGAACGATTTAAGGATAAGTAACAATTTTTATTCCTCTAAATCCATAAGGTTTTAATACCAAATACAAGACAAGTTTCTGAGTGTTTAATGTTGGTCTGTCGAAGGTCTGGCAGCAACGGCCACTGTGAAATCACTGTCACTTTTATTTGTACAGCACTATGTAAACAACACATGTTGACCAATGTACTTTTCATCATCTCAGTAAAATAGACTAAATAGTACAATAGTAATAGAATAAAAACAATAATAAAAATGATCATCAAAAAGAAGAATAGTGTCTTAAGTTGTACTTTAAAAACATGTACAGAGTCAGTGTCCCTAACATGTAAAGGGTAAGCTATTCCAAAGTCTTGGGGCTACTACCGCAAATGCACGATCCCCTTTCTGGATCAGAACGAGATACTCAAATACAAGGCAAGATTCTGAGAGTGTTTAATGGTGGACTGTCGTCATTTTCAAACACGTACCTGCTGACGGGCTGATGATAACCGATGCAGGGGCCATCAGTCGAACTGGTCCTCCACGACCACCTGTGTTCACCACAAGCGCACCTGTCTGGTCATAATACGCAGCTGGAGCCAACATAGGATAACCTGGAATACCACAGACACGTCTTAATCAGACACTGTTCTAACTGTGAAGTTTGAGCTGTTCACACCAACAGCGATTGAACTGCTGATTAAAGTCGCTGAACTGTTGGTTGATAGATGGTGTCCCAACAAGACTGTTGCATCCACTAAGATTTCAACTGACAGTCCAGGTATGAATTTCCATGACTTTTCCCAGTCATCAGTGATTAGTTTAAGCAATTTTTAGCTAATAAAATATCTTATTTGATAAAATATCACTTTCTACATTCAAAAGTTTGGGGCTGGTAAGATTTTGAATGTGATAAAGCAGAATTTTCAGCATCATTACTCAGAAATCATTTCTAATATGTTGATTTGCTGCTCAAAAAACATTTCTTATTATCACTCTTTAAAACATTTGTGCTGCATTTTTTTTGTTGTTGTTGATAAACTGATAAATTTTTCAGGAATCTTTGATGAATAGAAAGTTCAAAAGAACATTTATTTGAAATAGAAATGTTTTGGAACATTATAAAATGTCTTTACTGTCCCTTTTACTGTTAATTAAAATAAAATTTCTAATGGTAGTGTATATTAACAATTCCTTTCCATTACATACCAAATTAATTATTTATTTTATTTTATTCCCTGGTATTTCTTGGTTTTCTATGATTATCAGTATTATGGTATTGTCCATTTGCATAAGGTTAAACATTACTCAATATTATTACAACGGCAATCGCATCAGTCACCTCAAATCAACTTTCTTGGGTCACATTTTCTTGAAAATCACTGTCAGTGTGAACACCTCTTTAAAATCTCTTTAATCAAGTCCCTTACCAGGTACGCCTGCTGCCAGACCCTGTCCAAAAGCCAAGGCTGAGTTCACAGCTGCTGCTGCTACGAGCTGCTCTGTCTGCTGACCCTGCTGTCCTTGACTGGGAGTCAGAGGTCGTTGGTTTCCACCTGCACGCATCACCTGGGGAAAACAAAAGTCAAAGATTGGCTGATGAGTTAAATGTATTTGTGTTACGACTTTTTAACATCGCAAACTCAATTCAAACACCCACGCGTTCTTATTTCTAAATGACAACGATTCCCCTTTGTCTATTAAACCTTTGACAAGTACGATCACAGCGAACATTCAGATCTGTGTTCTGACCCAGACAGAGCAGTTGTCATGTATAGGTATGAAACAGATCCAGAAACACTGAAGTACTGGGATAAAAGTTTATAGTTCGGATATAAACACTGATGTTTACAGTAGCGATCAAATTAGAGCAAAGCCCTATTCGGACGGGACTAGTTTAACATGGTCACCTTTTAAAAGTAACTTGATGCTTCGAATAAAGATTGTATCAATTACATCATTACACCAGTAGGTGGCGATGAGTGACTGAATAGATTGGCATTGATTCATTCATTCAAAAATTATGATTCATCCCGTAATGAAGTCATTGAACCATTCATTCAAATCGATATTTTTTAATTAAATATTTTTAAATAGTCTGCAGCAATTAACACTTTCAGAAGCTCTAGTAAATTACATGTTATTTTGTTTAGTTGTTGGTTCTGAATCATTTTAAATTGCGATTCTCAATTTATCCAGATTCGAGCAGTTCAAGCGCTCTGATTGGTTAAACTCTTACCTGTTGTTGGTTCTGTTGGTTCTGTGCTGCTGACTGCTGGTTGGCCGAGTTGGAAGGGGTGGCGGCTTGCTGCTGGAATAGGTTGGCCGGATACACACCCCATGGAGTCACACCATAGTACTGAGGGGGCATTACCGCTGGACCTGAAAAACACACACACATCATTGCTCAGATGAAGGGCCAAAGCACACTGTTTTCAGAGGAGGCTCAGGGGCTTTGATTTACACGGGACCCGAGAGTCGGCAGCCATTTCCTCTGCCTTTGTACTCTGCTTCAGGAGCATCAAAGCAGGTGTGTGTGTTTGTGTGTGTGGCTTAGTCAAGCAGATTGCCTCAATCCTGGAGCTAAATCTCAAGCCTCTGGAGGACGCCGTCCAAACTATCAGCCATCATGAGCAACACTTCTTATCCACTCCAGACTGTGAGCAACAGACTGCTCCTGTCACAGCGAGTGCGGCATTAAAATGCAGTCTGTCATCGTTCAAGTACAAAGAAATCTGCCGCACATTGACACTTTCATTATTGTGCCACATTCAACACATTATATTTGCATATTGAAGATTGGGTGAGTCCACATTTAATGTGCATTCAAAGGTTCGGGGTCAGTATGATTCTTTAAAAAAATTAAAAATTAAAATCAATACCTTAATTCTACAAAGATTGATCAAAATAATTATATTTCAAATAAATGCTGTTGTTTTGAAATTTCTATTTATAAAAAAATCCTGGAAAAAATGTAAATGTTAAGCAGCACAACTGCTGTCAACATTGATAATTAAGGTTTTTTGAGCAGCAAATCATCATATTAGAATGATTTCTGAAGGATCATGTGACACTGAAGACTGAGGTAATGATGCTGAAAATTCAGCTTTGATCACGGGAATAAATCCCTTTTTTTGTAAATATTTAAATGGGAAATAGTTATTTTAAATTGCAATTATTTTACAATATTACTGTTTTCTTTTTTTAAATGAAATAAATGCAGCCTTGGTGAGCATAAGACGAAAAAAAAAATTTAAATTTACATTTTGAAAGACCCCAAATATTACACAGCTCTCTATAAACAATTCATTCTAGTTGGTCAATTGTACAATATAAATTAATATTGTTAGTCTTTTTCATGTTGCTAGGCTAATTGTTTTCCATGTTGTAATAAATCTATGTATTTATTTATTTATTTGGGAAGAACATAGAATAATGTAGTCAGCTTTTCATTAAAATCACAAATAAACACCAATAGGGTGATCAGAACCCCAAAGTGATGCCGACTGGACTCATCAACAGACTTTATATTTACATAATCATTTTAAACTTTAATAACTGACATGATACATATCCATCTTATAAGGTAAGAATGATCTCTCACCTAGCGTTGCGGCAGCAGCGAGGCCGGCGGCGTACGGATCAGTGCCTGGAGGAGCAGTGCTAATGATGTACGGATTCTGTACGAATGCAGCTTGGGCCAAACCTAACGCACAACCAAGAAGAAACCAAATTAAATAAATCACCTGAAACTTTTGTCCACTAAAAGTGCAGTAAGTGTTTTCTGAGGAACGCTGTTGAAAATTTAAATCAACACCCAAACAAACAATTTTGTGAATATTTGCTAGATGTCTGTTCTGTGTGTGTGTGTGTGTGCTGAAAATAAAACATGTTTGTGCATAGCTGTGTAAATAGGAGGGGAAAAAAACCATGCCGAGGTTGCTTTATCAGCTTGATACGCACGTAACATTGGGCTGGTTCATCCGTACTTGCTGTCTGATGTGCCAGCTGTTAGTTGTTAGCGTGTTTGTTGTTTTGGGGACGGTGCAATTAAGGGAGGGGTGTGTTTCTGATTTCAAACGTCAACAGCGCTCCTCATAAATTGCTCACTGCACCTTTAAGTCATCTGGCCACTACGCTGAAACTCACCGATGTGTTGTTGTTGAGCTGCGGCGAGCGCGTACTGCTGCTGCTGGGCCGCCGTGAGCTGCTGCACTGCCAGAGCGCTGGGCCTCTGGAACAGCTGCAATACATGAAGCTTTTATCAGACATTAAACATTTGCATTTGTTTATAGTCATATATGCAAAGGCTTCAGAAGCATATGCAAATGTGACTAATAATTACTCTTCCAGAATAACTTCCAAAGAAGCTGAACGGTATTTGTGGCACATTTACTTCAAACAAAGGTTTTTCAAAGTTAGCCTTGACATGTGCGGCCTTTGATAGCAACAACACAAATATTTATAAATACACACATTGTTAATTTTCTACTCTACTAATTACAGTCTTGAGAGTTGAAAGTGCTAGCAGCATCAGATATTCACCTGTTGAGGGGAGTTGTAGTCGAACAGGCTGACGGTGGCAGCTGTGGAGTCGAGAGGCAGCTGGCCTCCAGTGTAATCAAACTGCAAAGTCTCCATAGAAACAGATTCCATGGGGTCCAGGGTCACATTTTGGGTTTCGACGTTTGAAAACTCCTCTGCTGGTTTTGGCCCTGCACCTCCAACCATTTCTGGTCCACCCAACTCCACCTCTGGACCAGTCGGAGGGCAGTTACCAGGAGTACGACTGGGGAAGAAAACAGAGAGGTGTGTATTCAATACATTTTAGAAATACTGAAAGTATAGACCTTATGCGCCAGAGAAACGAGGGCGCCGCCATCTTTAGAATATTGTCTTTTAACTTCGCTCTGTATATTTCTATGCCACTGCTGTCCAGGAGTAATTCGCTTTTGAAGTGGATTTACTTCATGTAAAGTTAACGAAAGTTATCATGAGGACTGTAATGTTTAAAGCAGATGACTAAACAAATGTCAGTCGACCGGGAAGATTTTAAAATGAGCCGTTCATTAATAAACACGGAAAATCGCTGTGAAAATACAGACCGGAAGTCAAAAGACAACGAGCGCCGCGCTGAAAAGGGGCGGGGCTACATAAGGTCTATACATATGGAAAGCCCCCCAAAGCGAACTGAGGGAGGATAAACGTTACCTTTCCAAAGTTTGGGGTCAGTAAGATTTTATATTTTTGAAAGGAGTCTCTTATGCTCAACCAAGCCTGCATTTATCGGATCAAAAATCCCCCCAATTTTTTTTTTTTTTTACAACTTTTCGACTTGAATATATTTTAAAATGTAATTTATTCTTGTGATCAAAGCTGAATTTTCAGCATCATTACTCCAGTTTTCAGTACAACATGGTCCTTCAGATATCATTTTAATGATTTGTAACATTACCAATATCTTTACTGTCACATTTGATCAATTTGATGCATTCTTGCGGAATAAAAACAATCTATTTTTTTTTTTTTTTACTTTGAGCAGTAGTTCATTTATTATACTTTTTTGATGGTGTATATACCTAAAATCCTTAACGTCCACATCAAGTCCATTCTGATTGGGCAGTCCATTGGGGTTATCCAAAACGTCTGGCTCGGTCTCTTTCAGTTCCTTCCGCTCAGGATCAAATGTTGTTTTGGGTTTTTGTTCCACCCTTTTCTCAGGGTCATCAGGCTCCGAGTCTCTGGGACCCTATGAGAAACAGAATGAAATTGAAGTAAAAATGACAAGGACTTCAGGTGCTAAAGGAACAGTTCATCCAAAAATGTAATGTTACTTTCATCCAAAACCATGACTTTGGGATAACATGAGGGTCACAAATAATGAATGCTCAGCTTTGTGTGAGATATTTATAATCTTAAAGGGATATTTCACCGCTGGAGAGATGAATGTGTATTTAAATTGGGTAATTTATGTTGTAGAAATGTGAAATTATTTTAGAAGTTGGTGCCTTCTAGACTGAGAAAAGCCAGAAAATGTATTTTTGGCTCATGTGGATGAAAGACAACAACTCCCAGAATGCCCTTGCTTCGCTGCCCTACGAAGCCACTCCCAAGCCACGCCTCCCGGTTACAGAGGGCAGTATCGGAAGAAATTATACAACTAGGCTACTAGTCGACTCGAAACTGAAAAGACGGTGTTTTATCGTGAGATCCCCCTATGGGCGGGTTGAACACATGCGGAACGAGCTCCTCCTATTGGCTGTAGTCTCTCGCCTCTGGACTACAAAGCCTCCGATGACACAAAATGATGATTTTTGCGTCATCTGAGGTTTTTTCCAGACACACAATACAGAAATCTCTCGTCTCAGATGGACATGAGGGGAGGGAAGCACGGTCATTCGAAAATACTACCGGGTTACTACTGATACAAAGCTTAATGCTAATCGGTGAAGTATCCCTTTAATAAAGACAAATAAGAATGTTTTGATGATAAAAGACTAATAATCAAGACTCACAAAAGCTCCTTTGCGCAAACACGAGTCCATTTTCTCAGCAGGGGAGGAGCTAAGAACATACTCCACCATAGACACGCCTAATCCACCGCTCTCAGAACGGGGCGACAGCACAGATCCCGCCTCTCCCACGGGATGGAAACCCTGACCTGGTCGGCGCTGCACCATAATTGGCTGGGACACCGAGTGATCTACAGAAAGAAAAAAAAGGGACATTAGAGAGAAAAAAACCCTAAATATGTAAAATACAACCATGCCATCTGCACACACACACATACCAGAGGTTCCCCAAGCACTGTCTCTCCACTGGTCCAGAAAGATCCCTTTTGGTCCATCTTTCCCTGAATCATCAGTTTCCCAGAACTTCTTCCCAGTTAGGAGCTGCTGCAGAGCGGGAACATCAGACATTAAAAACATAAGAATGAGAAATTAAGTATTAAGAAGATGATGAGGAAGGAAAGGACTCTCACCTCTCCCATGGCTCGGCCCTCCAGCGCAAGTGCCTGGAAGTCATGGTTCAACTCATCCATTGATCGTACCTGTGTGAAATATTATACAATTATTATAAGATTCAATTTTATACAATTAAAGAGGACCTATTATGTTTTTTGCATGTTCAACTTTCTTTAGTGTGTAATGTTGCTGTTTGAGAATGAAAAAGCTTTGCTAAGTTACACAAAGTCCCTCCAGCAGGAGTTATTCTCTATATCAGTGTTTCTGAACTCCCTGAAACAGTAGATATGTATACGTAGATCCCACACACATGCGCCATCTTGGAACAGTCAGCGTGTTTCAGTAAGAATCAATGATGCCACAACATTGCGCAACTTCTGATTGAGATTTAAATTCCCGAAGAAATATGATATCCTTTCACAGGTGAGAATGTGTCGGCTTGTGTTTTTATAATGTATTAACTCAGGTTTTTTTTATTTTTAATGGTTTTACTTTTACTATGGTAACTTTTTAATGTTGTGTTAGCTGCCGCCTTCATCTTATTGTATTGTGTTAGTTTAGCAGATTCAGATTATTTTATTGAGTCTTCTTCCAGGAATCACAATATTCCTCATTTAAATAATTCTAGCCGATTCTGATTGTTCCATGCGCCCAATCAAAGCACATGGCAAAATAAAGGGGCGGGGTCTGATTGAGTTAGTAGTGTGTTTAAACTGGCGGTTATGGTAAGGGGCGGGACATTTCCCAAACGCACTCAAAGCAGTTGACCAATCACAAAACACTGGTCCAGCCAACCAATCAGAGCACATTGTGCTTTTTAGAAGGAGGGGCTTCATAGAGAGGAACTAAAAAGAGCGTTACTGGGAAGAGAGGAGCTGCAACAATGGAGAATATGGGGAAAAAAAATTATTCTAGTAGACCCTAACAACAAAATCAAGACTTTGTAAAATATTATAAATAGGTCCTTTTTAAAAAAAAAACTGGTCAATTTTACACAGTTCTCACCTGGTTGTCTGCATGAATGTTGTCACCAGTCGGCCAGCGGTGTTTGCAATTATTGTAGCCGGGCTGGTCGCCATGTTGCCGCTGGAAGAAGTAATCCACCATGGCGTCATCTTGAGAGCGCCCTGCACCCTGCGTAGGGGGAGGGGCCTGAGGAGAAGGGCCGGGTTGGGGGGGGTGGCCCGCAGCACTCAGCACCACAGGCATGCTGGGTAATGGCCTGTCAGGGGGAGGCAGTCTCAGGTGGGGGCTGAACGAATCCTGCCAGAGCACAGCTTTCCTCTTCAACACACACGCTACGCTCATTCCACCAGAGACTGTAACACAAGAACAAAACAAAACACTATTAACCCCTAAGGCATCAGGGATTGCTTTGCACTCAAAGTGCATTCAGTTACCATATTACCACAGCTGTGTCTCTCAAAGCAAGGCTGAAGATGAGAAGGCTCACAAAATATTGCAAGAAATGACTAAATCAAACCAACTATATTTATTTTAAAGAAAGATCTATGGAGTTAAACAGTAACAGCACAGTAAATCTGATACGGATTCCATTGAATCAAGGACAAACAAAATAAAATCCCTGACCCATGAAAATATAAGGCAACAGAAAAGAAAAGAGACACATGGTCTGGGGCCTGGAACAAGGTCAATTCAATCCATCAGTGTGATAGTCAGCGCTCATTACGACATCGCACACACTTGCTGAGGCTCAGTGGGGAAAGCAGAGGTTGTTGTTCTAGTTAATCAAGCAGAGCGGGTCTGTCAAATTGAGTCATTTCATTCTCATTGAAATGTGCATCTGATATCATTGTCACAGAGTGACTTTGGAAATGCTGGGGAAAGTCAAGAGTCAAAACTATGGAGGAATTTCCACAGAAATTTTTTTTCCTGATGAGAAAAGGTCAATTTCTAGCTAAGACATTCTCTTTTAATACTCAGAACTTAATTATTTTGTTACATTAGTGGCACATAAACATAAAAATACACCATGGGTTTTTTTCAAAAGCATTTTTTCAAAAGCATTGTCATATTAATGAATGCAATACATTACACTCACTGACACAAAGTATTATTTAGTAAAAAATAATTTAAGTTACAAAAAGTTTTACTTTTGAAATTCACTTAAAGGCACAATACGTAAGATTTTTGGATTACAATATACAAAAACCTCAAGAACAATGTTATATATTTTGTTGACTTGTGTACTTACATTATCCCAAAATTTTCCAACGCTTAAATACAGAGAAATCAGCTATTTTAACCAGCTTTATTTTCGTAGAGACCATGGAAACACCAAAGACACTTTAAAGGGATACTCCACTTTTTTTTGAAATAGGCTCATTTTACAACTCCCCCAGAGTTAAACAGTGGAGTTTTACCGTTTTCGAATCCATGCAGCCGATCTCCGGGTCAGGCGGTACCACTTTTAGCATAGCTTAGCATAGATCATTGAATCGGACAAGACCATTAGCATCTCTCTCAAAAAAAATGACCAAAGAGTTTCGATATTTTTCCTGTTTAAAACTTGACTCTTCTGTAGTGACATCGTTTTACTAAGACCGACGGAAAATGAAAAGTTGCGATTTTCTAGGCTGATATGGCTAGGAACTATACTCTCATTCCTGCGTAATAATCAAGAAACTTTGCTGCCGTACCATGAGTCCAGCAGGCGTAATGATATGACGCAGCGCCTGAAAATAGTCCCCAGCTCGGTAGACTATAGGGTCGACTATTTTCAGGCGCTGCGTCATTGTTTTGAGAGAGATGCTAATGGTCTTGTCAGATTCAATGATCTATGCTAAGCTATGCTAAAAGTGGTACCGCCAGACCCGGAGATCGGCTGAATGGATTCGAAAACGGTAAAACTCAACTGTTTAACTCTGGGGGAGTTGTAAAATGAGCCTATTTCCAAAAAAAGTGGAGTATCCCTTTAATATACCATGCGTTTTTTGTTTTTTTTTATACAGGAGAGCAACTGTTTGGATACTTTTATCGACAGAAAACAAATCATTGTTATATAGCTCAACACGGCAAGTCATTTTCTTGAGTTACTGCGAGTACCATGTCTCAGAGACAGATAAATTTGAGGTGGACGTTTAACAACATTAATCGTAACTTTAACCATAAAATATGCATAAACAACGTGAAAGGAGCGGCAGTGGGCGGATGCGGCATAAGCATAGTAAAAACAGCAACGTAAAATCTCCCGGGCTCTCAGTTTCACCGTAGCACAGTAACGTTAATAAAACTGTAATACATCAGCTCACCCACGAGTCCCATCAAATGGCTTTCCAATCAGTGAAGACGACAACTCCCATGATTCCACGCTCATTCAAGGCTTCATCAAGCCACTCCTTTGTTATTGTTTTGAAAAAGGCGACCTCTAGCGGCGAAACTTACATACTGTGCCATTAATAACACACTGAACTTGGGTCAGTCAATTCAAACCTATTGAAATACGGTAGGGCTGTGCAATTAATTGAATTTCGATTTCGATTTCGGCTCCCAACGATCACCAAAATAGTACAATCGAGTAAAAACGATTATTTTGCCATGTTCTGTTTTGAAAGAACGCTCTAATTTTGTCTTGTGTTCTGAATGATACGCGCACATCCGCCCCTCCCGAAGCCGTAAACTCTCTCAGCTTGAATGTTTAAACTGATAAGACTTAAAAAGAAGTGAAAATGATCAACTTTAGTTACGATGCAATGCTGGCCCGATTGTGCAAGTGACAATTCCGTCATGTCCCGACTCCTAAACGCGAGAGTGTAGTTTCGACGCTTGCCTTGTCCAACCCATTTTGAGAGACTGAGAGAGAGAAGACGCGGCGCCGCTGAACACTCACGCGGTTTGTGAAATTGCGTCTTGGAGAAAGTTTTAAAATGATTGATTTGATTTTATAATCTGTGTGGATTAATTTAGGCTACTCATACAATCTACTTGCTAAAGTGAATCAATGTTTGCGGGGGAATTTTCCGCATTATAACTGGTAGACCTGCGGGAATTATTAAAATACTCATTTAAGTATTACCTGTTATATTATTTATTTTAATAGTTCAAAAAGTACAATCAATGTTCAAAGTAAGAATTGTTGAAAGTTGTCTTTTTAATAAATGCAACACGTTCCCAAAGTCATGTGAAATAATCGTGTTACATATTCGTGATTTCAATACTGACCAAAATAATCATGATTATGATTTTTTCATAATCGAGCAGCCCTAAAATACGGCATAATTTTATATAAGCAATGAAGGTGATTATTGCCTTTGTGACTGATTCAATTTTCTTTTGTTGAGTGAGATGGCCAGAAAGTTAGCAAATTATTTTTATTTTACTTTAAAACAGTAGCATTTATAATATATATATATTTTTTTTTTCTTCACTATTTGTCTTGCAATACATAAAGCCAATTCATACACGACAAAGAAAATATACATTTAATTATCCAAATGTTTTTCCGTAACATTTGGGCGATGCGCCACTTAAACAAGAGCCAAATCAGGACAAAAGGTTGATCTAAAA
Source organism: Leuciscus leuciscus (assembly GCF_965113295.1). Lineage (NCBI taxonomy): Eukaryota > Metazoa > Chordata > Actinopteri > Cypriniformes > Leuciscidae > Leuciscus > Leuciscus leuciscus. The sequence continues at coordinate 4,492,636 of NC_138736.1, forward strand.
CAGCAATTATTTTGAATCCCTACTCACTCCTGAGTCGGTATATAACAGCCATTTATCGTGGATAACAGGGTTCTCTGCAAAACATTCCTACCACAGCACCTCAAGCCAAAAGATGTGCAATAACAAAGAGGAAAAAAAGAAAGAAAAAGTTCCTCTTGTGACACAGTTACACTTGTTTTCTCCTTATTTCTGCTTGCAAGGAAATTACAGTTATCCTGTTTTCATTTACATGCTATGTCAGCCATCAATAATATGATTTCAATTTCAGTATTTCTGCTTATTAACAACAAACACTTTCTAACATAATTAAATGTGCAATCATGTCTCATGTGGACATATAAGGACATGTGTCTTAACTTCTGTAGTGGTACTGTAGTGGTTATATTTATATAAATAAAAAAAAAGACAAAGAAATTCATTTTTGAATTTTATATTAAAATCGAAATATAAATTGTTACGTTTAATAATATTGCTATAAATAGCCTAAAAGGATTAACAAGAGCATTTTTGGTTTCAGCAACAGTAAAAAAAAAAGAGACCACAAGAGTTTCGCTCTTGCTTTCACATCTAAAACTGAACTGATCTTTTAAAGAGAGATATGTAGATATAGGCCACCACAAACATCAAATTATTCCCAAATGCAAAATCCTGAAGCATTGGTGTAATCTCACCCTAAAATGGTGCCAGAGGTGTTGGCAGCACCGAGAGTCAATTATGTCACATAGGCTAGATCCTTCAGGAAATAATAGTCTCTCCAAAAAGGTACTTCATAATCACCTTTCATAACTTTGTTAGCGGACTGTCACACTCAGCTGAAATATTCACCAGGCACTGGAGCTTTCATACTAACACACACAGTTTAGCATTAAATGAAACCGGGTTTAATTACGGGTAGGAAGCCAACAGAAGAACTTGGACGCAGAGTGTCAAGATATTTAGACTATGTGATGCATTTAATACACTAATGAAAGTTATTGCACTGCTAGTGAAAGCATACGGAGACAACACAATGTGAAAACCAATTCCAAACCGATGAAATGGATCAAGAATAAACCACAAACATTTTAAAGACACTGTGTCATGAAACCCTGACAACTGTTTGAAAGGACCACAGATTTGTCGTTAGTCCCATTAGTAGCAGAGGTTTAGGAAGCTGGAGCTCCAATGGGCTAGAAGATCATGTGATGGGACAAAAGGCTCAAAGAAATAAGAGAAGAGATAGGCCTCTTAGTGTAAGATATAGGCTAGGTAGGGTTATAATAGTTAACTCAATCTAAAACCATTTTTTATTAACCACACTTTAAGTTTAACTTCATGTACTAAAGAAACTAAAATGAAAAAAAAAAATTTTTTCAAAATAGTACTTCAACTAGGGCTGTCATGATTCCTCAATTAAATTTGAGTACTTGATAAAAAAATTTTTTTTAAATTTGATTGCAATTTGACGGTGTTTAATTAACCCCCAAAATACCAGAAGTGGCGCATTCCACTGATAGGAATCCATAAACTGCATTATTAGGGCATTTTCAAAAGCTGCACGATACATTAAAACAATTTAAAAATCATATTATAGCATAGTGCTATTGTGAAATCACAAAGTCTGCGATTCACTTAAATAAATAATTATTTAAGTGTCATTATTCCACAGTAAATGCTGCTCCACACAAACTCAGTCTCTGCATGTGCTGTTTGTTCAGGTTTGGGAACATAAAGTCTGATTCGCTTTGTGTTTCACGCTAAGGCTGCGTCTCATTTCTCTGTCTTACCCCTTACTCTTACCCCTTCCCCTCGGTTTTGCGCGTTCATGTGAGGGGAAGTGGTGTCCCAATTCTCATTTTGATTAAGGGCTAGGGCCAAGGCGTAGGGCTACATAGCCCTTGAAACGAAGTCTGCGGAGGACCACACTTGAAAGAGAGGGGTAGGAATTTCTCAGAAGTGAGTCGCACAAATGTATGTATTTTCAGCAGTTTAATGACACTCGTGTTTTATGATACCTTTAATAAAACGTTCAAGCGGTTTTAATTGTAATGTTTTTGTTTTGAATCACTAGTTAACCGCTAGCTAGCAGCTATGCGCTATTTGCCGTTTGCTAATGTTTTGCTTATGGTGTCGCCGGCGCCGCCGTTAAATACAATGAAACAATGTCTTTGACTGATGGCACACAAGCGTGCAAAGATAAAGAGAGACCAGGCAATCGATATCACAACCCGAGATGACGGCATCTTCGTTTGTTTATGTCAACGCGTATCGCCTCTGTTGACGTAGCAGCCAGCTAGCGGAAAGGGAAGATGACGCAAACGGTAATCGAGTGGTGTCTCATTCCTTAGAGAAACGTTCTTTAAGTGTTATCATTTACACGCATGCTCAGTTAACAAACCCCATCTCTGCATATGCTGTGAGTTTGGGTTGCTTAATCATTTATAAACCTAAGCCAACACAGGAGAACGCATCAATGTTTCTAAATATCCAAACTGTTGTTAATCACGATTTCAAAAAGTTTGTTTTGATGTCCACACGTTCTTGCTCTCGCATTTCTATCGTAAAGAAGTGGCCAAATAATAAACATTAATGGACATTTGAATTAAATATTTGGCCAATATTTAACAAGGATTTGATAATGCTGTAAAGTGTAACAACAGCAATTAGCGCCACTCTCCAGGTATTTGTTTTAATACGTAATGTACACAAGTTGATTATGTTTAGGGTTGCAAAGTTTCCAGAATTTTTGGAAACTTTTCAGGATTATTTGGAAATTTTCAGAAACTTTTCAGGATTATTTGGAAATTTTCAGGAGATTTACCAGAAATGTTCAGCCCCTTTGCAACCCTAATTATGTTGATATTATATATTTTACATTGTGCATTTTAACAGTGTTGTTCAATAAAATAATACTATTAATTGCTTTTGATACTTTATTTAAACCAATTATTATTGCCTCAATGTTATTATACCCATGTATTGTAAGTCATTAAGGGTTATTGTTCACAAAAGTCATTTTTATTACCACAAAAATGTTCTCACTACTCAATTAATGGTCAAAATAATCATCAGTGACAGCCCTAATTTCAAAGATACTAAATAACCAGGCAATGTCCACTTAACACACAATTTAAATCCCTCTTTTTGCTCTTTACCATATAGGCCTACTTTTTAAATGTCTGTGTAAATTTGTCCCTTGGAACTTCAAACGCTGTAATTGCAACGCAGCAAGATTATACAGCTGCACAAGATCCCCATTAGGTGTAATCCTGTACACATTGATGAAGTAATGCCCTGAGCTTCACATCAAGATAGTACACAGGGTGAAGCAACACACTGTTTAAAAAGACTGAGATAACTGTGTGTGTGCACACAGCACTCCTTCATCAGAACAAAATTCATCCCACACCTCTTTTAAATGATAAACATGGTCCCATAAACCAGCACACGAGGTCAAAACCAGGAGTCAAATAAGTTTGAAGACTATAGGGTGAACCACCACAGACTGAACAGTAGGGCTGCACGATATTGAAGAAAAATGCGATACGCGATAACTAATTAAATAATGCGATATTCGATACGATAATGCTTAAAAGTGTGTAAAATAAACTTTTTTTTTTTTTTATATATGTTTCACATTCTTTTTGTGACAAGAAAACATCCCTACAACTTCTGAAAGTGAACATCAGTGTTTTACTGTAGCATAAGAAGTGTTATTTTAACATCAGGGGGTTTAGGGGTTCAGGTTAGCCTACATTAGGGTTATTAAACAACAGAAACTGAATAATCAAATGTAAAAAATAAAGCACTTCTTAGTTTTCACTGAGTGAATTAAATATATACTGATTCTTACTAAAGGAAAACAAAAGTTATACAGCCAAGAGCAATGAGTGACTTTCTCTTTCTCTTTTGTTCATGACCCACAGTTATATTATATTATATACATTTGCGATATTTCTATATATTGTGCAGCCCCTACAGAACAGCTTCATGAAACACTTGCTTGACAGAAACTATGACAAATGAGACATACACAGATTATGAGACATGCCCTCACCCTTTAAAACAAAACCATGCGAGGTAAAAGAAAACGTGAATCCGACTTCATTAAATACGAGTTATATTCGGATATCCAAGGAAAAATCTGGGTCTTGAAGCAAAACCTGTAGAGAATCTCTGACCTAGGCTTCACAACACCTGCATTTTATGGAAAAACACATTCAACACTTGTGACTTGTGGAAAAGAGATAAAAATCCCACTATGAGTGATACAGAAATCCCCCGAACAAACCCGAACTCCCCTTCACACTCGTCACAGCATGACCCTTATTTGTCTCTCCATTAAGCCTAACAACAAACTTACTCTGATACTAAAGTGCAATAGTCAGATTCCAGAAGTAAAAAACAAAATTTAAAAAAAAATCACGTTTATTTTCAAAATAGTGGACTTGATTTTTAACAATAACTTCTAATCTGTTAAGCACAGACCTACTGTAGGTGAGCTAGAGTGTGTTTTGTTGAAGCCCGCATTTCCTCAACTTGTTTTTTTTTTTTAAACAATCATGTTTATCATCAGCCAGAATCTATTAACAATGATTCTGCAAAGAATCTCCAGCGATCAAAAAAATTGAAACAAGCAAATCCCACCAAAATATCTCTTTAGCTCGAATACTTTTCTACTTCAAATCAACGTTTGTAATGTTATGATAATATGATATTATGTTATAATATTCACCTTGTTGCTGGTTGGTTTGGTTCATGGCTTATAACTCTTAAAGACTTCTTTTTTTTTTTTTTTTTTTAAGGACCACGGGTAAAGAAAAGAGCACTGTTGCACCGACATATAAGCTATTGAGCTGCCTACCTCGACGTGACGCATATGATACCCAAAGTTGAGACAGCCATTGTCCTCATAGATTACATGCACTTTACAGCCCGATCAGTTTCGCCATTACATGGCCCGAGCTCCACAGACACCCGGAAACCAGAGCTCCTGAGCGGCTGCATGTTCACCTCCCGGAAGTGGGCAGAGATACCGTAACTCGTTACCCATGATGACCAAAGCGTGCGTTTGCATCATGATAACACAAACAGGTAACAAAAGAAGCGCGCATTAACCCTCAAGAGGAGGAGGAACAGCATATACGGTCAATAACGGGGGAACACGAACCCGGTGACTTCAGACAGTCGTGAAGCAGAGGCGTTTATCGGAGTTGTCACATTAATTCGCGACATGGGAATCGGTGAGGGGCGGAACTGTCTGGCAAGGCTTTGATCAAACGTTATAATGACTGTTACACGGCCTAAACGGTCAAACATAGCCGGTTTCCGATATAAAACAGACACACGCGGGTATGTAAAACGCACGAACCGGTACCTGATAGTCTGTAAGCCGCTATTCCACAGGTCTTCTTCCCGTTAACAAAAGGCCCGGGCCGTCTGGACAGGAAGAGCTCTAGCTAGAGGAAACCCCGGGGAGAGGAGGGGGAGCCACTGCCTTATAATAAAGCCCTCGAAATCACTCGTTACGCATCATAACTCTAAAATATAAACGCGAGGTGAGCTAAAACGGTTCAGGAGGGAAATACGGTTTCAGAACAGAGGGATACTCACAGGTGGAGGATGCGGATGGTGACGGATTTCAGCCCCGGTTCGCAGCAGCTCCCAGCTTTCACACCGACAACATGGCGGCTCGATCCAAGCAGACGCGCGCGGGGCATCATGGGTAGCATGAGAAGGAGCGCGTGCGGTTCATTGCGCCAAGAGGGGAGTGTCGTCCTTTGTTGTGCTCGAGACACATACAACAATGTACAGATTTACAGGCGCTCATAATGTGTGACACACCGAGCGAATGCCGAAAGTGAAGTTTGCTACGGGCTTTATTTTTTGTGCCTATTATAAGAGCAGAAATGTATTCATCTTTTGGATGTATCTGTTGTTTGGGGCAAGACATGTACAATTTATTTGTACATGTATTGTAGCTCAATAATCAATCATACCTGCTGGTCTCAGTAGAAAATGCTAAATAAATAAATAGTTTTTTTTTTCTATCAGGCAATTTTATAAAATAAATTAAAAGGCAATACAATGCAGTCACAGGTCACTGTAAAAAGTTATATGATCAATAAGTTATGACAACATATATTTTTACATTGCTTTTAACTCATCAAAATAAGTTTTAAAATTCAAAATATATTTTTTTGTAAGTTATTCAAGTTTCAACACATTTTTTAAAGTCAGTTTAATGTCATTTAAGTTGAAATGACTTAAACATCCAAGTTGATTGTACTTAAAAATCACCTGTTCAAAATGTGACCACTGACATGTTTACACGTATTATAATCTCAATATCTTTAAAATACAGTGTTAATTATACATTAATAATAGATGGATTCAATCATCTTTCAGAGTGGCAGTAGATTTAGTCACACATTTTGCAGGTGGGATTAATAAATGTTTTCTTTTTCACTACACAGTTGCAAAAGTCATAATACTAGAAAAGAGGCCCGTTCTCTATTATAAACTGCATTCAAGTGAATGAAACTATTCAAAATCTGACATGTTTATGTACATTATAATTAGGTAGCACTTTATTTTACAGTATCATTACATGTAGTTACTATGGTAATAACTATTAATTATGCATAATTACATGCAACTAACCCTAAAACAAACCCTAACCCTATAGTAAGTACATGTATTTAATATTACCCAATATAATACACTTAAATGTATACTTACAGTGTAACAAAGACACCTTATGAATAAAGTGTAACCTATCTCAATACCTTAATAACACAATGTTAATAATGCATTAATAATAGACCCTTTAAAAAATTAAATATTGTAGTTTTATTTGTATTATGGTGTTTTACATGATTTTAGGGATCGTCCTTCTTTTATTATAATCTTTCAGAGTAGTAGTTGGTCAATAGGGTGAGAAATAGATATCACAAATATACTTCCCCAGGTGATTAATCTGTTTTGTATGAAATATCATGTTTAAATATGCAATATCTAATTAAATACGCACTAACTGGCTTACGTTAAGAACATAAATCTGAACATTGGATAAAGCCGTGAGGTTCAAAATTCTGCGTTCTTATTCTTTTTGTTCTCATTCTTGGTTTTTACGGCCTTATATGTGTTGTAATTGAAATCTACAGATAAAGTATAATAAAATAAACACTTAAATGTGTATTCTTTTCCATTACAGTCATGGTTATGGAAGCAAAATAGCCCAAAATCTTAAAAAAACTGACCAGTGCATGAAAAAACTCACTATTTTTTCCTCAAATGTCTTGCCTAAAATTTTATATGGTCAGAAATAAATTTTAACGTGTGGAATTATTAAATGTTTCTTTTCTCTCTACAAACATGGTTGCAAAAACATGCGGTACTAGAAAAGATTTATTTTGCACGTGTCATTCAAAAATAACAGGCATGTCTGAAATGTGAGCACCTTTGTGTAAATGGCAGAAGGACATTGGCTGAGAGCGAACCATTTCAAATGATGTGTAATGAGATAAAAACAGGTCTGGTCATTGTCTAAACATCTGCCTCACAGCTCTCTCTATAGGGAGCAACAGTTTTACACACTTATCCCCGTGAAAACGAGACCGAGCTCATATCCTCATCCATCAAAAACAGTGTTTTATTTCACACGAACCCTCTGTGGAGCATTTAAAAGTGAACAAGACAAAGAATAATCTAGAAAGAGTTTATTAAGCTGAACAACTGTCCCACCCTTCAGGCGTGTCCCTCACGCACACACTCGCTCGCTCGCTCACACAAACACAGCCTTCCTGAAACAAGTATTGTACATTAACATACATTCATTCTAAGCTTGTGTTCAAATAAACATTTATGGCTAGTCACATTATGCGTCAGGTGCATAAGTACATATCAAAACGTGTAATCCGTGTACATCGACACAATCAGAAACGCACATTCATGCACGCGGACGTATGAGGGCCACAACTCCTCTGTCGTGAGTTTTACATGCACAAAGTCCTACAGCATTCCTCAAATACACATCTACCCAACCTAAAACATTCATCTAACACATTACATTATAGTGTCTTATATCAGAGTATAAACAATCACACACACACACACCAGAAAGAGCTGAGCGGGCAGCTCCGGCGTGTGCTCAGAGATTACCTGGGTCAAAGGTCGGCCACCTTGTGAATACACAAACATATACAAAGGCCTGTGTGCTTGTGCACATATGAACACACACGCACGCACATCTTCAAGTCTGATTTAATAATGCTTGTGTCAGCATCTTCTTGTGGTCCTGTCCATATGCTCGTTCTCTCTCTCTGTGACTCTGGCTGGTGTGGCACTATATATTTTCTCCAATAGAGGGAGACAAAGTTTGAGAGACACACACACGTTGAAGTTGGTAGAACATTTCCCACAATGCAGAGGACTTCATCTCTCAGAGATAAGCAGTTGGTTTCCTCTGAAAGGTGGGGCTTTCTTCTGGTTTCTAACCAGTCCTAGATATAAATACATATAAATATGAAAAACATACATTTACAAAGTGAAGTTTCTAAACCAATAGGCTGTGGCTGCGTCCGAAATCACATACTCTCTTGAGGAGATGCTGCGACCACTAAAACTGCACGTTCTATATAGTATTAATGTCATTTGGATGCACTACGTTTGCCACGTTGTCATTATCATGTCTGTCAGCGACACTGCCATTCACAAATCCTCTCCCGTGGCCTCATGGGATAGTAAAGTGTCCGTCACATGCACACTTCAGAATCTCACCGGAAGTAGTAGGTCATCCGGGTACTTTTTGACGACTCTTTTATGAGTACTGTGAATTCTGACATACTTCTTTTGTCACTTACTGTTTTCTGCCTACTATATAGTATTATATAGTACTATTACACTATTTTTATAGTACGTATACTGTGCAAAGTAGGCAAATTTTCACCACTGAATGACCATATATGGCAAAATGGAAAGTATCCCACAGCAGTCCTTTTAACATGTATTTCTTGAAAAAAAAAGAAGTAACATCAAAGGTATAGCGGAGGATCTTTCCAAATTTTAGATAAGACCCGCCCTCTCCACTTTTTGAAAAGTTTGATTGATTCACCAGAATGATTGACAATTAGGAGGACCAATAGTATAGGTTACCCACCAGGAAGTAAAACATCCTCCGCTATACCTTTAAAGGAACACTCCACCGTTTTTTCATATTAAACTATGTTATTCCCTTAACTAAGTCGAGTTGATACATACCTCTCTCGTCTCTGGCTCTGGCGCGCGGCGACACGTTGATAGCACTTAGCTTAGCCCAGTTCATTCATTAGGAACCAAACAGAGATGAAGTTAGAAGCGACCAAACACCTCCACGTTTTCCCTATTTAAATACAGTTACACGAGTAGTTACACGACCGAGTATGGTGACACAAAATAAAACGTGGCGCGTTTTATAAAATAAAAAAAAAGGATAACTATAATGTATGGCGGAATAGCACTTGGGACTCGGGAGCGCTTCGACTCGGCGCAGTAAAAGTGAGAGGGAGAGGATTTTTCAGGAGTGATGATATCACTGCACCGAGTCGAAGTGCTCCCAAGTGCTATTCCGCCATACATTATAGTTATCCTTTTTACCCGCTTAGAAAAGTGCCACGTTTTATTTTGTGTCACCGTACTCGGTCGTGTAACTACTCGTGTAACTGTTTTTAAATAGGGAAAACGTGGAGGTGTTTGGTCGCTTCTAACTTCATCTCTGTTTGGTTCCTAATGAATGAACTGGGCTAAGCTAACTGCTATCAAAGTGAATAGAGCCAGAGACGCGTGCCAGAGCCAGAGACGAGAGAGGTATGTATCAACTCGTCTTAGTTAAGGGAATAACATAGTTTAATATGAAAAAACGGTGGAGTGTTCCTTTAAAATGCAAAATAACAATAAATAAGTAAATTGATCAATTAATTAATTGATCATTTTAAATATTTATTCAAAAATATATTTCAAAAAATTATAAAATATGTACATTTACTGGACACCACCTGGACAAACAACAACGTGGCACACTACTTTTGGAAATGCTCATCGTTCTATTACGCGATGTGTGCGTCTGAAATCGCATACTCTCTTGAGTAGATACTTATTATGAATAATTACTTCACAACAGCTAAAAAAGTATGTTCTATATAGTATGAATATGGGAAGTATGAATGAAATCCGTACTTTGTCATTGTCATGTGACCTACGGCGTCAGTTGCGTTGCTTCACTGTCATTCACAAATCCTCTCCCGAGGCCTCATGGGATAGTAAAGTGTCCATCATATGCACACTTCAGAATCTCACCGGAAGTAGTAGGTCATCCGGGTACTTTTTGACGAGTCTTTTATGAGTACTGTGAATTCTGACATTTTTCGGCTACTATATAGTAGGGAAGTATGTAATTTCGGATGCGGCCATCTTGTTGCAACATTTGATCTTGTTGCATGTGGGTTTTTTATTTGTGCACTTGTTATTCAGTGTAGAAAAAATTGAATAAATACAATTAAACATAAAAATAAAAAAAACAATTTTTAGTAAAGAATGCCTAATTGAATGAGTACTTACGTATAGAGAGGCTGCAGCTGTAAGTGAGAACTCTTTTGTGGAGGCTGGTAACTATAAGAGTCCAATCCACCAATGAAATCAACTGCAACAGAGACAGTCATCCAAACTTAAACACTTCAATATCATTGGAATTCAGTTTCTAACAGCAGATTTCCCAAATACAGAACACTTACAGCTGTCCTCATCATCCAGGAAGACTCGACTGACATAGCAGGCATAAACGAATCCAAAGAGCTGAAACACAGAACACAAAAACTATGTGAACAGGCCAAACATTAATGTGAGTGTACTTTTGTACACATGTAAAGAAAGGAGATCAAACGGAAGCACTCACTGCAAGAAACACTTGCAAGGCTGAGCTGACCACCTCTATGTACTGGTAATCCAGTAGGCAGCCACTGACAGTGATCACATGATGATCCTGAGGAGCCAATGGTGAGTCAGGCACTGGAGTAACTAAGCAACCAGGCCCGTTCTCCATCCACCAGGAACGATGAAGCGATGTGTTAAATGTCATTAGAAAATCCTTGTCCTGAAGAAGAACACAAACACACACAAAAATCATTAACTCAACTCTGACTCTGTTTACAAGTTTTATTTCCTCTATTTTAGTTTTATTAACATTTTAAATTAAATTTGTGGTTTTCATGGTAATTTTAGTAATTTTGTTACGTGGGTTTCCATTTTATTCGTTTTTAATTTCCAGTTAATAACTTTATATTTAACTTGTATAAACTTATTTCAGTTTATTGCCAAGGAAACATTTAGAAGTTTTTCTATTAATATTTGTATTTTATTTAAGCATTATTATATATAAAAAAAATTAAATTATATTCAGTTTTAGTTAATGATAATAATCCTGTTCCAAAGAAAAATGTTTGTCTTCATAATCTATTAACTCTTTCCCCGCCAGCATTTTTAATAATTTTCACAAAACTTTCATGGCCCCCAGAATATTTTGTTGCATGAATATCTGAGCATGCGATGCAATATATCAAAAGAAAGACCAGATCATCTGCTTTTACACAAAAAAGCTTTTTTCTATGCATTCTTTTTTTATCAACACTTGAATGTTGGTGTTTAATAAAAAAAAGCAACATTTTGAACAAAAAGCTGAGAAAATCATATTTTTATTCTAAGACTACAACGTGCTTTAGCAAAGCTTTTATTGCCTGTGTTTTGATCCGGAGATTCTCATTTTTCTCAGATGCTATCATATAGCAGCGAAAACACGGAAAGCAGGAAAATTCCATCAATGGCGAGGAAAGAGTTAAAATGTCCTCAAGCCCTATTAGATCACGTTAAAGGCACACTATGCAAGATTTGTACCTTAATATAACAGCTTCGAAATCATTTCGTAGGTAAACAAACGCGTAGTAGGGCGAATTATCCCGATAGCAAAGCAGGGGCGGACGCCGCTGGCAAAACCAGCAATGCAAGTTTGAGAGGTGGCGCCCCGCCAAATCTCGCGAGAATCACGACTCGCTTTACGGCACGACGTCACATACATCAACAACATATGAAGCAGCCTCTATGGAAGACAGTAGTACACATTTCAGACGTGAATCATGGCAGAGTCGACGAAAAAAGCGCTGTCGTGCGCGAGTTGTGTTTACGACAGTAAAGTTAAATACAAGTACTCCACAGTGACTCTAGGGGGCGCTGTTTGAGAACAACGGAAACTGCATAGTGTGCCTTTAACCAATAAACTATTTTACGGGACGCCCACTTTTCATTATCAAAACGATTCTCTATTAATACAATTAAATAAAATGCCCTTAGTTTCACTTGAAAATACAGAAGAAAAAAAAAGGCATTTCATGTTGACTTAAAGATTAAAGCATAACCATGCATGATATCAAACATTTAATCAAGACTCTTTGGTGTATTTACACAATGACTTGTGGACCAATGCAGTAAATCCACCTACCTGTGACAGGTAGCCAACTTCCAGGTAAAAACAGATGATGAAAGAGTTCCAGCCAACCCAGAGCACAAGCCAGACAGCATACTGAAAATGTGCACACACACACACACACACACACACACAAATATATTAATGAACACATGAGACATGTAGTGTTCAAAAAGACACCATTTTCGTTTGTGAATTCTGACATCTGACATTTGTTTGTCTCACCATGATTATGCTTATGCCTACCAGTATTAGATATCTGGAGCGGATTTGCACCGTTCCAAATACTCCCAAAATGACGGCCACAATGTGGAGGAAATTGGCCAGGATGGGAGCCCACTGATATCCCAAAAAGTCAAACACCTGCCTCTGTAACGCAGCGACCTGTGAACAAACCAACAACAGATTACATGCACAATCACTCAACTTTTATGCATTGCATACGTGTGCACAAAAAGCTTGTACCAACACAGATAATGTCACGTATAGCTGTCGACTCTTGTCCCACATCATTGCAGACTTCAAAATGAGCTATCCTGGGTTTATTTAGGCAAATATGAGACTGGCAAAACAAGCTTGTGCTGCAAGACTCCCAAGTTACATTGGCAGGAAAATGGTACACAAAATCTGGTATTGCTGGCGACTATTCTTGGCAGAATTGACGTGCGCAGCATTCATCCAAGAAACGGCCCAGTGCACATTAACCACGGAAAATTCTTCGAAGAAGGATCATCAGCCACGGGAATCGGCGCCAATAAACTCAGACGATTCTCGTACACTGGAACGTCCATCATTGACAAAGTACTGCATGTCCTCTGCCGCTTCGCATATGCGTTTATTAAATATTTTGGTTAATTTGATGATGGAGTGAGTCTGGTGGTGGGTTAGTTTAGCCAAACTCCCAAGCTGTGTCTGGTCCATGTTTGCTGTGCACTTTAATTAGTTTAGTTATAATTACTCAAATAACAATTAGGATACTCAGATTTTTATAAAGAATATTCGGCGAGAAAAGCCTAAAAAAACTCACTATTGAAGAGTTATTTCACCCAAAAATTTTAATTATCCCATAATTTACTCACCCTCAACCCATCCTAGTTGTATATGACTTTCTACTTTCAACCAAACACAATCAGAGTTATATATATATAAAAAATATATCCTGGCTCTTCCAAGCTTTATAATAGGAGTGAATGGTACCTTAGATTTTGAAACCCAAAAAAGTGCATCCATCCATCATAACAGTAATCCATACGGCTCCAGGGGTTAATTAAAGAGTGAGAAAAATATCCATATTTATAACTTTATAAACTATAATCACTGGCTTCCGTACGCGAGTCGAGTTCTGGCGGAAGATTGACCTCTGACCCGAAGCGCAGAGGATTGATCAAAACAAAACACCCGTTATGAATTAGAAGTCTGAAAGGAGAATTTGTAAAGAGAAATGTGGGAGGAGCTTGAGTTTTTTGCCCTATTTGTTTGAACCGCGAGAAGCGTCTACTCTCACCTAAGCTAACGCTACTCCTACATCCTACGTCAGGTCAAAGGTCACTCTTTTCCGTGAGAACTAGACTCACGTACGGCAGTTAACGGAAGCCAGTGATTATAGTTTATAAAGTTATAAACATGGATATTTTTCTCACAAAAATGCATTGCTTTGCTACAGAAGGCCTTTATTAACCCCTGGAGCCGTGTGGAGCACTTTCATGATGGATGGATGCGCTTTTTTGGGCTTCAAAATCTCGTCCTCCATTCACTGACATTATAAAGCTTGGATATTTTTTAAGATTACTCCGATTGCTGAAAGAAGAATGTCACATACACCTAGGACAGCTTGAGGGTACGTAAATATTGGGATAATTTTCATGTTTGGGTGAACTAACTCTTTCACAGTGAATCAGCAGTACAAGTTGCAGTGGACCATTAAACCCACTAAAGCCAATGGTAAATAAAAAATAGTCTCCACACACATAGGAGCAATCCCAAAGCTCTGTGCTGCGGCTGTTTCCATGGAAACTGCCAGGAGCCCCGGCCCACAGCCCTATGAGAGAAGAGCCCATTCCTCAGGAGACCCTCATCCTCATCTGTGTTACACAAACAAATCATGCATATGCATACATATCTGGGGCATGAAGTTTGAAGCAAGGGCATGAAGTATAAAGCGAAGTTTTAACAGGTGACTCGACTGAGAAGGGAACCAGGGCATCTTGTCCCTTGGCTTCACCTCTTCCAAATCACAACCTCAGGCCAGTGGACACCCTGCGCTCTCTCTCTCTCTCTCTCTCTCTCTCTCTCACACACACACAATATCTTTTCAGGTAAGACTAGACATGAATTGATGATCAACAACACAGTCTTACCAGCTGCAGGCAGCAGATGACCACCAGCGTGCACCTCCCGTCGCACGGACCCATGCTCTCGCGCTTGAGGCACGGCTTGGGCCCCGCGAGGCGTCGGGAGAAAGCGGAGTCCCCGGTGAGGTCCAGCGCGCTTCAGGGTCTTGCTTCACGATCACCGTTCAAAACATCAAGAAGTCCACCGGGACGCGTGCATGCTTCGGTGCGTCGATGCTTTCTGGTGTCTGCCGGTCATACCGGACCTCCTCCGCGGAATTGTCCTGACCGAAGCGTCCTACAGGATTCCCAATCTTAGCGGATCTGCCACACCTTCATTCCGCACCGGGTACCAGGCGCAGACAGCCCCAAAATAGCACAAAGAACAGAGGAAGAGTCAGTGAGCGCGTTTAACTGGCAGAAATGAGCATCATATGATAAGCATCAGACGGAGCGCGAGCGGGGGGGTGTAAGGGCGCGAGGTAAGAAAATAACGCAAATGAAATCCGGAGCGAGCACAAAGCCAGCCTTTGTGACTTACCGTGAGGTCCGGTATTCGTTTTTTTCCGAGCCGATGTACCGTCGGGGGTCTCAGACTGGCGCAGTAGTTTAAGAGACCATCCTCCTGCTCCGGCTCTTTGTCAACATCGGCACCGGGAGGAGGGTGAGGGTTTGTGGGAGGAAATCAGACACCCTCGTGCGAGTCTGACTGCAACCCGCTCGCGCAACCGCACAGAGACGTTCGCCGCGCGCTTGGCACGACATGAGGCGTTCACTGAGGCTGAGCACAAAGAAAACCATCATGCGGCGGCGGACGCTCTTATTACAAAGTGGAAACATTTCTATATTTAAACTAATTTTATGTCAAAGCATGCAAGGTGTTCACATGCGCTATATACACTACAGTTTTAGTACACACAGACTTACAGTAATATATAAAATACAGTACATATACATACACACGTGACGCACATATATAAACACACACACACATATATATATATTTATATATATATATGTACACAAAGAAATCACAATTTTCAGTTTCTCTTCAAACAACAAGGGAGTGTTTTGACTGATGATCTTCTGTTTTCTTCTGTATTGTTGATCATATTTGATGTGATATGCTCAATGAACGTGCACTGTTTATGTATAAATATGAATTAAAGTCTAAATTAAATAAATTCATCATATGAAGCAATTGTTTTTTTTTTTCAGAAGACTTGGATTAAACTGCTTAATTCATAATACGTTTGACACACATATTATACAAACTTATGTTAGATGTGATTAATCGATTTGACAGCCCATATATATATATATATATATATATATATATATATATATATACACACACACACACATATAGATATTTTTTTTATATACACATACATACCATACTTCATAGACAAAGACAGTGCACATTAAAATTTTGGAAACAAGTTTATTAAAAGCATAAAAAAAGTCAACGTTTTTCCATCACATTTCCCCCCCAACTGGTCATCACAATTTCCCAAACGAATACAAATGGCAAAATTCCAAATAATATCTCCATCTGCCCATCCTCTTCACATTCAGCCACACACACACAAACAGCATTCGCACACACACAGTTACTGAATCTCTCCGATGTAGAGGCGCTTATCACTGGATCCAGAGAGAACTGTGGAAGACATAAAATAATGGAGTTACACATGGAGCAGAAAAGGGAAGAATGTGCTCGCTTTATCATTCCAGTTATATATTCTATTACTAGAATAAAATATATATATTTTTTACCAACGGGTTCTTCTGGATGGAAAGCCACCTCATTGACAGACCCAGCATGACCAGGCAGCTTATAAAGGATCCTACGAGTCGTTGTGTCCCAAACATACACAAACCTACAACACCAACACACCAGATTATTAACCTCACACATAATCATACTGCACAAACACTGCATAAAGCACACAAACACACCCTTACCTGTCAGCAGAACCGGCTGCAATCTTCCCCCCATCAGGAGACCAACAGCATCTCAGAAGATTCTGAGACACAAAAAAACTTCAGTTACAAAACACTTTTTATGAACTTCCAGTTCAGCCTCAGTGATGTTTATTGGAAGAATTCATCGATAATTCACCCCCTGATCAAGGGTGTTCACACTTGTAGTTCGGTTTACTTGGTTTGGACCAAAGAAAAAAACACATTTAGTCATGGTCCGCTTAGCGTTCACATTGGCATTTTAACACTGAAGCTAAAGAAACTGAACTAAAAGGCATAGGGATATGTTCACAACCTGATTTTATTATGTATATTTCGCGACAGAACTTACCGAACATTCAAAACAACGCTGTGCTCTGGGCTAAATGCGCTCGTTGTATGTGCGTAGCTACATATGATGGTATTTTGACCAACTGAGAACTTGTGAAGAGCTTATAAAATGTGTAAAGGAGTCAAAACAGCGTCAGGAATCCCCCAAGATCTGCTGCGAGGATACGAACTGTGATGGACAACATCGCGACTATGACAAGATAAAACAGGTATGCTTGAGCAATCTGTCCTTTTAAGGGTCGCATCTTGTGACATCAGGTACCGTTTTTGGTTCATTTGCATGTCTTTGGTCCGTGTTGCGTTCATTTTTCATTCGAGCCGCACCAGAGTTTGTTTGGAAGCGGAGCGAGATCCATCTTTTCAGCGTCTCGGTCCACTTGTGTGGTGTCACCAGGGTTCAGATGACAGCGTTCACACTTAATCAAATGAACCGCACTAACAGAGCAATCGCACCAGTTCATTTTAATCAAACCAAACCTGCCACGTGTGATCACACCCTTAAAGTCTAGCTTTAAAAAAAATGTATAGCAGCAATCACAGTGGAAATCACATACTCTATATGAAGAGTTCAGATGCAAAAGCCTCTAAATGCCATCTGAAATTTTCTTATAGAATGATCATTTTTATCAAGCTCGTATATTTAAATTCAATAATTTCACTCAAATGGCAATGAAGATTACCTATTAATTGTCATTTAAGTGAAATTACTGAACTTAAATATACAAGCTTGATAAAAATGATCATTCTATAAGAAAATTTCAGATGGCATTTAGAGGCTTTTGCATCTGAACTCTTCATAGATAAACAACAAAAAATATATTTTTTAAAAATATATACAAAGAGAATTGGGCTTACCTTCTCAAAATTATGGACATTTCCCTGAAAGATCTTCACACACCTCTCCTTTGGTGCAAATGGACGGATATCCCAGACACGCACTGTTTCAAACACAGAAAACATCAGCAGACGTTTCACATGTAGGCATTAATAACAGGTACACGTATACCACCATTCAAAAGTTTAGGGTCAGTATGTTTTTTTTAGGGTGAACATGAAAGACTTCTTTAAATACTTTTGAATGGTCGAGTGTGTACAAACGCACACACACACACACACATTTAAGCTTACCGCTGTTATCCATGGAGTTAGACAGCAGGTATGATCCATCTGCGCTGAGACTCAGACCGGTCACAGAGTCTCCATGACCCTGCATACTGTAAATCAGTTTGTTTTGTCTGAGGTCCCACACCTGCAGCAATAGACACACATATACAGACAAGAATAAACAAACATTCAGAAACACTGAGGCAAAAAAGCCCAGAAGAGTCTTTGTTGCGCACAGACCTTTATGTCGTTGTCGATGCCTCCTGAGATGATCTGGTCACTGGTGTCATTGAATGTCACACTGAGAACCTGATACGTGTTCTGGAACGTGTGAACAGAGGCCTTCTTCCTGATGTCCCACAGCTACAATAACACATGAACAAAGAGGAACCAAGGACACTTTTAGACCATCTGAACACTCTTATTTAGCAACAACCTAAAGACTTACTGTAACAACTATCATAATACAGACGGCAAACTTTATTTTATTGATTAGCAGGGGTGTGACGATACCCTCATGTCACGATACTGAACTCCTAGTCGCGATACACCTAGACATTTGATAAAAGGTTAACAAATTTTTTTACTGTTGATTAAAATCTAAATGTGATATTACACTGAGGTGTAAATTAATTGGCTTTGACTTGGTGCTGATGACTCAAAGCACAGGACAATAATGACACCAGTATACAAATATTCATGATTCAGAAGCTGAAAATACAGAATTATTTTAGACGAATATGCTTGCACTCTTTCACTGACTAGATATATTTAAAATAATGTAAGCCACATTTTACCGGTAACAGACATTGGCATTATCAGGACCCACAAATATTCTCCCATTGCATTATTACACATTATATTCAACATTAAATATAGTAGTTTAATGTAGTACTGACACTAAAACTGACACAGTTTGCCACTATCCATGATACATATCGTTGCATTTTTGTATTATGATATATTGTGACATGATACATTGTTACTCTCCATATTGATTAGTTATTTGCCTTTTTATACTAGAGAGACTATGATAGTGGAGATTTTGACTTAAAAGGGAGATTGGGTTTGGGACACAAACCAGGTCATATTCAAACTAGGCCATTTTGACTATATCCTGGGCCAGATTGAAAATGCATTGTAGTTTTTTGTTTGAGATTCAAAAGGTCGAGACATGTCAAAGACTTCTCGTGGGTTTCCAGTCTAGACTCGGGGGTTGACTGGTGTCATGTTTACCTTTACAGTTCCATCATCACTGCCTGTACAGGCCAGCTGTGGGCCGCGCCGCGCCGGAAAACATGAGTTCACGAAGGACGTGTGACCTTTCAGACGCTTCACACGCTCCCCAGTCTCACTGTCCCACACACATACGGTCTTGTCTGTACTGGCTGAGAACAGCAGACTGGAAGACACAAGCACACACTGAGGATGTGATATATACTGTATGCATTATTCTTTCATAAATGCAAGTGCACATTCTCAAGAATAAAGGTTCTTTGGTTCCATGAAGAACCTTTAACATCCATGGAATCTTTCCATTGCACAAAAGGTTCCAATAGTGGAAAAAGGTTATTTAGCTTTTTACTAAGAAAAAAAAAAAAGGTTATTTTAAAGGGTTAGTTCACCCAAAAATGAATATTCTGTCAGTAATTACTCACCCTCATGTTGTTCCAACCCCGTAAGACTTTCATTCATCTTCAGAACACAAACACTAGCCGCGTTTCCATTACCCTTCAAATTGCGCAAATTGAAATTGCGAATTGAAAATACAACCAATGGAAACACGTCAATTTCGCAAAAACTCCCATTTATCGCAAAAACGTTTTTACGCTCGCATTAGGTGGTTTTTCAGGCAATTTGAAAAAGAAATATTTAGCAAAACTGCAAAGGAAACAGTTTTTGCGCATTTATAGGTCACCTGACGTAGATGACGCGGTGTGTTTGGACAGAATACGAGACAGAGTTCTTTATTAAATTCATATAAGACAAAAGAATTACAGGAATAATGGATTCTAAACCTCAAATAAAGGCCACAATCACCTCATATGTGCCGCTCACAAGTATAATGGGTCGTTCCTTATCATTAATGCTTGGAAAGCACTCATACATCTCCTTTGATTAATAATAATGACTAGTGCAGTGGCTGGGATATAGTCACTGATCTATATAGAATGTCATTATATAGATCAGTGGATATAGTACATAAACCTACCAACGTCCGTTGCCATGGTTTTTGGAATGATTTTACTTATCGCGCGAGAAAAAAAAAAGAAGTTTTAGTCGCATAAGATCGGTCAATGGAAACGCTGTCATTTCGCAATAGTTTTTTGTCGACATTTAAAAAATAAATAAATTTAAAAATAAATAAATAAATAAATATCGCAAAAGTTTTGTGCAGATCTGTAATGGAAACGCGCCTACTGTCTCACTCCTCCATAGGCTTCTATGGGATCGAAACTTGCCAGCTCAGAAAGTTAGTAAAGACATTGTTAAAATAGTCCAAGTGACTACAGTGGCTCAACCATAAGTTTATCAAGCGACCAGAATTCTTTTTGCGCGCAAAAACATCACATGCATGACCAGCGTCGGCCAATAGTGAGCCTACGTTCTGACGTACAACCCAGAAGCGCTGCGCTGTTACACTATGTGAACTCACTCAGAGAAACACACAGAGGAACATGAATCATTGATTTGTTTTCATTGTTTGTTTTTGTGCACAAAAAGTATTCTCGTCGCTTGATAAATGTATGGTTGAGCCACTGTAGTCACTTGGACTATTTTAAACTTTGTCTTTACTAACTTTCTGGGCCGGCAAGTTTCGATCCCATAGAAGCCTATGGAGAAGTGATCCAGCTCTCAGATTTAATCAAAAATATCTTAATTTGTGTTCCGAAGATGAACGAAAGTCTTACGGGGTTGGAACAACATGAGGGTGAGTAATTACTGACAGAATTTTCATTTCTGGGTGAACTAACCCTTAAGGTTCCACCAAAACTGCTTCTTCTATGGCATCACACCCTTTTGGAACCTTTATTTTTGAGAGTGTAAATGCTACAGGAAGCTTTTTTCTTTAGAACAATATCCGTCCCACAAACGCACCTGCCGTCCGTATTATAATGAAGCTCCATCACAGCTCCAGTGTGGCCTTTAAGCGTGGCATAATTCTCACATTCTCCATAGACGTTCCACATCACTGCAAGAACATGAAAATCAGACATGATCAACAAAAGCAAATCAATATAATAATATCAAATAGTAACAGTCATGTGACTCACAGATGAGGCGGTCATATCCAGAAGAGGCTAGTGTGGCTCCATTGGGGTGAAACTTGCAGCAGTAAACTTCACCTTCGTGACCCGAGAGCAGCATTATGGGAGCCTGCAGACTGGAGCTGCGGGGGGGGCCCTGACATTAACACAAACAGATCAGTGTTTATGCAGGTGCTGTTAGAAATACTCAAGGATGATGAAGCCCCCCTATCATTTGACTGCAGATGGTAATCTGTTTTGAAATCTGAAATCGATTTTGAACTACCCTTTTAGGTGAGGCAAATCCTTCTCGTTCGCTTACATGCACTGTAGTCTCTCCTTTTTGAAGCGTGTGAATGTTCTTTATTGATGTTGTTATTGGTGAGGGAAGTATGTATCTATGGTAGATTTGTATACACACAAATTGCAATAAAGGATAATAAGCTTTCCTGTAGCTCAGTGGTAAGAGCATTGTGTTAACAACGCAAGGTTGTGGGTTCGATCCCAGGGGATTGCACATACCTATGTATAAATGTATAGGATAATGCAATGTAAGTCGCTTTGGATAAAAGCGTCTGCCAAATGCATAAATGTAAATGGATAATAAGCAAAAGTTACTCTGAAAAAGTAGTAAATTACTATCTGCTGATTACATCTTTAACAGTCCATTTAGATTAATGTACTAATTACTCTCTCAAAAAAGTATTGGATTACTTATTACTTTCCAAATCCCATATATATATATATATCAACCTCGAACAGTTGAACAATACAAGGATAAGCATGAAACTGCACTTTTGATTCTTTCCAAGTAAATAATATAAAATTGCATAAATTATTCTTGAACTGACCAAAGTATGTAAAGGGAGACGGTTACATTTAAAATATATATTTTAACATTACATTTTGATGTTAAATCCACTGTTTTATATAGAATTGTTCTATATAGTATTTTATGCAATTACATCAGAAGTAAACTGTAATTAAAGGGAATATTTATTAAATTAGAGTGATTAATTACACCCAACACTAATAAAAAAGACTGGTTTCATGACCAAATGTCTCGCTCATACTACTTGTCATCACTTACTGTCGTAACAATATTATGATGGGACATATAGAAGTGTATTAATGAAAGTATTCAGTGTTCAAGACCTCCTCCACGTTTTAGCTTCACTGAATACTCTAAAGAGATGAAAGTGCCTTCATTTAATTAGTGGTACTTGTGTTTTTAACCAAATGTCACATTCATAAATGCAAGATTAGTAGACCTAATAAAAAATAAACAAAAAAAACTTTAAAGGTTTTGTTGACTTAAGTTTGGCTGTACATAGACTGTATAAGAGACTATTTGTTTAAGAAAGTTAATAAAGACTTTTAAAACGTTTGTGAGCTTTACAAAGTATTATTTGTTATTGATATGCACGTTTATATTATAACAACCCCTGGTGCTTTTTCTTTCTTTCTGTAGTTGTTTTATTTCTGATTGCATAATTGTTCGATATTTCCACTGACTGGAATGAAAGTGAATGTATAATGTCAATATAACAACGTAACCGTTACATTCCCGTAACAATATAACCTCCATAATGATTCACTGAACAAATCCACTTGGTGAACTGATTCAAAAGATTCGAGTCAGTGAATCAAAGCCCCACTACTACAGCATATATATACACATCTATGAGCAAAAGCTAGTTTGTTTAATCTAAATGAGCTCTCGGTTTTACCATAGCCGAGAGTTGTTGGGACTGCGCTGCAGACACCAGTTCAGTCCGGGGTCTCTTCACACCGACGGGAACGACCGCCATCTCTAGACCGCGCTTCTTCGGTTCGATCATTGTTGTGATAAATAAACGAAACAATAAATGAAAAGGTTTCAAAACTGCGAGCTTCTTTCAAATGAATGAGTATTCCGAGCTTCCCACCACTATCGAGCAACACACGCTCGCCAAGTAAAGCACATCCGGTAACACGAAGCCTTCTGATTGGCTGGCTCACGCACATCGCGGTCTTATTGGTTACTGTTAAATCTCTGAACCGGAAGAAAATACACTCTCACCAGACATTCTCTGCTCTCACTCACGGAACTCATGTGTCGTCATCCAAACAACTAAGAGGAGAGTAACGTTAATGGTTTGCATGTGTTTACGTTTAGTGTTGTGATGTTTTGTAGTGTATTATGGAGTCACGTGTCTGTCAATAACTAAATGTACAATATTTTCATCGGATGAAGATTTTTGGAATTTAAACTGCGACTATTTAGCACGTGCATATTGGAATTTTCTTATAGATCGCTTTCAAACAAGAAGAGTGTAATGCTCTACATGTATTTACGTTCTGCGTAGTGATGTTTTTTAGTGTATTATGGAGTCACGTGTCTGTCAATAACTAAATGTATAATATTTTCATCGGATGAAGATTTTTGGAATTAAAACTGCGGCAATTTAGCACGTGCATATTGCAGTTTACTTATAGATTGCTTTCAAATTACAGTAAAGGGTCCTCGATCTGAACCCATCTGGTAAGTTCATACACTCGTCATCATGTGCATCACATAAGCACTGGCTGGCGTCTTCAGATGCAGTGGCCAATGGCTGGATTTGTTTTATACACTTTGTTTTCTGCAGGTGTGATGGAAGAGGAGTGGGCGAGAGAGCCAGCCGGTCTGGATGGGATTCCACCAATGTACAGCATTCTGAAGGGAGAGGTTAGATCTAAGAGTAAACGTGCAGAATCTAAAATCACATAAAATATCCTTTTACTGATCTATCTCCAATTTCTTATGTACTTAGGTAGTGTCTGTTACGACATACGGCGCCTTTGTGAAGATTGCAGGATACAGAAAACAAGGTAAAGTTGGATAGTGTGTTCTCATTTAAAGAGATAGTTCACCCAAAAATGAAACTTCTGTCATTATTTACTCGCCCTCATGTTGTTTCAAAGCCGTAAGACTTTCGTTTATCTTCGGAACACAAGTGAAGATCTTTTTTGATGAAATCTGAGAGCTTTCAGTCCCTCCAGTGACAGCTACGCAACTACCACTCTTGACGCTTCATAAGTTCATAAAGAGATCGTAAAACTAATCCATACGAATATGAATTTCTGAAGAGACACGATCGCTTTATATGTTGAACAGGTTGAAATTAAGCTTTTGATCAGCGAACAAAAACAAAAGCTCAACCGAACCTGCTTGAAAAGCGAGAACAAACTTCATTGGTTCTTGCAGAAGCTCAAACGTGCTGCGTAACACGAGAATGAACCTCATTGGTTCTCGCACATCATGTGATCGTGCTTGAGCTTCCGTTCCCCACAACTGATGTTTGAGTTGGTGTGTATATACGAATAAAAGCCTAAATCCAATCTGTTTTCTGAGTTTCTTCAGAAAATTTGGACTAAACCAAGTTTTACGATCTCTTTATGAACTTTTTAAAGCGTAAACATGGTAGTTGCGTAGCTGTCAATGGAGGGACTCTCAAAAAAACTCTCAGATTTCATTTGTTTTGATCTTCATAAGGGTGAATAAATAATGACAGAATTTTCATTTTTGGTGAACCTATCCCTTTATAACAACGAATATGAATACACACATAATAACTTATTTGTGTTTCAGGTCTGGTTCATAAGAGTGAGATGTCATCCTGTCGGGTGGAAAACCCATCTGAAATAGTTGATGTAGGGGAGCAAGTGTGGATAAAAGTCATTGGCACGGAGGTACATTCAATTACAACACCGATATACCAACACTAAAAGTGAAATTGATACTATAATTTGACATGCAGCTGTTATTAATTTAGTGTCTTTTATAATGCAGTTATATTTTTTTTAATAGTGCTTTTTGTTTTCTATCCACTATCAGATGAAAGATGATAAAATCAAACTGTCCTTCTCTATGAAATCTGTCAATCAAGGCACTGGGCGGGACTTAGACCCCAACAACGTCATGGCAGAGTAAGTGGATCTATTGTACATGAGTGCTGTATTTATAGTAGCTCAAATACCCCTGGTTTCACAGACAAGACTGAAGTCTAGTCCCAGACTAAAATGCATGTTTGAGCTGTTTTAACTGAAAGCAACTTGCACTGGCATATCTTAAAATATGTCAATGCCGATGTTTTGTCTCAAGATGCACATCAGTAATTTGTTTATAAAATGACACTTAAAGGGATATTTCACCGCTGGAAAGATGAATGTGTATTTAAATTGGGTCATTTATGTTGTAGAAATGTGAAATTATTTTAGAAGTTGGTGCTTCTAGACTGAGAAAAGCCAGAAAATTTATTTTTGGCTCATGTGGATGAAAGACAACAACTCCCAGAATGCACTTGCTGCCCTACGAGGCCACTCCCAAGCCACACCTACCGGTTACAGAGGGCAGTATTGGAAGAAATGATATGACTAGGCTACTAGTCGACTCGAAACTGAAAAGACGGCGTTTTATGGTGAGATCCCCCTATGGGCGGGTTGAAGACATGCGGAACGAGCTCCTCCTATTGGCTGTAATCTCTCGCCTCTGGACAAAAAAGCCTCTGATGACGTTAAATGACGATTTTTGCGTCATCTGAGGTTTTTTTCCAGACGCACAATACAGAAATCTCTCGTCTCAGGGGGACATGAGGGAGGGAAGCACGGTCACTCGAAAATACTACCGGGTTTCTACTGATACAAAGCTTAATGCTAATTGGTGAAATATCTCTTTAAATGCCTTAATTTAACTAAGGCTTAATCTAAGCCCTATCTGTGAAACCAGTAGTAATTATATGCGTAAATGAATGTTGTTCACTCAGACAGGACGAGCGTCGCCGGGGGCGGTTCAGAGATCACACCGGGCAGAGGATCACCTTGGAGGCTGTGCTCAACACCACATGCAAAAAGTGTGGATGCATTGGTATGAAACTCCCGGTTGTGTCATCCTGACCCAATTCTAGTGCACATTAGACCCTTGACCCTTTGACAGACTGCCTGATTTTATCGCAAGCTCAACTGAAGTGCTATCTCAACAAGATTTAGCCAAACGAAAATCATTATACTTTGACTTGAGTACATGTTTGGGTAAAACTAAGACAAATCTGCTGAAAAACCACTATAGCTTAGATTATATGAAGGACGATGTTAGTCATTATGTGACTAATGTTTATTTAAAGCATAAGTGTTTCTGCAATACTTAAAAGTTTGTGGTCTGTTTAGAATTAACTCTCTTCTGCTCACCAAGGCTGCATTTATTGGATCGAAAATACAGTAAAAAGTGTAATATTGTGAAATATTACAATTTAAAATAATTTTATTTTAAGATGCAAAGCTGAATTTTCAGCATTTTTAGTGTCACATGATCCTGCTGCATTTTTGATCATTATAAATGTTGAAAACAGTTGTGCTGCTTGAAATCTTAATACATTTGTTCAGGACTCTGTGAGTAGAAAGTTCAAAAGAACAGCATTTGCTTGAAATATTAAAATGTTGTCTAATGTAAATGTCCCCAAACTAAGTGTATATTACAGCAAACACTTTTAATTAGATTTCATACACAATCACTGAGTGTGTCACTTTCACGGTCTTCATTTGCAGGTTGTATGTGTAATCCCTGAACACCTGTTATGACCGTGTTCAGGTTCTAAATAATGACATGTATGTATGTTTGCATGCAAGGTCACTTTGCAAAGGACTGCTTCTCTAAGCCTGGCCTGCAGTACAGTTTAGTGCCAGAAGAGGAGGAGGAGCCGCCGACCAGCAACCAGAACACCCAGTCAGAGCCCCAGAAACGTAAAAAGGTGCGGACACACCCCTGACACCCAAATGATTGCGCCAGATGACACGCTGGCAGCAAACGGTTGTGTAACCTTGCTGCCAAATTCTGCAATACTTCATCCGTCTTTCATTTGCATGCTCATGATGCCCTTTTTCATGCAGGAAAAGAAGGCAAAGAAAGAGAAGAAGAAAAAGAAAGAGAAGAAGAGAGACAGTTCTTCATCTGATAGCGGCGCTGAAGATGCCAAACGGCCGAAGCATTCACACACACACTCGGACAAGAAGAAAAAACACAAGAAACACAAACACAAGGCCAAGTAGTTTTGCTTTGCAAATCGATTCAAACTTGCGCATGTCGTTTATTTGCAGGTTTATCCAGATTTAAATGTATCTGGTCATTTTTGGAGTGTATTATTATTTTTTTTGGTTCATATTAAAAAGAATTTGACCATTAAACGAGACTGGCTTCTTGTGTGAAGGTTAAAAGGTTCACTGCACAACCTCTGAATGGCCCTTCACCCAGAAACACACAGACCCATGCGCTCGATATAGAACACACACATCGTCAGCCAGCAGACACGGGAACATGCTTAAATTAGAAACACCTCACGGAAATATAACCGTCCTTTTGGAAAATCAAAACACAGCACTGGAGCGCTTTATTGAAATGTTGACACAATAAATAGCACCAGGTGAATTTGGAGCAAATGTCATATTTATTAGTAATCCAAAGGCATATGACAGAACACTGACTGCAGAGGCATAACACGTATCCAGAATAAGATATCATATACAGACATCTGGAGGTATGAAGTTGGATTTCTTTCAGTGTTTGAGGAACGGTGCAAATGAGAAACATTAACACTACAGGAAAAACACTGGAAATGTACATAACCGTTGATGAGAATGGGTCGCGAATGAAGTTTCTCTTTATTCCGCCTTTATATAGTGTCGTGTGGAGACGACGTCGCCAAGCGTCAGTGTCTGTTAATAAAAGAAAGAGGTTGGTCAGTTGATATAATTATTCATGCAGTCATAAATACTGACAAAAGTCATTACTAAATGGGCAGCAGAACCGGTTCTGCTTTTGCTGACTTCTTATAATCATGTTCTCATGTGCCAAAAAGGCACTTACTGTAAATACACACAATACTGACCAGAGTGAGACTGTTGTCGCTGACTTCTCGGACCAGGGTCGTCTCTTTGCCGTCCCATTTCTGAACGTGAACCAATTTGCCGCCATCTAAAGTTATCACGGACTGGAGAAAAACAGAGTAAAGGGAATAAGATAAGCATTTCTTATTACTTTGAATACGATCTCATTTTTTCCTTTTGCTGCCCCGGGAGCAACGATGACTGGCGTTTCAAAGCCTACATTAATGATTGACCCGATGAATGTCACGGGACGGGTCAATCTCTCATTGGGGCTTCTAAGAGGCTCTTGTTTGCCATCAACAAGACCCTATTGTGTCATCCAAGACTATCTTAACTGCCCAATTCATAACGTGTCAGTCGTGAAATTACCCGTGCCTTTGGCAAGTGTCAAAGCACAGGACTAATGTAAGTGAGACTAATGTGTGAGATTTTATCACCTTGACTGTACGGTCATCGGCAGTGGTCTCGTCGAATTCCTCTCCCAGTTTGAAGTTGATTTCTGTGCTTTTGAAAGTGCTGACGGTCTTAAGTGTGAAGACGTCGCCCTCCTTGGAAATGATGGTTGTGGGTTTGGTCATACTGCCGACCTGACGCGTGGCAAAGCCCACACCTGATAAACAAACACACTTTCAGGAACAAGTATGAAGCCGTTTCAACAATGCACACGCAGAGGAATTCACATGGACGACCTCAAGAAGCAAAGATACTTTTAAAGATTGTAATGCATAACGTACAACAAATACTAAAGGGTTTAATTAAAGCTCTTAAATATATTTTAAGAAGCAAAGTTGTTTTTAAAAATGGTCATGTACTCTAAAGAAGCTAAAAACTAAAAGTTAGAATAAAAAAAAAAATCTAAAGGGCCTTTATTTTATATATATATTTTAAATATTCCTATTAAAACTATGTCTAAAAAAGCCATAATTTATTCACAAAAATGCTAGTAAGGAAAGAGCATCTGCACACAGTAGCTTAAGGCCAGTATATTAATAATTAATCAAAGATTGCATTAATATTCAGAGGTTAGTCACAATTGAACACATCTCTGCAAATAACCAAACTCTGGAACGGTCAAAATGGTCAAATCATCAGCAAACATATGCTTTTGGGAGAATGCAGCAATTACTATTGATTTGTTCAGCAAATAGTACGAGGGAGTGCGCAGACGTGTTCTTCTCTAACCACAGATAACGGGCAGGAAATCAGGGTTCATTGCAGTTCACCCAAGAGGAGTGAATTTGAAACCAGTTAGTCAGAAGGGAGTAAGAAGAAGAAAAAAGAAGAAGAAAAAAAAAAATTCACCCACTTTGTCTCACCCACACTTTCCTCCCTCCTTCCCTCTATTCTTTTCATACAGATGCACACTGATTGAGTCACACCCCCCATCTTCATCTTTTAAGCCATAACTCACTCAACACTACTTTATGAAATACGAAATCCTATGCAACTGGTCAAAAAAAAGGCTTGCAAGCTTCTAAAGACAGATATTTCCATGTTTCGTGTAACAAAATATCAAGGTTCAATGGCGAAATAAAGGGCTCATTGTATTTTACACAAGACAACAGCAGTTGCTCTGTATAGGCATGAATGTGGCATGGATGTGGTTGTGTGTGAGAGCACGTGTGTGTGTGTGTCTAAGAGAGGTTCTTCGAGAGAGACCTTCCCTGCACCATCTGCACTCCATCTTAAACACACCCATGGACACACACACACACACACCAGCACACATGCACCTTGCACAGTGAATGCGTCTCAGATCCCCTTTCCCACTCTGGAAGAATCAGAAACACACACCCAAAACTACATGTGCTCACTTGCATCAAAAGGCACACACCCTACATCTAGCTGTGAAGCACACACACACACACACATCCTACTCACCGAGGGCTTTCATGTAGTCATCGAAATTCTTGCTCTCCTTTAAGTTCCATGTGCCAACAAAGACGTCTGCCATGTTTGGAGCTGAGTGAGAGAACAAGAGCAGAAGAATGAGAGAGCGAGGAAGAAAGAAACACGGCGTGGGTGAGAGAGGAGGGTAAGACAGCACCACTGAGCTTCTGCGATCTTACTGGCCGATTTATAACTGCTGTTTGTGATGTCATCACTACAAGCCTGGGGGGTTGAAAGAGGGAGGAGCAAAGCCAGAGAGAAGAGGAGAGATGAGTGACAGGCGGGCGGGGGGGGGGGGGGGGGGGCAGAGAGATGGGGAGATGGGAATTGTAGGACAATCCGTTAAGAACAATAGAATAAAGAAAGACAAGGAGGATGAGGAACTGTGCAAAATTAAAGGGATAGTTCACATGAAAATGAACATTTGATCATCGTTTACTCACCCCTCATATTGTTCCAAACCTGAATGAGTTTCTTTCTTCTGTTGAACACAAAAGAAGATATAAAGAGAGTTAGTAATCTGACGGCACACATTGAGTATTTTTCTTCCTACTGTTTCATCACAACATTCTGATGTACAAATTTAAAATGGATATTAATTTTGAGATGTGCTAAAGATAACATTTAAATTAAATTGTAAGTGTTTTAAAGATTGACTTTAAGTGATGGCAAACAGGTGATCTAAATGTATAAAAATAGAGGAAAAGAGCTTTAATAATTAAATATCCCAAACTGACCCATATTGTTAATCTCTAATATCATTCAATACCTGTTATGATTGTGCATCATACCCTACTTAAACATTTATGAATTATGTTTTTCATTGCATTTGAAAGTCACACCAGTTTCTGCAATGACTCTTAACCAAGTGGTCTAATTTTAGTGGATGTATTGCCTTTAATTTTGAACTTGCTTTGTAGTTTAAAAACCAAATTAATGCCTTTTTGAGAAATATGTTGATTGAAAAATGATATTTTGTTAGTTACATTTATCATGCATTCATTAACATCCAAAGCAACTTATAAATGAGAAACATCACAAGTATTTTCTAATGCAAAGACATTCATTCATTTGCCTGGAGAGAGAGAGAGAAAGAGCGAGAGAGCGCAGCGAGGAGAGGGGGGAGGAGTGATTGATATTGGGACCATGCAGAGTCAGGCCATACTCTCTCTCTCTCTCTCTCTCTCTCTCTCTCTTTTACAAGCCTCTGAGGACATGACCTTATGTCAGAGGACTCGCTCTTCCAGCCTCTACACTCTTTGACTGACTGTGTTTGGCCGTTCTGCTCAGTAAGAGGCAGTGAAGATCGAGTCGTATCAGATGCTGTTTGTACGATAATCACCGAATCGTTGCACCAGTGTCGCTAAACATTCCCCCGGCCCATCCTCTGCGCCGCAAGGTTTAGTTTACAAGTGTTTGCATTGCAAGATCGGACGATTGTTTGAGCATGTGTGTGTGTGTGTGTGTGTGCAACAGCATGAAGGGTCTGAATGCCAGGATTTGCACGCAATAAGGTCTAGGGTTAATGCTGAACTCTTGAATTTTTTAGAGTTTGTAACGTGAGCAGCTGTTCATGAACGTCAGACATCTGGTGCACACAGATTCTTCTGACCAACAACAGCTTTTAAGAAAAAGCCAGGAACACAGATCTGTAAAAAAAAACACCAAGAAATGCTAAATTCATGAATGTAAGAGTCTACACCCAGGGACACGGTGATTTGCATTCTACTGAGAAACTCTGCGTTCGCATGGAAAACAAGCGAATGCAAAGTTTCTCAGTGGAACGCACACATTTTTTTTTTTTTTGGGAGAAAATGCAAAAGTATTGATTTTTCTCCCATCCAATATTTCACACCTTTTGATAAAACTCAAAGAAAACTTATTAAATCTACATTGAGATGTTTTTAGGTGAGTGAAATAAAACTGAAATGAAATATAAATAAGTATTAGATTTGAAAAAAATTATAATGTTGCCTTTGCAACTAACTAAATAAATGAAATAAATAGATTGAATTTGAAAGTGCATAAACTGAAA
Organism: Leuciscus leuciscus; assembly: GCF_965113295.1. Taxonomy (NCBI): domain Eukaryota; kingdom Metazoa; phylum Chordata; class Actinopteri; order Cypriniformes; family Leuciscidae; genus Leuciscus; species Leuciscus leuciscus. The sequence goes on from NC_138736.1 coordinate 4,524,949, forward strand.
AAAATATAATAAAGCTAAATAAATTAAAGATTAAACTGTGAGATTTTTGAATCTATGATTCCATGAAGAATCTTTAACATTTTCATTTCATTCAAAGTTTCTTTACAGTGAAAAAAAAGGTTCTTAAGATTATTAAAATGTTCTTCACACTAAGAAAAAAAAAATATTTTAAAGAAAGGTTTATTGAAAGGTTCTTTAGAGAATTAAAACAAAAGGTTTTTCTATGGCATCACTGCAAAAAAATAAAAAATAAAAACTTTTGGACCCTTTATTTTTAGGAGTGTAACAAAATGAATAAAACTTCTTTTTGAAGTTTCAAAAATTTAAAAATATAAAAAATAAAAAGGTCATTCAAAATAAAGTATATACCTAATACCAAAATAGCTATTTTAACAACAACTACCTGTACAATCTACAGAACCCAGTTCATTTTTTTTTTTTTTTTAAAGGATTGCTTGGAGGAAATGTTCTAGGATTCATTTGTCCTCGTCATTCCCTCGGTGGGAACATGACGTGATATGAACAAACATTCTATCTTGCATCTGTTTGAGCATGTACAAATACACACAGACACACACCCTTATTATCAACTGACTATTACAAACTGACAATTACAGCTGAATTGTATTATAACTGCAAGATAAATATCCCATAAATTGTAGCTATTGCAGGTGTGTCCTGTTACGGTGATAGCATTCAGATAGTGTGTGTTGTAAATGTCCTCCAGAATTGTATGCTCCAAAAAAAAGTGAATCTGCAAAAAGAAATTTGGTATTAAATTTTTTTAAATAATAGTATTAGAGTAATAATCGTGATCTAAATGCGTCACTGAAATCTAAATGCGTCACTGAAATGCACACATTCTTCAACATATCTTATTTTGTGTTCAACAGAAGAAAGAAACTCATACAGGTTTGTAACAACTTGAGGGTGAGTAATTGACAGAATTTTCATTTTTGGGTGAACTAATCCTTTAAATAGGCTAATTACGTATTCCAGTTGAAAAAGCAAAGACAATTTGTACTTCACTGAGTTATAAGTACTCTATTCCAGCTCTCACGGTTTCTCACATTGACGCTGGAAGCTTGTATTATACATGCAAACCACATGTTGTGAAATACAGTTCAGTTCTCTTAAAGGGATTGTTGGTAGAACCTTATGTGTTGTAACACCCCTCTTCTGGTTTTCACCTTTGTATACTTGGTATTTGAACACACACTCACACACAGTTGTCTGCCATGTGTCTAACCCAACACAAATGTGTGACTAAACATGGTATGCATGCAGAGTTCATGTGTTTGACGTTTGACACGAACAGGTGGTGGAGAGAGACAGGGGAGGAGATAGTTTGAGAGAGGGAGAGAGATTAAGCAAACCCCTTTAACTCAGGTCATGAAATCAAAGTCCACTTAAACACACAAAACCCAGGTCACAAATACAAATTCTGCCATTAGTACCAACATGTCTTGTTGGCATTTAGTTAAATTCTGGTCAGCAGCATTCATGTAATCATCAACAATCACAATAATATTTTGCATTGAGTCATGTCTTTAACATGGGGGTCATGCTAATTGTTAATAACTATGAAAAATAAAAACAAGCATTAAGCAAAATACAATGTGCGCCTCAGTCGATGATTCTGGTCCACGTGTTAGGAGATCTGTCGAGTTGAGGTTCGTCACGTGCATCACAAATGTCGTGTAGCGCTCAGCACAAGCTAACCGTCTAATATCTTAAAGACGTTTATGTATTTATGAAGTGTGAATATATAATGTAAGTGATAAAAAAAGATAGTACTTACTCATTGTCCGATACTGAATGGAAATCGCTCGCGTGGTGTATGGTTGGTATGGTTATTGGTTTCCACGTCACGCGAATGGAAAAAAATCGTTCAAATCTTCTTTGTACCTTAATTGGCTTTAAAAAGTTGCATATTAGTACCTTAAATGCGCATATTAGTACCTGAAGTGTACATATTATGTACAAATGATACTGCCCGAGTGACAACTTTTCTACCATTTTTAAATTTTTTTATGTATGTATTAATGAGCAATTTTACTAACGTAAATTTAATCTATTTATGTAACGTTCTGTTAAATGTTTCATCATTGTCCCTCCAAATATTAAAATTCATAATGTAAATTCAATTGTAAGGCACAAGTAGGCCTATGTGACTATGATCAGCATAGCAAAATAAATACATTTTATAAAAGGATGGTCCTTGATTCTGATTGGTTCTTTGGTTGAGGCGCGTTCCAGAGCCGTTGTACTAGGCTACATAAACCTGTTAGGGCTACATTGTTACTTTTTAAAGAAACTAATGCGTTATGTTACTTTTGCGTTACTTTTTCCTCACCTGCAGGGCTGGGCTTGTTTTGGTTTTTTTGGGGTTTTTTTTGGTTGTTTTTTAAAACGAAAAAGATATATTGTGAATTTAAAGGACCTTTCACACTAAAATTGAAATAATAAGGCTGAAGGAAATGCACAATCACACCTGTAGAGTTGAGGGCGCAGCTCAAGCAAACCTCGCTGTGCTGCCCTTCTGGATCGCAGAAGAAGAAGATGCTGGAGAAGAAACTTCAAGAAAGCTTAAAAGTCATTTTTGCTTATGGTTTAACTGAATCATCGAAGGTCAGCAACAAGTACATTGGTCAATAAAGTGAGAATAAATGCATACAAATATTTGTTTTATTTAACATATTTAATTATTGGAGGTTTGCATAGTATTCTGATTTTGCATTTCACAGATTTTATTTTTATTTTTAGGAATACTTAATCTTTTTTTGTGCAAGTGAGATTAGTAAATGCATGCTCACATTTAGTCTAGAACTACACTCTTAAGAAAAATGGTTCTAAAGTACCAAATTAGGGTTCTTCGGCTTGTAACAATAGCAGAAACCTTTTAAAAGGTTCCCTATACCATGAACCACACTTTGAAAGTGCTATATAGAACCATAATGGTGTTATAAATAACCATTTCAACAATATTTATTTTCATTACTATTAGTATATTATTTTCATATTATTAATATGAATATAATTTTTTTAATAAATTATTTATTAATATTGTTGTTTTTTTGCCCATATCTGCCTGCATGGTCTCATATCTTGTTGCCTCTATTTGGGTTTTACATTTAAAAAAAAAACAGCATGTTCTTGTTCATGTACTTTAATTTTTTTATTGACATGGCAGATGGTAGCAAAAATGACAGTGCTCTAATAACAGTTGTAGCTGAATACATTAATAAATAAAACTGACATTGAACACGATATAGATGAAGACGTGAAATATCTTAACAATCCCCTATGATGTCTTTACGTCCTTCATTATGTGTGTATTCTGAGTGGCAGTGTCTCTCTGCAGATGATGAGACGGGACAGGGCCTCCGAATTGCAATGGCTGCCTCTGGCAACAGCCAAAGACTATAGATAAAGCACAGCACAGCCATTTTTACACATAAACACAGCTTTTTTAATTTATTTTTTATAACAAATATACAGAATAGAATATACAGTGTTAGTTTTAATGGGTCAAGTGTCGTACAACGCCTCTTAACTGTTCTAAATTCACTGTAAACCACGGCTTCTTGTGCTTGTTTTGTCACTGAGTCAGGCATATGTGTAGGAAAACCTATTAAACCGAGTCTGCCTATCACCCAAAGCTCTAACACACACACACACACACACTGCCCTCTAATGGACACATTTACACAACCCATCTACAGCTGCACACACACACACACACACACACACACACACACACACACACACACACAGCAAAGGCCAGCAAAGCCATCCTAACGCAAACATAGACACAAAGCAGGACTGCTGTGTTAACAGTAACCATGGTAATACAGCCATACTGGGAGACCTGCGGAGACAAAGTGAAAAGTCTCGGGAAGTTCAATTATATCTTAAACCACGGTAAAGAAGGGGTGAGTGGGTGTGAAATAATAAGGCAGAGAATTTCTTTCAATGCATCTGTACCAAATTCACCAATAATGGCAATGACTGAAATATTCACAAACAGATGCTCAACATCATATTCACTAGACATCACTAGCCTAGTACTCTATCTCAATCTCATTCCTTCTGCCGTGGCAGGAAGAACAAAAACAACCAATTAAAAGGTGCCAGTAACGCCAATAAAATGAAAATATATTAAAACTATAATTTGTTAAATAATGCATTTTATACAAGAATAATAAATAGGCTACATTTTCTTTGATTAAAAAATGCAGAGTTTTAAAACAATTTTAATGAGTATTTTTTAATAATAACTGTGAGTGTTTTGCTACAAGTTTTGCTATTCTTCTGAGAGTCAAATGCCCTCAATAATAAAGTGAAACCCAACTTTTGGGGATATTTTAGGAGTCCTTATTGAAATGGGGGAAGTAAATTGGCCATATATTTTTCTTCATTATTTCTATTGGACGGCTGCTATATGAAAACTGTGGAAGTGTATGAAGTGGCCTCCTCAATAGTCAAACAGACCTCTCTCTTTGTGTGTGTGTGTGTGTGTGTGTGTGTGTGTGTGTGTGTGTGTGTGTGTGTGTGTGTGTGTGTGTGTGTGTGTGTGTGTGTGTGTGTGTGTGTGTGTGTGTGTGTGTGTGTGTGTTTCAATATCTGAAATCCTGGTCCTTTTGGGGGACATTTTTTGGCCCCCATTAAGAAAAAGGCTTATAAATCATAACAAGTTTTGTGTGATGGGTTTGGGTTAGTGTAAGGGGGAGAGAATATACAGTTTGTTGCCTACAGCATAAAAATCATTATGTCTTTGGAGAGTCCCCAGAAAACATCAAAACACAATGTGTGTGTGTGCGCGTGTGTGTGCTTCAGTTCTCTGTGTGTTACCGGGGAGACGCGCTTGCAGGATGCGGAGTATCCGGTAACGCGCTCGTAGCTTTTCCAAAAGATGCGTCCTCGATATCCCCATGTTACCTCATGTCTGACTGAACACTGGCCGTGTGCGCACTGTCCGATTCACTGTGCTTTAAATTCAGCGCTGTTTTAAACTTTCGCGATTCCTCAAGGACACTGAGAAGCCTGTTTAGAGGTGCGCGTTGATTTCATCATGGTTACAGACTTTTTAACCATTTCGTAACGCCGCCGGACATCTCACTCTGGGACAGTATGAGCAGTGAATCAGACTCACGGGTTTATATCTGCATAAACGCTGATGAAACTGCGAGCAGAGGAACAGAATGACACCGGTGTGGAACCAGCGACCGGGGCGAGAGCCACCGAAACCCAGATGGGGACTGACAGGCGAGTTCAAATGATTCATTAATAAATACATTAAGAGAATAGGACAATGACTAAAAGTTTAACTAGGTCAATTAACCAGTCCACATTTGCAGAATCTCCATAACGAGTATCTTATTAGGCTATGTCGCTATGATTCTTGACTAAACAAACTAAATAATATGATATAATTAGTATTACTTAGCCTAGATAAAAACCATTATTGATATAATATTCTAATATGTGATTAATAAATGTATATTTTTCCAAGCATGAAAGAAATTAATTAAATTTAAACGTAATTAAATTTAAAAATAACTTTAGGTTTATTCATGCATATAGTTAATTAGTTTCACAGTGGCTTTTCTTCCTTTCAAAAGATCTTTCTTAGTGACTTAAAAGGGAAACGGCATCTTTGAGTGTTTTTGGTGTTCAATTTCTTAATGCCTCCTGCATCCTTCCATTTAAAGACGTCAGACATGTGTTTAGTGCATGCATGGAAAGAAAGAAAGAAAGAAAGAAAGAAAGAAAGAAAACAAGCTGCGCAAGCTGAGTAAAGTGATCCGACATGATCAGATTTGATCCTTTTCCGTTACCCCTGGAGCATGCGGTGCAATTTGAGAATCTGCATGTCTCGGCATTGCTCCTCAATACACACCAGCTCTCAATTATTAATGTTGCACACTTCCTCTTTAATTCGCCTGTATAAGCTTTTTTTCTTCTCCTCCAAAATCTGATCAAGCAATTTTAAATTTTTACATTTTTGATGAACAAAGCAGATCTTTGGACGAGTTGCTCTAAAAAAAAAAAAAAAAAAAAAAAAGCAAATTGTATCCTAACAATACATGTTTGTGTTCCAGATCAAAGGATTAAACTGCCAAAATGCCCAAATGTTGCCCCTCGGCAACCTCTTCCCTCTTACCTGCACAGATCACGACCCCGAAGGCCCCTGACAGACTTTGGGCCTTCAGAAAGCCCCGTGTGTCATTGGGAGGAGGCAGGAGTCTCCAGAGCGAGTGGTTATCACGCCAGGCACGCAGAATCGAGCCCTGTGCGCCCGCGGATCGTGAGCGTGGTGCGAGCGTGTGGACAGGACGGCGTGAGGAAGATCTCGCTGCTGTTAAACCGGCGCGCTGTGCAGACCTTCGAGCAGCTCGTGGCGGATGTGTCCGAGGCGCTGGGCTTCCCCTGCTGGAACAACGCTCGAATACGACGTCTCTTTAGCCCTTCTGGCCGAGAGATCCAAAGCCTGGCTGACTTCTTCCGCTTCGATCACGCTTTCCTGGCCTTCGGAAACACCCGACCGTCGCTTGAGGACATCAGTGCAGCTCTGGATGAGCTCTATCCGGAAAACCCCGGACACTGCGAACACCTGCTGAGGGTTTGGGAGCGTATCCTGAGACCCAAGGCCACTAAAGCGGATAGTGGTTTCCATGATGACGATCCTGAGGTGTCCTTACCTGCGGTGCGGGATCATCAGGTGAACCAACCACCGGTCAACAACCTGCAGCCTGTTGGAAGGCAAAAGCTGAAGAGAGAAAGGCAAAGAGAACTATGGAGGAGGAAAGCTGACCTGCTGAAAGAGGATGAGAAGGAGCCGAAGAAAGAGGAACGAAAGAGAGACGCTGTTTTCTGCCGGAGCTGTCGAGGATGCGTCCCTCCTATTCCTCCAATCAGAAGCAGTCGGAGTTCTCAACCGGACAGGATGAATAACCCCAGTAATAAAAGTAGTACATCTCAAAACAATATGGTTTCTTTGGAAAAAGCACAGCATAGGCCACTGAAAGCTGATAAGCATGTTGCCAATACGAAATCTAGCCCTTCTGTTCCTCAAAACGCTCTTAACTTAGAGATAATAACTGAGCGGGACATTAATAAGCAGGATCAGGAAGACTTGCAGGGTAACGTCCCACCTGACGGTGCAGAACTCACTCTGGAGGACATCGAGCGCTGCTACGACATGGGTCGTGTGGTGGGAGACGGGAACTTTGCGGTGGTCAGAGAGTGCCGTGTGAAAGGCCTGGATGAAACCTTCGCCATGAAGATTGTGGACAACGCTAAGCTGCAGGGACGCGGTCACATGATCCAGAATGAGATCGCTCTGCTGCGAAGTCTGGAACATCCTCGGCTCATCCAGCTGTTTCGTTCTCACCACACGGACACACACGTCTACCTGCTGATGGAGCTGGTCACCGGAGGAGATCTGTTCGACGCCATCACTCAGAGCGGCAGGTTTACTGAGCCGAGAGCTGCGTGCATGATCACGGATATCAGTCAGGCGCTGGAATACATCCACAACAAGAGCATTGCACATCGAGACATCAAACCAGAAAACCTGCTGGTAAGAGATGACAGTTACTCAAATTCAGTCTTAAGGCCCGTTCACACCAAGGACGATAATGATAAAGTTCTAAAAATCATTCTAAAGAAGGAAAGCAGTCCACACCACAACTATAACGATAACGGCACAGAGAAACAATATCGTTGGAATCACTTACAGAACATTTCTTCCAGCTGATTAATGATGAAAACATTGACAACCAATCAGAATCCACCCTGCTTTAAAGAGCTCGAGCATTCAACGGAACGTTATTGTCCGCTTGTGTGGACGCTGCAGTTTTGTGGCCTGTCTCTTTAAATGCGCGTGCTCTTTAAAGCAGGATGGAATCTGATTGGCTGTCAATGTTTTCATGAAAACGATTCCAAATACATTGTTCCTCTGTGTCGTTATCATTATAGTTGTGGTGTGGACACCGCTATTCTTTCAATTCAGAACGATTTTTAAAACAAAATCTTTATAGTTATTGTTATAGTTATCTATATTACGTTTTAGTCATTTGTATTATTTTTTTTATTTCTATACATAACTTTAATTTTTTTTTATTTCAGCTTTCATTCTAGTCACTCAACTCAAAATCCTCTTAAACTTATTAATTTCAGTTTATTAATCTCAGTAATAAAAAAAATGTATGTTATTTTATTTCAGCTTATTTAAATCACCGAAAATGGTTTTTAAAAAAAATAGTTTTAGTTATAAATGCTAAGCATTATTTCATAGACTACCAACAATTTAAACAATATTTTTTATTTTTTATTATAATATAACCAAATAATATAACATTACTACTAAATACAACAACATTTACTTAAATGAGTGAAAAACATAACACATAGGACAGGGAACGGAAGAATAGTTATTAATCTGTTTATTTACATAAAACATCCGAACGAACCGATTCAATAGAATGAATCAGATTTCCAACACTACAAATGAGGACCGGTTAAGACGAACCGATCTTAAACTGATTCATTACAGCAGATTCAGTAGCAGTATGGCTACTTTGCAACCACTTAGTATTATATTGTACATGCATTTAAAAACAGTGAACAATACAACATCCAGCTGATATCATCTCTCTTTTTATTTTATTTTTTTACTGATTCTAGGTACAGCGGCATGGCAATGGAAGTCTGAATCTGAAGTTGGCAGATTTTGGCTTAGCCATGGTGGTAACGGAGCCAGTGTTCACAGTTTGTGGCACGCCTACATATGTTGCTCCAGAGATACTTGCTGAGACAGGTAAAGTCTGACCCACAAAAACTGGACTCAAAAAACCTGAGCTACAGCTCTGTGATCAGCCATGCGTGTGTATGTCTATATTTGACTAGGTTACGGTGTTGGAGTGGATGTTTGGGCGATGGGTGTTATACTGTTTGTGCTGCTCAGTGGCTTTCCTCCGTTCCGCAGTCCAGATCGCAATCAAGAGGAACTATTCCGTCTCATCCAGAAGGGAGAAGTCCACTTTCTGTCCCCTTACTGGGATAACGTGTCCGAGGGTGAGATCTTGAACTCCAACATTTGACCCCCTGCAAATATAAAAAGAGATTTAAGTGTTAGTTCACCCCAAAAATGAAAAAGCTGTCATAATCTTGTGAACATGAATCGTATCGTGTTCTTTCTTCAAAGATGCTCTATATTCTCAGGTGGAGTGAATGAGAGAATTTAGATATTTGGTTGAACCGTTCCTGTAAACCCTTTGATGCTGTGATCTAAACACATGACAAGTGTTGATGTGTGTGTTTTCCAGGGGCTAAAGCTCTAGTCAGGGCTTTGCTGGAGGTCAACCCGAATAGACGTTTCACAGCAAGTCAAACCCTACAGCATGATTGGCTTACACAAAAAGACCATAAGGGGGCGGCAAAGGCCACTCACGCCACAGCTGAGAGGCAGAGACTAAACAGACAGCTGGAAATTAATAATAAGAGAGATTCTCACAAGCCGGAGATGTTGGCCGAGAAATTCCACGCAGCGCAAATTCACGAGAACATCCTGAACAATAACTATGAACCAGATATCAACACACATGACAGAAACCAGGAGATTGAAGAGATTCAAAACATGATGAGCAACCAACAATATTCATCCCATGAAGAAGACATCACAACAAACATTCAAAATACCACGGATCAGCACGTACCTGAGAAACCAGCACAGCAAGAGGATACTGACTCAAAACAAGAGTATCCTGCTGAGTAATGAGTTAGTTAAGAAGAAACCAATGATGTATGAAAAGACCAAAAGAGTCAGGCCAAACACAGGCCATGTGAATGTGAGAAAGAGGGACGGTACGACTGACAAAATTTAACACCATGATGCAAAAACATTTAGAGTCTTCTTTCTCTCTCAACCTACACACATACTCTAGTCTAAGCACTGATACTGACAGAAAGTTCACCGTTTTTGACCTAATCCCCATCAGGTCCAGGTGAAATCTGCTCTGATGTTCACATTTCTGCACTCAAGGAAGGGTAGGCACTTTGTTTTATAAACACTTTTTGTTATACTGGTTGAAACTCTCTTCACATCCTGATAGCAATCCATAATAGTGGTCTCAATATGAAAACATGTACAGATATATCCTCTGTGGAAGTCTCAGGACCAAAACATGTACAGATATATCTTCTGTGGAAGTCTCAGGACCAAAACACGTTCATCCAATCATCGCATTCGGTCCGAATCTTATGCTTTCAAAGCTATTACTAGCCACTCAGAAATGGCCTACTCTACCGTTAAATGAGTGCACTTTTAATTCTCTTGTTATAAAATAGTTATCTTGTATAATCCAATATTTAAAAACAAAATACGAATTCAGTGTTTATTCTGTGTGGGTCTACAGGTCACTAATGAAATGACCCAGGACATTATTACACATTATTATTATTATGAGATTATTTACTGACTAGAGAAAGAAGGGCTATTCATGTTTTATTTTAATGTTTTTGTATGTGCGAGCCTCTAATTATTTTACATTTTCTTCTTGATCTGTGTCTAAAAGAGAGACTGCATGAAAGAAACTGTAAAAAAAAAGAAACATTTCAATAAGGAAGGACTAGTTTTGTTTTTTAAGAAGTATCAGTCAAGCTCGGCCTCTATTACTTGAGTGCCAATGTGTGTGGAAATAGTTGGGCCGACTAGCTAGCAATAAGCTCAAAGTATTTAGTATTGTTTGTCTTCCCGTGTTTCATTTCATAGCACGTCTTTATATTTGTTTTAGTCTTATTAAAGTTATTTTTGTTAATGTTATTTTGAAACATTATGAGTACTGTGTAGTAGGATAATACGATTAAACTTTACTAGCTGTTCGGATACACGTTTCTATAATGTGGTCAGTAAAATAATGTTTTTATGATGATAAAATGTCTATTAATCTTTTTTTTTGGTTGGCGTTTTAATTTCTTTTCTCTGTAATTACAAAATTACACACTTTTATAAGACATATAAGGCATTTAAAGTATCGCCCAAAATTAATAATAGTAATTCAGATTTTTAAAAGACTAATGCATACAAATAATATTCAGATTTTTGTTGACAGAACGAGGCAGTTATCAACCTATATAACCGTCCTGTTCTGGCTGAAGCACATATGATGATAATTACTCATGATTACTTATGATAATCAATAAATACATTTTCATTATCATCATCATTATGGTAAGATCTGAAATACCAAGTGTTCAGAGGTAATAATTAATGAAGAAAGCCCTTGTCCTAGTCAGGTGACTTTATCCCTTCAACCTTCGTTGTAAATGTGGTATATTTTAAGTGTACTTTAGATAGGTATGATGTGCATAAAAACACTATTAATCTCAGTGTAATTAATACCTTCTTTATTACATTGTTATATATGCACATTTAATAATATATATTATTTTATAGTATTCAGTATATAATCAGGAAACACACTCCCATCCCCCCATTCAACACAAAGCTTATTCAGGTTGGGGAAACTAGACTGACAGCTGTCTTGCCCAAACCAGTCCATCATAGACCGCGACATTTGATTGGCTGAGGCCGTTTCCCCTCCCCCAGGGGTCATTCTGGTTTCGGGTCAAAAAAATAAATAAATAGCCTAAATAACTTCAAATGGTGATTTTTTTAAAGAGATTATAAAGCAGCTTAAAATGTGTAACATGTTTTTAAAACCCTATGTAGGCTATCCGATAAAAAAAAAAATTCTTCCATTCATTATTCTGTCAAGCATAATAATTTAGATGAATGACAACCCACGATGACGTTGCCATTTTGTCGCATATGAGGAGTGTTGTGGGATTTTGACCATGGTATGAAAAGGTTTGCTCACCTTTTTACTCTTTCTTTGTACTATAATCGCCATGACAATAATGCGACAAACTAGCACAATAAAATATAAACAAATCTACTAACAAAACCAAGCACCACACTATCCAAATTACAAAAGTTTTTGATCACCTTTCTCTCTCAAAAAAAAAAAAAAAAGCTTCAGCCATGACCCGCAGGAGACCGGTGCGCATGCGCAAAGCATAGCTCTTTAAATATCCCCAGTCATCTGATGAAGCACAACATTTGTTGCAGCCAATCAGGAAGCGCGAACGAGAAGGGCCGAGCGGCCATCTTTACTAGTGGCAACGCATTCACTGACAGTTCAATAACGGATGATAGGATTCGCTTGTTCTTCAACTCGCTCTGAGCAAACCGACCTCGGATTGGCAGAATCAGAAAGGGACAAGCGGACAGGGGCAGAGGAGGAGACAGTCAGGAAAAAAACAAAGATGGCAGTGTAGATTAAGGGAAGGACTATCGAAGAGACTCTGCAGCAAACTGATAACTTATAGGCTTTCGGGTGAATCCGGATCGTGTCGGAGTGGCTCGGTTGTGATCGGAAGGTGTACCGGAGGGAAAGAGCCCGGCCCGGTCGCAGAGAGTCGCCGTGTGCGTGCTGTCACGGCGGATAACGGACCTAAACAACAGCCTGTTGTTTTGTTGAGTCTTTGCTGTTTTTTTTCTCTCTCTCTCTTTTTTCACACGCTGAGAGCCGAAGCTTACCTGAGATCTATCCCCCAAAAAATTACAGGCATCCATGCAGGCCAACCCGCAGTAAAACACAGATGAAATTATATCCACTGTCCCTTTACCTTGTATCATATTACCCAAAATTAGCCTATTTGAACTGACGTTTGATGGTTTACAACTGAGTGCATTGTTGGCTGTCCAGACCCCCCCCCCATCCCCATCATTAAAGGCCAACTACCTGGAAAAAGCTGAAAATCTCACCCTGACATTCAGCGGATCCTGTGCTCAGTCAGCCCAAATACCCCTCGTGACTCATTCGGATGTCTTCGATGGAAGAGCGGATGGAATTAGGCGTCGCGGCCGCCCCGGGCTCCTCATCTTCGGGGCTGGGTGTCGGTCCTGTGGGGGGTGTCCTGGATGCGGGTCCGGGGAGCGCAGGACTGGCCGGTATCCAGGAGGAGTCCGGTGTGCGGAGAGACGGTCCTGGTTCCGAGGCCGACCCGGACGCACCGCCTAAAAAGCGCATGAGGCACCAGGAAGGAGAGGCGGGGAAGCTCGAGGAGCGCCTGTACTCGGTGCTCTGCTGCACGGTGTGCCTGGACCTGCCTAAAGCCTCGGTGTACCAGGTAAACAAAGCCATTATGGAGACTTACAATGCAGAGAAATCCGTATGCATGACGTACATACCATAAACATAATGCAGCTATCAAAGTACACAACACGGCATCCTCTATGCAAGAGATATCAGTGAGATACAGCCTGTTGTTATAGATATGACACAAAGGGAGGTATCTTTTTGTCATTGTGATTGTTTATCTATTGTATTTCCATATAATACAGCTGATTGCACACTGTCTGTGACTCATAATGTGTGTAAAAAAAAAAAAAAGTCTAATAAAATGCACATATTTGCCATTCCAGGTACATGTTTTTTTTTTTTTCTAAAGAGCAGGTATGATGTTATTTTCGAAGGTTTCAGATTCTACACTTCACGTGATACAGACCTGAGCAGCTGTTTTCTGCCTTCAAAGGCCAACATGACAATCAGGGTGGTCACATGACCTGTTTAACCCAATCGCTGCTGGCCTCTTCTGATCACCCCTCCCCCAAATATGCACCCCATATAATCCCTCTGAAGCCACAGGCTAAACCAGCTGTAAAAGAACTTCCTCTCATGTTTTCACACACTTTGTTCACACGTGCTGACGTTTTAGGTCTGCACACACACGTTTACTTTTTTACAATTGTCCTAATTAATAAATAATAACTGGATAAATCCACACTAGGGTGGTCATTTTTTGTTTTGCGTGTTTTGCTGAAACTAGAGGAAATAGTTGACACACATTACACAGATCATGAGAAAGCTGACATCCTCTCACACCGAAGCCCATGTGATTGAGGGGGGAGGTGTCAGACTCAGAGCGCATCATGCCGTGTAATCTGTTTATTACAGAATCAGGGGTTGAATCCTATCAAATGAGACGAACATGTGCAAGTCCTGGAGCAAAACAAACAAGCCAGGGAGAAATAAATCAACTGACCACTGAATTAATCAAAAGCAGACTCAACAGACTTTACCTCCAGTGAAATGGATCTGCTGGTGAATTAGTAAACCAGTAACAGAATTATTCAAATGAAACCATGAACTAATCATAAAACGAGAATATTGCATCAGTGTTATCATTGTTAACTAAAACTAAATCTATTAATATAAGTTCTGTTAGTTCAAATAAAGATTCAATAAAAAAAACCATAAAATTTTATATGAAATACTTTAAATAAAAAACTTTAAAAATAAATAAATAGAAATGTTGCTTTGGCAACTAATCGAAATAAAACAAGTTGAAGTACTTACAATTATTAAAACTAGAATACAAAATTAATTAGTATATATATTATATAGAAATAGTTAAAAAATATATAAAAAAAAACAATGACAAAAGTACATTTTCAAAAATAACATTTCAAAATAAAAGCCAATTCAAAATAAAACATTAAAAAAATTTTTTGGTAACACTTTATTTTATGGTTACACATTACTACATGTACTTACTATAGTAATAACAGTAAATGATGCATAATTACAAGTAACTAAACCAAACCCTAACCCTACAGTAAGTACATGTAATTAATTAATATTACTCAGTGCATGTTTGAGTAAGTACAATGTAACTACGTCACCTTAAAATAAAGTGAAACCACAATTTGCTTTGGCATAAAATAAGTGAAGAATTATCTTTGAACAGTTTTTAAAACACATTAATTTATATCACATGTATTTGTTTGTGACAGTAAATTCGGGTACAACTTTATTTCGCAGTGTCCATGTTACACGTATTCACTATAGCAGTAAATAATGCATAATTACTTGCAACTAACCCTATAGTAAGTACATGTTGTTCATTAATATTACTCAGTACTTCAGTGTATATTTGCACTGTAACAAGGACACCCTAAAATAAAGTGTAACATAAATTTACAGTTTTAGATGCAAATGACAAATTGAGTACATTTTGATACGAGGACTGAAATGACAGATCTTTAACAACCCATTCTTACCGTAAAGGGGTCATATATTTTTAATAATTAATTATTATTATTATTTTCCCCCATTAAGATCCACTTACGAATTAAGAACAGAAACTCCCTTTGCATGTGAAATAATGAATCTTTCTCCCGTTTTCTCTGCGCTGAATTGCTCCGCACATGTGGTTAAGTTTGGACAGGGTTCATGTTACAAACAATCTTCACCTACCCAACCCTGGGATCCTTATGGAAGTATATACGCCCAAGGTTGGACAAACCGTTCTTTACTTAATTTTTTTACCTGATTTTACTTAGTTCAGGGAAGCCCAATCCTGTTCCTGGAGATCTGCCTTCCTGCAAAGTTCATATCCAACCCTGATCAAACACACCTGTCTGTAGTTATCACATCTTAGCTGTGTTTGAAATCGCCCCGTTCACTATTCCCTACATTAGTCCACTAATATAGTCTACTTGAAGGACTATATGTGACCCTGGACAACAAAACCAGTCACATGGGTCAATTCTTTGAAATTGAGATTGATACATCATCCGAAAGCTGAATAAATAAGCGTTCCATTGATGTATGGTTTGTTAGGATAGGACAATATTTGGCCGAGATATGACTATTCGAAGATCTGAGGGTGCAAAAAAATCGAAACATTGAGAAAATCGCCTTTAAATTTGTCCATTTATGTTCGCGATTATCCTGCTTTCACTCACAAAAATAAATGTTTTATATATTTACGTTAGGAAATGTACAAAATATCTTCATGGAACGTGATCTTAATATCCTAATGATTTTTGGCATAAAAGAAAAATCGATAATTTTGAAATATACCTGTGCGACTTGTGACTGGTTTTGTGGTCCAGGGTCACACATTAGACCATTACAAATGCCCTAGTGCCCTATATAAGGGTATAGGGGGTGATTACGGACACCGCTCTTATTTACAGGAATCTCTTTTTGAGGAAAATGAGGAAATGCCATCCTGCGTCCTTGTGTTTTGCATAAAACTCCCTGTGAGATGGTTTGAGCTCTGTTTGTAGGCTGAAGATGTGTGCTCTCATTTCACAGTGTACAAACGGGCACCTGATGTGCGCCGGCTGCTTCATCCACCTGCTCGCCGACGCGCGCCTCAAAGAGGAGCAGGCCACGTGTCCTAACTGCCGCTGTGAGATCAGTAAGAGTCTGTGTTGCAGGAACCTGGCGGTGGAGAAAGCCGTGAGTGAACTGCCCTCTGAGTGCAGCTACTGCCTCAAACAGTTCCCTCGCTCAGGCCTCGAGCGCCACCAAACAGAGGAGTGCCAGGACAGGTACTGCTGCACCCCTTCACTAAACACCATGAAAAGCCATGGGGCGAATTCACTAAACACTCGTGTAGTGCTGCACAATCACTGCTTAAATCTGCTATGATTATTTTCAGCACAACACGCTACTTTTGTAAATATAGTGCCCGCCCACTTTTTAAGCAGCCTTTGTTCCGGAAGTATTTAGTTTTTCCCATAGGGATTTAAAAAAAAAAGTCTTTGGTAAAGTGTTATAAGCCATGAACCAAACCAACCAGCTACAAGGTGAATCACAACATTATAAACTTTGATTTGACTGGGACGGCTTTAGTGAGAGAAAGAACTGCAATCCCATGAAGCATTGCAAAAATTTTTTTTATAAAAAATCGAATTAATAAAAGTTATGGAGAAATTCTGACTCTGATTGGTGGAGTCTTCTGTACAGAATCATGGGTAATGTCGGTTTTCACCATTGATTTAACATAATGCGGACTGACGGCTTTAACAATAGCATATAGCATCGATTAGAAATCTCGTAGCTCACAGTAGGGCTGTTTTTAATGGTTTATAAATTCTCGTTAAAAATCAATTTCCCTTTGGACTTTTTTTATTCTAATTGCTACGATGGTTTCGTGTGAGTGACAGGTTGCTGGAGGGGAAGAATTGAAACTGGCCCTTGGACAAGCTTATTTCCCAGCCCTCATCAGAGGAGAGACGTCTTTGCGAGGCAACGGGAATGTTACTGTTTCTGATTAAAGACTATGAGGGGCATATGTTTTTTGTTTTTTTTAAATAAATACTGATGTGCACAGATTATTTATTTATAATAAATACTGGAATATTCCATAAAAAAATAAGAATTGTCAATTTTGATTTCATGGTGACTTTAATGTTGGCCTGTTACAACTTTCGAAAAGCAGTGAAAAAGCGATGTTTGTGTCAATTTTCTAGTGAGAATTAATTGGGTTACACTTTATTTTAAGGTGACATAGTTACGTTGTACTTACTCAAATAAGCACTGAGTAATATTAATTAACTGCATGCACTTCCTATAGAATTACGGTTTGGTTTGGTTTAGGGTTAGTTACTTGTAATTATGCATTATTTACTCTTATTACTATGGTAAGTACATGTGTAACTACGTCACCTTAAAATAAATTGTTTCCATTCATTGTAACCAGGCACAAATCCAGACGTATAGTTGAGCACACATTCATTTAAAGAGACGATTTTTAGATGTTTTCATCCATAGTGATTTACTTTAGTGCTTTAGCATCACATATGAGGCCACTGTGATCATATGTGTCTTCAGCATTACCGAGATGTCTGGCCTTAAAGGGACTTTGGTGCAAATAAATAATTGCGCTATCAGTGGGCACAATTCGTGTTTAGTGAATCCTCCCTATTCTAGTCTTAATTAGTCATAAAGATGTATAAACATAGACACTAAGCTTGGACTATACAAGTCTCATGCACTCACTCACATAAAAAAATTAATCTCTTCAAATTTGATATGCAATCAGCAAGCAAACTGAGATACAATACAAAAAGTCAAGTCAATTTTATTCATATAACACAGGTTTAAAGCAGCTTTGCAGAAAATCATGACGTTAATGTTTATGTGGCCGGTTTCACAGACAAGGCTTAAGCTAGTCCCGGACTAAAAGGCATGTTTGAGCTGTTTTAACAAAGCAACTTGCACTGAAATTTCGTAAAAATGGCATTGTTTTGTCTCAAGATGCACATCAGTAATGTATTTTTTCTAAGGCACGTTTATAAAAGTCACTTAAAAATCTTTTATTGAACTAATGCCTAATCCTGGCTTAATCTAAACCCAGTCTGTGAAACCGGGACATAATGTCTTATCTTCATGCTTTATAGTTGCATTTAGTAGATTTGAGCTGGTTAATAGTAAAGTTGGATATGCTTAGATATCCAATATTATATACAGAGCTGTGTGATGATATATATAAATATATGGTATATTGCTAAAGTTGTTGGTTGGTCATTTAAAAAATAGGTGTTGTTTTTTTGTTTTTGGACATAGAGTGACGCAGTGCAAGTACAAGCGGATTGGCTGCCCATGGCACGGGCCGTTCCACGAGCTCAGCGCTCACGAGGCCGAGTGTTCCCACCCGTCTAAGACCGGCATGGAGCTGATGGGGATCCTGGATGAGATGGACCAGAGCCATCGCAGAGAGCTGCAGCTCTACAACAGCATCTTCAGCCTGCTGTGCTTTGAGAAGATCGGTTTTACAGGTACATAGAAACCTTGAGTCTCGTTTCATTGCACCGTTGACTCTTCAAATGAAGCTTAGCTTATTTAGGTTCCTTGACATATTGCTGTAGATCTTTAAAGTCCCCCTGCAGTCAATAATTTTATCCTTTAAAACTCATATTTGATCATCAAAATTACATATTTAAACGTTTATTTCCTTGAAAAAAAAATTCTTAATGCCTTAAAATAGATTTGATGTAACTCTACACCCTAGCTTCATTTAGTATACACGGTTCTATGAATATGCAAATGAGCCCCGCCTCCACTCACTCAGCTCAGAGATCCACTGGTTGACGATCACACGTTGATCTGATTGGTTACAAGGTAGTTTGTGACGTCAGAAACACAGAGTTTTTGAGACTGTCTTTGGTTCACTGCAGTTTTAAGAAGAAGAATGAATTTTGGCATGGTTTGTCTTAAAGCATATTAAAAACACCACATAGACATATAAACAACATTAAAAACTTGATTTTAAACTTTAATACATGTAGCTACAAAAAAATCTGTCATTCACTCACCCTTCCATAAGACTTTCGTTCATCCTTGGAACCCAAACAAAGATATTTTTAATGAAATCTGAGAGATTTATGTCCCTCCATTGAAAGTCTTATTTACCCAAATCACTGCTGCTTCATAAATAAAATGAATTCATATAATCATCAGGCGGTTAAATCCAAGTCTTCTGAAGAGACACGATCGCTTTAAGGTTAATTCACACTGCACAGACAGACGGCATCACACTCACTTCATCAGGTTTTGCTGGATCAGTGTGTCTGTCGCCGTTGGTCTGCTCTTGTTTTCACTGATTGAACATGTAGAATCGGCATTTGTCGGGTCGTGGAATGTCTGAGAAGTGACTGAAAAGGCCAATTCACACTGTACAGACACAGACCAACACCGAGAGTCACCAGATTACAGTCACTTCTAAATCACATTCAGCTTGTTCAATCGGCGAAAACAAGTTCAGACAGACGCCAACAGACTCCGACAGGGGTGACACACTGATCCGACAAAAACCAGACTAAGTGTCTCGTGTTATATGTCTCGGTGTGAATTGACCGTTCGCAAAGACCCGCCCCCTTTAGTTACTGTTGCTATGTCCGACAAGCCACGCCGCTCTCACGCCACACACGTTCTCACACAGTGAAATATACATCGTGGAGCAAAGAGGACACTGACAGACAGGACAGACCAGGGGTCTCATTTATAAACGTGGCGTACGCACAAAACGCGGCTGAAAATGTGCACTTTTCCTGTGGCGTGCTGATGTGTTTTAATGTTTTAACCACAGAGATAATTGCTTATCATGATAATACCAGATTGTCTGAGAAAGTAGTTTCGTGCAAATAATGCCCAAGGCCTATCTGTTTCCATTAAAAATATAAATCAATTAAAAATACAATCCGGCCAGTGGAAAAGATTGAGAAAAACTTTCTCTGAAATGTATTTTACACTATTTGATTTATGTATTCAAAAACAAGGCAAAGATATTGGCAACTATTTGATTTTTATTAATGTAATGTGTCTTGTGTACCGTTAAACGTTATCACGTGGATGAATAATCATATGCAAATGATATGCAGATGAGGATCTGCATAGTAAAACTAGGCGTTGTAAGCTCTATATATGGTTATTTCGGGGTGGAGACGCATGTGCGCACAATCTTCCGCTGACTGGGATTTATAAAGTGAATTCTGCGCCGGTTCTGGCGTACGAACGGTTTTATAAGTCGGAATATTTTTTTGCGTACGCCATTTTTGGCTTTCGGGCGCACGTACACTTTTAGTAAGGATCCTACGCACAGTTTTATAAATGAGACCCCAGGTTACTTTTGATATGAAACAGTCTCAACTTTCAAATTTGGTCATTTTTTAAAGAAATGTAAACAATAAATACCGTTTTGTGGCTCTTCAATGTGTCGTGACAGATCACTATGGCGCCTCAGTTAAAGCTTCTCGTGAACCGATCATCTCTTCCTTCTAGTCAATTTATAGCATCAAATAAACATGATTGAACATAAGAAGGAATGTTGTTTTAACCGCAGAAAGACGTCAGTACACTCCGTTTTTCAAGTTCAAATCCTCCAACGTTAATCTACTAACTCTCCTGACTGCTTTGTCGGACAAATATGGCAGATGGCGGATTATGATTGGTCAGATCGCCTGTCAATCAAACTTCTGCAAAGGGGCAATTGGCCTTTATATTATGAACATTTAATTTAGGCCTTTATTCACATATAAACATTAATCAGCGAAAGTAAACAGCAGCTCAACCGTACTTGCTTGACGTGCGAGAACAAACCTCATTGGTTCAAACCTCAAATGCGCTGCGTGACACGGGAATGAACCTCATTGGTTCTCACGTGTCAAGCAAGCATGAATTTATTTTTATTGTTCATTGTAGTTCATGTTAACCTATATAGTGAACTAATGTCAACAAATGAACCCTTATTGTAAATGTAACCCCTCCGGTCCTATTCCACGCAGTCTCTAGCACGTCTCTTGAGATCAGGGGAGTGAGGTTTACCTGCACAGCTCTCACTAGCTAGCCTCCCTTAGGCTCACTCCCATCCGGGTCACGGCACCAATTTATACCCTCTGGTCCTACT
Source organism: Leuciscus leuciscus (assembly GCF_965113295.1). Lineage (NCBI taxonomy): Eukaryota > Metazoa > Chordata > Actinopteri > Cypriniformes > Leuciscidae > Leuciscus > Leuciscus leuciscus. The sequence continues at coordinate 4,546,222 of NC_138736.1, forward strand.
TGCCCCACTCCGAGTGAGAATAAACCAACGTCTCTGGCATAGGAGGCGGGTGCGCTAACAAAGATGCTGAAGACTGTAGTCTCTAGCATCAGTTGTTTGTGCACCTCTTGAGATCAGGGGAGTGAGGTTTACCTGCATAGCTGGCCTCCGTTACATAAAGTGTTACCAAAAATCGCTTGTGTCGTGATGTAAGTTGATAGCCTGTAATGTCATGTGTGTTTTCTCCAGAGGTGCAGTTCCGGCCCTACCGCACCGACGACTTCATCACACGCCTGTACTACGAGACGCCACGCTTCACCGTGCTCAACCAGACCTGGGTCCTGAAGGCACGGGTCAACGACTCGGAGCGCAACCCCAACCTGTCCTGCAAGCGCACGCTCTCCTTCCAGCTCATCCTGAAGAGCAAAGTGAACTCTGCCCTGGAGTGCTCCTTTCTGCTGCTGAAGGGCCCGTACGACGACGTGAAAATCAAACCCGTCATCCAGCACCACGTCTTCTCCAACGACGCCAACGAGACCGAGTACGCCCTGCTGCCCATCAGCGACAGCGTGGAGTGCAACAAGCTGCTCGCTGCCAAAAACATCAACCTCCGCCTCTTCATCTTTCAGATCCAGAAATAGAGGCACGGGACGACGGGGGGCGGAAGACACGGATCAGACGACGGGAGAAGGAGGGAGGGGATGGAAGCGAACAAAGGTGAAGCGAAGAGGGGGAGACGAGCACCACTGAACCACAGATACCTCTACGGGAGCAAAAGAAGGATGAATACGGCCCATCAGTACTGCAGTAGATCGTTTGTGTGTGTGTGTGAGTGTGTGTTGTAAGCTTTCAGACCCGCTACAGCCAAAAAAAAAAAGAAAAAAAGTCAACAATCTCACCCTGCTGATCTCCCATTGGGGCCTGATCGGGCCTGAATGAACAACACCAAGAGTCTGGGACTGTGTTTGTGTGTTTCTGGGCCTGTTTGTGTGGATATCAGTCAGTGATGACCAATGAGAGGCGAGTGTTTTAAGGAAGGAGACAGATAGAGACAGGTGCGACCGATCATTCAGGCAGCGTTTAACTCTGCGTTTGTGTGTTTTCACGCTGTTTTCCGACCTTCCTCTCGAGGTTTGCCCGCACAGACGCAGCGGCTGCAACTGCTTTAAGTGTATTTTTGTATGTGACGGTGGCCATTTTCATCAAAGCGCAGCTGTACAGTCAGGCTGAACAAAATGGCTGCCGATCCCACAATCCGAAAGATGCGATTTGCATGTTTTTTAGTTTTTGCGTGTGCTCTCTGGAACGCACACCTTTAGTTGCGTAGCATCGTAGCCTTGTAATCTAACTTAAGTTTGAGCTTTTTAACACATTTATTTAAGAACCTGTGAATCTTGCCCTTTTTTTTTCCTTCTTTGAATTTTCCCCCCGCTTATCTTGCCCTCTTTTAACCCCCACATTTTGTGAACACAGGTACATTTCTCCCGACATGACATGATATTTATATTTATTGCTTTTATTTAACCTGCATTAAGGTAACAGACATTTCACACTCACTCAACACTGCTAAACTGGAAAGATCTGATTGTGAGGCCGTGTAACAGACCTTCTTCCACCCTTATCCACATACACACACATAAACACACACAAACGCACACAAATGACCTTCTTTCATACCCTCATCTCTCTCTCCCTCCCTCACACACACACACACACACACACACACACACACACACTAAGCTGGGGGTACAAAAGAGCCAATGGGGTAATCGGATCTCAGTTCAGATGAACGCGGCTGTGACTTAGTTTTGACATACTTGAACTCATGAACGACAGAACGAGCAGTTGAGCTGATCTAGCAGAGACTGTCACTTCTGATTAGAGGAGTTTAGTTTAAAACTGTTTCTGCATTTAAAGGCTTTTAATTCTCACACTCTGGCTGTATATGTGCCTTTCTATTAAAGCTCATTTAAACTTGCGGCACTGCATTCTTTCTTGAGTATTTGAGTTGACAAATGCGTGTTATTCTCTGATAAATGCATGTTTGAAACTTGTACTTGTCATGTGGGCAACAACAGACCACGTGATCATTAATCATTTACTCACCCTAGTGATGTTCCACCTGTACCACTTTTATCTGAAGGGACACAAAATTTCAGCCCTTTTAGCGCTGATTCTGAACAGCTGATAGAAAACACAAATCTTAATCCTAAACAATTAAATGCTTTGTTGTTGTAATTCTCTCTTAAAGCCACTAGAGGGCGTTTTATGGCATTTTTGATCAAATCTACATCTTAATCATAATCAAACCGATTTAATCAGAAATACTCAGCTAAATGTTTGCACAACCCTCAGAACACACCGCCTGACCCTGATATGAATGTGAGTTAAGACAAGAAGCCAACAGTTTACCAATTAAAAGGCCATATATTTAAGAAATGACACTTAGATATTGTCCAATCAGGTCAAATGTTACTTACATCCTAATAAAATTCTGTAAAACAAACAAACAAACAACAAAACATTATTTTAAAAGGTTCTACACTGACAAACTTTGTAGAATCTAGTTTCATTCTTCACTCATGTAATATAGCCCTCTATAAACAAGATAAATATAGTATCATACTATTCAAAATATAACATTTTATGGATATTAAGCGAAAACATAATATATAAATAGTATAAATTATGCTCTAACGGCAATTTAAACATGACGTCATCAATCTCCATGTAAAGTAAAATTCAAAACAAGTTTCTGACAAAGTAGAAAAGGCTGAATCTTGAGGGATGCGATCCGACTCGAGTGCTACAGGCTGTACAGAACATTATGTGGAGCTACAAACACTGAATATGCATATGAGTTTATAACAGCACTATGTGTGGGTACATAGTGTCCTTTAGTACCAGCATTGGTTCTGATTAACGTTACAGCCATTTTTGCAGCTGCTGGACTGGAAGGAGACCCCCATCATACTGAGTGGTGGAGGGGGAGAAGAGGTGCAGTACACTTGCAGTCCAGCAGGAGGAGCCAAACACTGGCTCTGCCCAGCCTGTCCTGACACCAGCACCGCAGAGGGATACGACTGTTGCTGCTGCGGGACCTTGTTATGAGAGACACAACACATGGACATACATTTTAGTCAAAATAATTATTTTAATCTTTCCTGTGTGTGTATATATATATATATATATATATATAATTAAAATATTGAGATATATATAAAAAAAATTTTTTAAATGTGTAGTAAATATATTAACAAAAATATTAAAATAATAATTATAGATACATTTTTAGAATTTGTAATTATAATTGTTATAATTTTTTTATTAACATTAATATTTATAATTATATATTTGTATATTATTTGATATGTTTGTATATTATTTTCTTTAATATTAATCATATATACATTTTTAGAATGTTATAATATTTTACTATTTCTATTAATATTTTTAATATAAAATTAATATATTATTAGAAATATTTAAATACAATAATATTGAGAATAATAATACTTATAATAATAAATGCATTTTTATATATGTATATACACATACACACACACACACACACACACGTGTGTGTATGTACTGTATGTATAATTAATGACCTTTTTTATAATAAACATTCAATTTGATTTAGAATTATAAGGTTCTATCTCCACTTTTGGTCGAAATTGAGTTTTTGACATAATCTGATCCATTAGGTGTTTATTAATGCCTGTGTGGTGTTAATTTTGTAAAAAAAAATATTTTGTTAGTAGTTATTAATAAAATAAAAAGGTTCCATCTCTCCATTGCCAGCTGGGATGTAAAAACTTTGATGCTCAATATCTCAGAACTACCCTAAACGGAGACAGAACCTTATAATTCTAAGCTCACGATATATTAACCTATCAATAAAATGTGCATGGACTGGAATTCCAAACTCAGTTTTCTGTAGTTTGTTTATTTGCATCAGTACCTGATAGGAGGACACGGATGGGTAATGTCCCATAATGCTTTGCTGTGTTTGGGGTAGAATCTGATTTCCCATCATGCCTGGGCAGCCTTGTTGGTTAGACATCACAGGCGGGTATCCTGTTGAGAGAAATGTTGACAAATATGTGTGAGATTTTATTAATTGTATAGTGAGTAAATAACAGAGCAAATTCAATGAATGTTTTTTCTTTGTTTATTTATTTATAAATGTATTTTTATGCATGTATACACAACACAGAGACTTGAACGTCTATATACATCTCATATGAGAGCTGATATGAATAGCAGGAAAAGAGACCGGTTCACTGTGAGACCAGTGACACCATCTCTTACAGTGTAACGGCCCCCTCTCCTACTACTGAGACTCAGCGTAAGGGACACAGATCTCCATGTGTACCTGTTTGTGTGCTGTAACTGCCCGCTGCGTACTGTTGAGCTGCACTGGGACACTGAACAGGGTAACTGTACACTGAAACCTAAGAGGGCACACCAGAATTGACTCATAATTAGACATACAGTATGACATTACACCGTATCTCATGACTCATTGATGAAGAAGTACCTGGTTGCTCTGCTGAGTCGGAGGGGGCGGGGCTGTGTGAGGGGGCGGGGCTGTGGGAGGAGCCAGTGTCATTCCAGGACTCATGTAACTGTCTGAAGCGTAGCTGTGGGTGGGTGGAGCATAGCTGTGTGGGGGTGGAGCATAGCTCTGTGTGGGCGGAGCATAGCTTTGTGTGGGCGGAGCATAGCTGTGTGTGGGCGGAGCTCCTTGCACATAGAATGAAGACATATCTGGAAGATCCCCTGATGACTGGTGACTCAAGGTCATGTGACCAAACTTAGAGCTAATGTCTTCCCTCTAGGAAGCAAAAAATAAGCTTGTCATGTACTGTATGTATATATATATATATATATATATACACATATATATCAATACATATATATCACTTACAGTCTGTTCTATTGGGTGTTGCTGAGAGGTAGAAACGTTTAACTGCTGAGGTGGAAGGTAGGTCACCGAGGAGTACTGAACCTAAAGCAGAAATGAGAGGACAGGTTGTGGATTTTGTTGATTTTATATAAAGAAAATTTTGTCTGGGACTATATTACAGAAACTTCCTTTCTTAATTCAATATGTAAGATTTAAAAACAATTCCTATGGTTACTAAACATGCAGTACATGATAGGATTGGATAGGATGTTTCTGTTACAGTCCCAGAATATTATAACGTACAGCAAGAGAAATGTAGGTTCATTTTGAGATTTGCTAAAGATTACATTTAACTTGTTTTATTAAACTATTACTGTTTTTAAAGATTAACTAGATTAACTAAGGTAATCTAAATGTATAAACAGGTCAAATGAGCATGAAAAATCAATTGTACAATATCGACCAATACAGATATATAAAACAAAATCAGACTACCGATATATTGTGCACCACGAGTCTCCATTATAATTTCACTCACCTGTGGGACACCATGGCTTGCTATTGGCTGCTGCTGAGGAGGAGGGGGCGGGGCTTGTGACTGTACTGGTGGGTTGTAAACAGCTGGAGTTCCATCAGGATTCAGAAATGGCTGCCCTAAGGACATGTTCATTGTTGGATGAGAGAGATTTTTTGGTGTGTAGACTTGAGCCCTATTCGGACGGGACTAGTTTAACATGGAGAGGACGGGGTAAAGTAATAATTACCAGAGCTTCTCTGGGATTTTAGTCCCGTCTGAATGTGCCATCTCAGCAATCAGATTACCTTCAGTAAAAAGGTCCAGAAAAATTACCTCAGGTGAAACTAATCCCGTGCGAATACACCCGCTGTAAATATGTACGTAAATATCATTTCCTGTTTGAAAGTAGTTTTCTGCGGTTTTTCCAAGTATGGAGACGCTTGAAAAAGCATTCAGTCGAGTTCTAGACGCTGGGACGAGTCTGTGGCAAAACTCAAGTGTTTTCCACACACCATTCAGATCAGAAAGAAGATCGAAAGCACTTGTTAGAGGCACAAAACATCTTTTAGCGTTAGGTAAGGGCCTATTACCAACACAATCCAATCTGAAGTTAATTAATCGTTCGACTGGATATAATATATATACATACATATATATAAATATAAATATAGGTTATATGTGTTTGCGCACGTGATATCAGGAAGTAGCAGGGCCGGCCCGAGGCATAAGCGAACTAAGCGGCTGCTTGGGGCCCCCTTGCCACCAGGGGGCCCCAAATCGAGTTTTTTTTTTTTTTTTTTTACATATTAATTAACTTAAACAAGTGACATAAATGAATGAAAGGATTAATAATTAAAGACAAGAAAATTCTGATTTCATGAACAATATACCTGCCTACAACTGCTGCTGTGTCTGCCAGTGTTTGAGTCATGCGCATAACCTCGTGCGCATAGACAATTTGTGCGCAGTCACGGTAATGTAATGTTAAGCCATGTCACAAAATTTTTTATTTGATCAATGATTTATCCTTTAAATGTAATGATATTCAGAACAGAACAAGAATAAAAAAATAACTATAAACAAGCCAAAACGAAATAATTTAAAGAGAAAGTGAAAGTAAGCGGCGTTGGGCTCACGTATCTCTCTCATTAGAATCAAAATGTTTCAACATTTGCGATGGATTTGGATGGTAAACTATTCTTTATCATAGGCTTTGTACTTCACTCATGTTCCAATAGAGCATCACAGTCCCGCCCACAGCCCGAGAGCGCTTCGGTGCCGGAAGTAAATTTCCCATTCATTTCTCCCATTGACGTTTTCGAAAATCCGTATCTAAAGAGTTTTAGAGCATGTCTGAGGATAACCAGCTACGGCTGAACTCATAGGCATACAACATATCATTTCGAGTGAAAAAACGGCGAGAAAATCCAAAAAAAGTCAAAGGTACAAGACTGTGTACATATTTTCATTTCCGAGCGAAGGAACTACTCATCCCATAAACCACCGCGCCTCACTGAAGTCGACTGAAGCCACAACCGCGAAAGAGCCTTTAGAGCGACTTTAAAATCTGACGACAGCCACGCGAACTTTTTCTTGTGCCGTTTATAGCAGTTCTTTCAGTAGTAATCGTGTAAATAGACTGGAAAGCATGGCTGGTGGTCCGCGGCTCACGGGTGCAGATCTGGCAGTCCGCGCGGCGTTCTGCTCATCAGTTTCAGCGGCCCACGGGCAGGTTGCTGACAAATGCCTCAACAATTTCCCACTTGTGATCCATGCTCATTTTATTCATGAAGTTATAGTTCATCCTTAATTTTAATAACATTTAATGTATTTTCTTAATAACAACAAGTGAAAATTAAAAAGTGAAGGTCAGCAAACCAGAAAGTGCATCATATTCAGTTTATTAACTTGCCATAAATTATTACACAAATGTTCAGTAAATGCATGAAGAGCTCTCTATGGCTCTGGGTATGCCTAAGCTAAATATTGTTTTGACAGTGGCATCATAAAATGCTTGATATGACTCATACCATATATGAAGACTCCTCGGTTCAAATGTCACATCAGTGATACAGTGCAAAAAAACGCAACAGTTTTTTTTATTTATCTTGAGTCTTCACGAACTTTCGCGGGGTTTACACGAGCTCCACCAATCAGATGCATCACTGTGGGATTGTGGGATTGTTTAGGATTGTGGGTAATGAAGTACTTCTCCAAGACATCGCGAATAAAAGGCATTTATCTCAAAACAAGGTTAGTGCCCCATGAACTTTTGGCGGTTATATGAGCATATACAATCGCTTAGTACAGCCGTAGCTGGTTTTAAGTCTACCATGTATGGTTACGTTTTTATGGCTTATACCCCAACTGTCAATGGAGAAATTGTATTGAATTTTTACTTCCGGCACCGGCTGTGGGCGGGACTGTGATGCTCTATATCGACGGAAAAAATCATCCTCTTCACGCGCGCAAAAATGTGCTTGGAAACATCACAGTAGTGCGGTGCTTACGCTGAATGGTATGAATTGTACTACTGACTATTTAAACAGAGCAGTGTAATTTTTATATGTTAGGTTGACTATTTTATTATTATATTTTATTACGGCTATAACGAACAGGCTGCGATGTCAAGATTGCAATGCTGGAATATGTTGTGTGTGTGTGTGTGTGAGGCGCGGGCGCGATCGAACAGCGGAAACATAAAAACATACTCCGTCATTTCATACAAGACATCATTCAAACTGCAAAGTGTTGCAAAACGTTGGAGGATATTTTGCGAATAAATAATTAAAAAATTTTTGTGACAGTTTGTTTTCAGAAGTTTCAAAGAGTTAGTAAAAGAGTAAAGAAAAAGTTAAAACATTTTCAAGTATCTATTTTTTATTAAGTATTTATTTTGTATTAATACATAACCTCATTGTATTAATTTATAATGTAACATTGTGTCAATAATCGTCAAGCACAGGTGACTCTGCGTGGTGGGAGGGGGCCCCCAAATCAAATTCTGCTTAGGGCCCCCAAAAGGCTCGGGCCGGCACTGGGAAGCAGCGTAATACGCACATGACGACAGGACGGTAACGGCGATGCGTAAATCGAGTTACTCCTCCCACTTCCTGCCACTTTTACTGAGATCTCTTATCCCGTGCAAATTGGCCATTAATATTACAGACGTCCTGTGGTAAAATTACATTACTCCATCTACCCTTGTCCGAATAGGGCTTTAGAGTCAGTGTGAACCAATGAGTCAGCTTCTACTCAGTGACTTTTTTATGTGTGTGTGTGTGTGTGTGTGTGTGTGTGTGTGTGTGTGTGTGTGTGTGTGTGTGTGTGTGTGTGTGTGTGTTTTTCTATCCCGGTGGGGACTACGCACACATGGGGACTCATGTCACTCTGGGGACCGAAATTGAGATCCCCATGGGTACACAAGCTTATAAATCATACAGAAAGCAGAATGCATTATAAATATAAAAAAGCAGAAAGTTGTGTGTGAAGGGTAGGTTTAGGGGTCGGGTTAGTGTCAGAATATACAGTTTGGACAGTATAAAAATCATTACGTCTATGGAGAGTCCTCACAAAGATAGCGAACCAGACTGTGTGTGTGTGTGTGTGTGTGTGTGTGTACCTGTATGTGGATTCAGTAAGATGCTCCCAGGAGGTATGGATGACTCAGCAGGAACGAGAATGTAAGCAGGGCTGTTGTTGGGTGGAGCGTATGATAGCGATGACTCAGACACTGTTGGATTGATCACACAGAAACAACAGCAGATCAGAAACTTTATGAAGGATTCTGCACTATTTCTAGGCCACTAATCAAATAAGGACATTTATGACATCGATCATGTGACTCTTTGTACAGCACAAGGATGCTCTTTGGATCATCTGAAATTATGCTGAATCATGCTGTAATTTAGGAAAAAATATTAAGACATTCTATGTAATTTTTACATAGAATCTTTCAATGCTATGCTAATAATAACATTTGAGATCTCATTTGTTAGCATTAGTTGAGCATTATATTTTTACTGCATTTATTTATTTAATGTAAGTTAATGAAAATATTATTCATGATAGTTCACAGTGCAATATTAACTACTGTTATAGATACAACTTTTTAATCCTAAAATGTATTAGTAAATGTAAATGATATTAACATGAACTAAGATTAATAAAAGCTGTACATTGTTAGTTCATGTTAACTAATGGTCAGTGTTATTTTTGCACCTTGTTTGCAGAGTTTGGAGCTGCTGTCTGAACGAGATTTAGAGGTCCATGTTGAGCTGTCTGAATCTGTGCTGCTCCAGGGTCGAGGGTCATTCCAGTGCGAGTCCAGCTCAAAACTGCTCTGCCTGCTGCCGGACAGCCGACCCGACCCGTCCCGGTTACCCCTGCACAACTCAAAATCACTCATAATCAGTTGTTGAATGAAGTTTGAGTTAGTCATTTTCTCAGTTTAAAATTAAGTTAAAAGCATTAAAGAGAACCTTGTATTTGTTTTTGGGCTCTACTAGAATAGGTATTTATGCTTAAATGCTCAAAAAACATTATTTTATACATATTCTCCATTGTTGCAGCTCCTCTCTTCCGAGTCTGTCAGTAACGCTCTGTTTAGTTCCTGTCTCTATGAAGCCCCTCCTTCTGAAAAGCACAGTGTGCTCTGATTGGTCGGCTGGATCAGTGTGTTGTAATTGGTCAACCGCTTTGAGCGTGTTTGGGAAATGTCACTCCCCTTACCATAACCGCCAGTTTCAACTAACTCAACCAGGCCCCGCCCCTTTATTCTGCGTATGCCTTGGGCGGGAATTATTTAAATGAGGAATATTGTGACGTGTTCGTTCCTGGAAGAAAACTCAAGACTACAATGGAGGCGTTTCAGGGAGTTCAGAAACACTGACATAGAGAATAACTCCCGCTAGAGGGACTTTGTTGGTATCTTTGCAGAGCTTTTCATGCTCAAACAGCAACATTACACATAAAGAAAGTTGAACATGTAAACAAGCATCATAGGTCCTCTTTAAAGGTGTTGAAAGTGATTTTTTGGAACATCACATAAATTGTTTCTAAAAATAACTAAAATAACACCTGTGTGTGTCAGCAGCCTTTTTAGCCAATCAGAGAACAATCTTTCTTTCCTCGAACATATCTTTATTGATCGGATTATGGAGAGAAATAATTTCTCACCTAAAGAGCTGGCGTCTTCTCTGGGTCTCCGTGAGAATACTGCTGTCATCTAGACCTCTAAACACAGATATACAAATATAAATAAGAGAAGAGAAATGTTGAAGTGCAGCCAATTTATTTATAATCATTATATTGATAAAATTGCATATATAAATTTAAACCAGTTACATGGTTTACAAAATATTGATTACTTTGTTTTGAAGAGCAGTTATTTCATATTTTAATAATATTATATTTATTGTATATGTATTTAAATGCAACATTTCATACATGTTCTTAATATTAAACATTAAGAGAGGTTTACCTGGTCTCAATATAAACACTCTGTGAAAGACCAGCGGGCTGAAAAATAAAAGAGCACAAAATAAGAGGACAAACTTTAATGTACTACCAAAGACTTTAGATGTACAAACACAGGGCACTCATATTACTATGAATGGAAGAAACTGCAACGCTCAATATGGTGGAATAAGCCACACCTTCTAAATAAAAGAGCCAATCACTGATTGGTCAAATCATAACTTATGACTGCACATGTGCATTGGCTGATCCAGCCTGAAAAAGGCCGGTTTTTGTAATGATTTGAGCATTGAGAAACCAAATTTATGAGACAGTTGTTGTCAGATTTCATTAATGATTTCAAATATGAAATTTAATCGTACGCTTGTTGAACAGCATCGGAAAATTTGATGTTTCCTTCATTCAACGAGATAGGAGCTGCACATGCATGACTGAGAGGCGATGAAATGATTTGTCTTAAACGGATTTTTGTAACTCTGTGGGCCATATTTTAACGATCTGAAACGCAAGTAACTTTGTGGGCGGGTCTCGGGCGCTGTTGCTATTATACCGGCGGCATAAATGACTCGCCCGACGCAAATCTAAAATGGGTTGGTCTGAAGTAGCTTCATTACTCATAGGTGTGGTTTGGGCGTGACGTGAAATAAACCAATCAGAGCGTCATCTCACATTCCCTTTAAGAGCAGGAGCGCTTGTTCCATGGCGGATTGCTATTATAACGGTGGATTTGCCAGACTCACGCCAGGAGCGGTTCACAGCCGAGGAGACCGACGATCTCGTCAGGGCCGTAAAACACAGAGAAGTGACATTGGGGATGGAGAAACCCACCCAAATTAGCTTCGGTTAAACAGGCGTATGATAATTTGGGTAAATGTGTAAGCTAGATTTATGCCTATTTTTTCACATCTTCATGGACACAACAATGATTTCCCTCGTGTGTTCATATTTTTCCTTGTAATAATGTATGATTTGCAAAAATGAAAACTGCTGCTTCTGTCTAGATAAGAGAATTAAAGTGTATGCGTGTTGTGCACACGCTACATTGATTATGGTCAAGCATGCACCCTTAAAATAGCATCTGAATAACATTTTCCTGGTCAGTGGCGGAATTGTTTTCTGAAACTGCAAAATAGCACCAGGGAACGTTTGCGCCGAAACACGCCTCCTCTTTTCACTGAACCGCCCCGGGGAGTGCAAGTTCACTCCTTAGTTTACCAGCGTGCGTCTGTGGAGGGAAAAGTCCGCTGTGCGTTGGGTGCAAAATGGGAATGATACATGCGTCGGTGTACAAAGTCAATTGCGCTGGGTGCAAGATAGGGCCCTACGTGCGCGTGTTCAGTGTTTTCTTACGTCCTGTGAGAATATGCGTTCCCGTACTCTCTGGTACTCCTCCTCTCTCTCCTCTATTGACTTGCTTCTCATCTGATCTTTGAGAGAGGGAACCCTCAGCTGTAAAAAACAACAGCAGACGTGCAGACGAGAGTTAACCAGCCGCAAAGATCAGAGCTATTAGAGGAGCCGTTGCTAGCTCTTCATACCCAAGTGATCAGTGAAGTGTGCATTTGTCCAGACCTGACTGTCTTCTTTCTCCTGACTGGTGTCTCTTTTCAGTATTGATCTTCTTTCCTCTGTCTTCTCCTCCTGAACATGTTCAGCAAACCGATGTTCTGGTCTGAAAAAACATTATGTTACCCCCACATTCATTCCTTCATAAATGCACTTATATAACAGACACGTACATCCTGGAATTGCAGGTTTTGTTGATGATAACCGCTTTTCCACTGTGATCCACATTGTGTTCCAGACCAAAATAAGCTGCGACCCTGTGGACAAGCATCCTATGATACGAGGACATCTGAGGGAACTTTTTATAGGAACTACAGAGAGAGAGAGAGACATTATATCACATTACAAATGTGTCTATCTCTAAACCATGCAAGACATGCATGGAACGGTACCTGTTGTCTGTCATAAAGTCAGTCATGTCCTGGTCGAGCTTTAAGAGCATCAGTCGGTCCCTGCAAGCCAAAAATAAACAGATTCAGCACGAATGGAAGGAGGAGAATGAAGGGATATGTTCAGTATTTTACCCACCTGGGACTGCTCTTCAAAGTAGTGATTAAAAACTCCTCCAGATCAATTCCGGTGGAGTCGGTATACTCCAGACTGGGCTCTAAAACACACACATATGCATGGGATTACATTTTAGATATGCAAGGGATTGGAAGTATGTCTCAAAAATTAGGACTTTGAATCGATTGAACATAAATTAATCATAGGGTGGTTGTGGCGCAATGGATAAGACACATGCCTTTGGTGTGAGAGACCCGGGTTCGAATCCACTGTGAGACACCAATGTGTCCCTGAGCAAGACACTTAACCCCTAGTTGCTCCAGAGGTGTGCGACCTCTGACATATATAGCAATTGTAAGTCGCTTTGGATAAAAGCGTCAGATAAATGTAAATGTAATCAGCATTTTCTGCAATTAATTAATTGCAAGTAAGGAACATACAGTACAATTCAAAGGTTTGAGGGCAGTACATTTTTCTTTTAAAGAAATAAATACTTTTAGTTAACAAGGATGCAATTAAATTGATCAAAAGTGACATTTATAATGTTACAACAGATTTCCATGTCAAATAAAATGCTGGTATTTTGAACTCACAAAAAAATTATAATTGACAAAATATCAATAAATAAAAAATATTAATTGACAAAAATATTAATAAAACATTGATAATATTCAGAAATGTTTCTTGAGCAGCATATCAGCATATTAGGATGACTTATGAAGGATCATGTGACACTGAAGACTGGAGTAATGATGCTGAAAATTCAGCTTTGATCACAGGAATAAATTATATTTTAAAATATATTAAAACGGTTATTTTAAATTGTAATAATATTTCACAATATTACGTTTTTTTTTAATAGAATAAATAATGGAGCCTTTGGTGAGCATAAAATACATCTTTCAAAAACATAAACAAATCTTACCGACCCCAAACTTTTGAACGATATATCCTCAAATTAATTTAGAATCAATGAAAAGTCAAAAAAAAAAAAAAAAAAATTCTCATTTATTTTAAACACTTAAACTTTCCATGTTAATTGCAGAAATGAATGCATTATTTGTGAAGGATCTAGATGAAATATGTTTGCATTTTATGTGCACATACACAAATACACACACGCTAGGTCGATTACCTTTGGATAAACTTGTTTTTTTCGATGTGACGCTCTTCTCCTCTTCCTCCTCGTTGCACTCAGGACTGTCATCATGGTCACTAGATATAGCCGTCTTGCTCTCGTTTTCCTAAGACCAGACAGAACAGAGTTCCTTCACAAACTATATCATTCATTTCAAGGATGTAATAGATTAGGAGACCAAATGCAATATACCATTAAAAAATCCTTAATTCTTGGAACACTAACGAGAGCAGTGGCAACAGTCTTGATTCACTTACACATGTCCTATCCATCAGACTAATTTAACTTTAATGGTGGATGTAAGATTGTAAATGTGTTTTTAGGTGATAGAGAGAAAAGAAAGATGATTCTTACCTTGCTGTTCTCCTCAGTGGATAAAGACTCCTCACACACAGCTGTGCTCCGAACTAATTTCCCTTTGGCCTGTAACACACACACACACACATATTCATTCAATAACCCAAATAAATATTTTTTACTACAGAGGACTGTTCTCAGCGCACATTATTGCTGCATTATTTCAATCATAATATATACTGAACACAAAAGGATGTGGAGATATTTTTTTATATTGTCTTTTTATGGTTGTTGCCTTTTAAACTATTAACCTGATTTTTCTTTAAAGCAGTTTCCCAGCTTACAGGGAACGCTCAGAACTTAACGTTCTCAAAGTTACAAGCTAACGTTCCTCCAGTAACATTAATACAATGTTCATAAAACATTCACTGAAAAGTTAGAATAAAAACATTATTTTTAACATCGTTTACGGAGCGTTTTTTTCCCTTGAAACGACGTTCACCTGATATTTTTTTAAATGTTCTACTTGATTCAGAACGTTCAGAGAACATTCAAAAGTAACACAATGTTTGCAAAATGATAAAATGGAATGTTCCCTTAACAATCAGATAACCAAGAAAAAGCGTTTAAATTTTTTTTAAATTTAAATGATGGTTTGAACGGTCAGAGAATATTCAGAATTAACATGTAGTAAAAAGTAAAATCAACTTGGATGTTTAAGTAATTTCAACTTAAATTTTAGCAAAAGTTAAAGCAATATAAAAACATATGTTGTCATAACTAACTGATCGTGTAATTTTTTACAGTGTTCTTAGAACATTTATTTGTTAGCTGGGTTACAGTGTTTTTTTTTTATATTTTTGTATATTTTACAATATGCGGAATATAAATGAAATCTTAAATGCAAAGTATATAAATAGCCAATTCCAGCTTTCATTTGCCCAATTTCTATATTCCTACACTGAAAAAAAAAAAAAGATTAGTTGAATTTAATAAAGAAATTTATCGTAAGTGGTTGCACACAATTAATTTTAGCTGCATTTAAACAAATGCATTAAGTTGAACTTAATGCATTTGTTTAAATGTAGCTAAAATCAATTGTGTGCAACCACTTACGATAATTTTAAAAAAAATTAAATTCAACGAATCAGAATTTTTCAGTGTATAGGTGGAGATAAGATTTCTGACTTTTATATTGTTATGTCAAGATATTATTTTAAATACGTCACTATTTTCATTTAGCAAATGCAGCAGGAAGGCAGTGATGCTCTAGTGATTGTATTTCTTGAACATTGGATCAACACTACAGGGTGAAAAGTGTAACTATGCTATTTTTACACTATTTGAACCTGCTCTCGGACTGACTGAGAGATGCTGATGTGATTTACTTTATGAAGTTGGGTAACTATAGGGAGTGAATGCAGTGTTTAATGGTATTCTGCCGGAGACACATAACCGCTGAGGTTAAACAGTCTGCCGCAAATGCCATTTACCCACTAAGGAGAATGAATCAAAAAGCAATATTCTGCTGAGTATAAACCCATCAATCTCACATAAGCGTCTGGGAAGCTCGAAAGGTAAATAAACTCATACATGAAATGAATGCTCTACACAGGGAGGGTGTTTTAATAATTAGATTCAATTGCAATCCTACCTTCAGTTTCTTTTTAAGTTGTCCATCTGATTTTGGCTGCTTTAAAAAAAAAAAAAAAAAAAAAAAAAAACATGATTAAAGGAAAAGGATAGGAGGAAATTAAACAAGGAAGAAGCTGAAGAGTAAAATGATCAAAGGTGTTGGATCTGGATTTTCACCTGGCTGGATTTATGACAATCCTCAGTATCTGGGGTACAGCATGGAGGTGGAGTCTCCTCCATAGTGCATTCTGGGAGATTTTCAGATTCTCCTGTTTCGGACATCTTGAAGTTTGCGGATTCAAAGGTCATATCAGTTATTGGCCACCATACGCCCCATGACCGTCCGAGCCAATGAATACAGAGACAAGATGTCTTCTTTTCTTGCTCCGCTCTTCTCTTCTCTTGCCGGAACAGATGGCTAGATTATTATTTAGTAAAGAACATCTCAGAACAAAAATCCTTCTCAAATCTGTAATCATTTATTTATTATGAGCAATATGCCAGGTATATATATATATATTTTACATACAAGATACTCAGCTGACAGTCAGAGTCATATAAGCTCAAATAGGTGATTAATTAAGCTTCCAACCAAGTATCAATAGTTATGAAATATCATTATTTTTCATTCAGGTCATAAACTGATTTGCCTGGACTCAAGTTACAATGAAATGAAACTAAACGCATAATTGTGCAAAATAAATAGACTTTAAAAAAAATAGTTTTGTTGTTGATGTCAAATGCTGTTCTTCCAATCACACAATATTTTGGTATAAATTCATATGTCATTTGGTAGAAAGCTAGATTAATTAGACATGCCAACACAGACAGACTGTGTAACATCTTCAGAAATTATGAAAAAGACTACACAGGGTAAAAATAAATATTCATTTTCAACAAGGATAAGCATGGTTCGTGCCAACCGCAATGAGTCGTGTGGCAAATTAATAGCTGAAATGTTAAAACTCACGAGAATAATAATTCTTTAAAAAGTGCTCAACCAATAAAAACCAAGTGAATTAAAAAGTCAGTTTTCCGGTTCTTTCTGTCATGGTAACAGTTTTAGGCCTATGCAGATCAAAGTATTCTTAATACATTTATAATTGATTTTAAGGATATTTTAGTTTATTTTTTTTGCATGATAACAGATACTGGTGCTTACTGTTTAATGTAAAATCTTGAAGCAAAACCAGTTGAGAAGCTCTCCAGCAATGCTGATGTGGATAAAAATACCTATGCGTGTAAGAGGTCTGCATTGACTGTGCATGTATTTTGTGCAGCTCTTTTCATAGCAGTGGCAGGTGCTGTAAGTTATATTCCTAGAATGAAGACTCCCTGAATGGAAAGCACACACACACACACACACACACACACACACACACACACACACACACACACACACACACACACACACACACACACACACACACACACACACACACACACACACACACACACACAGTTTGGAAAGACTGTATCCTTCACTAATGTCATCACTCTCATCATGTTTGAACTCGTCTTCATGTCTGACAACTGAGTCACTGACTCACTTTGGCCAGTGTTAAACCATACGCCTCCACACACACACACACACACACACACACACACACACACACACACACACACACACACACACACAGCAGCTCTATCACTTCATCAGGTGTTTTCTGGGTTAGCTAACAGGTGCTTCAAACGTGGATGTAAAATAATTGTATGACAGAGTTGCCATCTTACATCTGATGAACAGCAGCACATTGCTCAGGGTTTTTGGCCACTGACTAACCCTTACATAAATGTAGGCCTACATAGTTTCTGCAAAAACATCATAGAACAGATATAGCCTAGGCTACTAGTTAGCCTACTAAAGTAAATATGGTGTTCTATATTCATTTTATTATTATATTTTGATGTTATCGTAATGTGGTGTATATAATAATAAAAAGTATCCAGGAATTTAATCTAAAAAAATATATTATAATAACAATAAAGGATTGTTCGGAGCGGTTTTCTTTCTTGTTTGCAGAGCGGGAAATATAAACCCCGGCCTGGATCTCGAACGGTGTAATTACAGAACGCTATGAGCAGGGCGGGAAAATCACTCCACTCCACTCCTATACGAAGTTCCAGTCCGTCTTTCAGGCCGGTTTTTTTTTTTTTTTTTTTTTTTGCTTGGCGAAGATCAAACCGTGATGTTTGGCTTTTTATGGAATTCTTGTCCCCTTTGGTTCGGTGGAGAAAAAAGAACTAATTTATGTCAGAAACGTAAGTTACTCGATATTAACTACTAATTAAAAGTTACTCATTTTCAGAACTGTTGTGACTGTGAGCAACATTCACAATCAAACTGTAGTGCTTTAATACTGCTTAAAGAGATAGTTCACCCAAAAATGAAAACGTGTCATATTTAGGCTACTCACTCCAAACATTATGAATTTCTTATTTACTTTACTATTATGAACTATCCCTTTAAATGAACTGTCCTACTTTAAACAATGTACTAAACTTTGATTTTTGATGACAGTAGTCATCCAACCTAAACCAACTCCGTTTTAATCTAGTAACATTAAATGAAGTTAATATAGCACATTGGCTGACGTTATGGTTATTTGGTTACCATATAATTCTTGTGGAGCTATAGTGCGTATAAGCATGTGGAGAAGTTGTGCGCACATACAAACACACACGCGCTCTGCAGAATAGCGCAAAGATCTGTGTTCAGAGATACAATCTGTCTGTCTGTCAGCTTGAAGGTGTAGCAGCCGAGATGGGCTTCGGTTTCCACCACTACGTCGCATTCCTGGTTCAGTCTGACTGGCACGGGTTATATTTGGAGCGGCTGTTGGGATCTCAGACTGTCACTGACGCACGAGCGACGCAGGAGCAGCTGTGCTTTCTAAAAACTACCCAGACCATTGCTCTTTTTTTTAACAACCCTGAACCCAACATCAGACTATATATCAACAGACCAATTCGTCATACAATAGCTCTAATATATATATATATATATATATATATATATATAATATTATTATTTTATTTTTTTCTCAGCAAAATATTTTGAACTCAAGAAAACTAATGTTAGTATCAAAATGATCCAGACAATGATGCCCTTTCAGTGTGATATGATTGTGGTTATGATGACTAAATTATGGTTACACAGAACTCTTGACAACACGCCACAGTGTAAAATCGCGCGCCTCGAAATGCTTCTAATGACGAGCAAACGCATGAGAGACAGCAGACTTTGCTTACCTGTGTGTAACGCGAGCCGAACAAACAGTTGAACTGGTCAGGATTGAGCGCTTGTGTCTCCGGTGAGCTTGTCAAACATCTTCTGTTTCTGACAGACTCACACACGCCACGCGCGCTCAACACACTCAATTAAACACACGCGCGCGCTCTCGTGTGTGCTCAGCCTCTTCCTGGCACTCACGCTGCGCGCTCACAGACACACACACACACACACACACACACACAAGCACAGAGCCGGTAAAAAAAAAAAAAAAAAAACCTAGACATCCAATCCACATTAGTTAGATGTGAGGAAAGTATACGTTAAGCAAAAAATATAAAAATAACTCGTCTCGTCTGACACAATGGCAACTGATTCATAATTGTCAGATTGCCTAAACCAAAAATGTCCCATGTGGTAATAGTTTTGGCCAATTAAAAGTAGAACTGTAAAATCATAATAAATGGGTATCCTCCTCCAGTTCAGAGTAAGAACCTTTTTATTTGTTACAGTTTATAGCACAATTTTTTTCTATGGTAAATTTTGAATGATATTATTTATTCAATGTAGAAAATATATCCATGTTTCAGTATCTAATATATCCATGTTTCAAGATAGCTTCTAAGCTGTTTAATATTCTCATCTACAGATAAAAGTGTGAATTTCTCACACAAAGAGAACCACAAAATACTGCACCGAGCACCTGTTAGATGAAAAGATTATGCGACACTCAGAATGACACACACACACACACACACACACACACACACACGAGTGCATTTACCACAACTAGACTTCACAGCTGCAGAGTGACTCTTTCTACCATATGGCTTTAACGTTTCAGAGAATTGGAGATACAGTGTTTAGAAAGTGTATGAAACTGATAACACCTGATGCTGTCGGGCTCCTTAATTAAATGAATACACATTTATCAGCGTGCAGCTCTGGCAAAAACAAGAACATTATGTTTTCTTGAGGTGTGATAGTGTTTACCTGTAATCTCAGCACAGAGGTCCCTGTTCTATCACTCTCTCTCTCTCTCTCTCTCTCTCACACACACACACACACACACACACACACACACACACACACACACACACACACACACACACACACACTCTCTCTCTCTCTCTCTCTCTCACACACGCGCGCGCGCTCTCTCTCTCTCACACACACACACGCGCGCGCGCTCTCTCTCTCTCTCTCACACACACACACACACACACACACACACACACACACACACACACACACACACACACACACACACACACAGAGTATAATTTGCCCTTATATGCTTGAGGATGCAGTCCAGCATTCATTCAATCCCTGTCTCCCCTGAGTGATGGCTGGATGTGTTTCTGATGTGTGTGATGGAGGCTGATCTCTTCACAGGACGGAGTGAGAGACGAAAAGATGGAGAGCTTGAAAGAAACATTCATATTTTTGTATTTGTCTTGTAGAAGAGCCCAATTTTGTATCAACCTTTATCGGCCTTCCAGTGTTCAGTCAGTTCACCAGTCCCTGATGCACACGAGTCACGCCTGTATTCTTCTACCTTACAGTGAGGAATAATCCACGGATAGCTGTGCATTAAGTGAATTTAATGCACAACGTGGAAGCAAAGAACCACCCAGTGCGAATCATTTACTGCACAGCTAGATGTGGATTTTTACACAACATAATTATTCTATTAAAAATGTAACTAATAATTACTGGACCCCCTGTTGAAGACCCTCAATTAAGAAGCAAGAATGCAAAAACAATGTTATAATTTATGTAAATACATTCATCAATCTGTCTGAATAATTCTGCAAAAAATATTCATGCACTGTAAAACAGTCTGTTCCTTAAATGAACATTCTGCTTTCTACTATGAGCTATTATATTACATAAACATAGATGTTTAAATAACTCTGCCATATTGAGTGCACAGGAATCTTTGCCTCGGGCTCGTGGGGATGAGATGTCCTCTCGTGTCCTGACGTGCACCTGCTGGAAGGAAGGGTCATCACACACACTTGTTCATAATGTCCCGGTATGTCTACAGTATGAGTCAATCAATGCCGAGGCTCTTCAAAGCATTCTGTCTTACTTAACATGAAACACACATGCAAATAACCCTCCTCTCAGCTTTCTCTAATGACACTTTCTCTTGCGTCATCAGCGATGGATTCATCTCGAAAGGTCCAAGGTCAGAAGATGTGGCAGTATGTCAACAATGCAGCCACTGTCGACTCTTCTAAACACACTGATATTTATACACCTATATACACACACACACACACACCTGTCTCGCTCAGTAAACCTCTCATCATCGCCATGTAACATTTCTCTTCCGGTAAACACTCGCAGGGAGAATGTCACACCTGCTTTTTTGTCAGCGCTTGATTGGCTGAGGTCAAGAGTTTGGGGAATGAAGCATTGACGGGAAATGAGCTTTCAGCAGGTTTATCATGAATTCAATAAAGCCACGATCCATCTTAAGTTATTTTTGTCTCCGTCAAATAAATGTAAACACAACAGCAGCGATGTTAACAATCTGACCAACAAGAAATGCATGCTGAATGAGTTGTGTGGGAGGACTAGGAGTACAAACTTAAAAGTAAAATATAGATTTTTTTTTTGTGCTGATTAATCACCATCCTTATTGGAACGATATCTATCTCAGTTTCTAAAGTTCCTGGATCATTATTTCACCATAGCTGAAAAGCAGGAAACGCTTTTGACTCGTTCAGCATTTATTAATCTAGACTAAAGGCAGAAGAAGTTTTACCTGAGTTTGCAGTCCGAATTTAATTTGATATAAAATAGTAGGACAATTCATGATCAAAAGAATCTTCAAAACTGGCTCTAATCAGTGAATCAGAAACATACATCACAACCAGTGTAGTCTGATCCACAAACTATCGTCAATGAACCCGTCATTGTAATGGATCTCAAGCGAAGTTTACAAATGAAGTGTTTATGAGTTTGGAATATTATGGATATTTTTTTTTTTTTACATATTGCTATAATAATAGCTACACTATATATGTGTGTGCATTGCTTTTAATGACCCAACAAGTTTGGTTAAACCATTAAAATATTTTTTTAATTATATATATAAAAAAAGCATTAACTAAAACTTAAGTTATTAATATTTTGTTGGTTCTCTCGTTTTTTTTGCATGCGTTCATAATTTCTTTGTATGACGACCTGGACAAATATTGTATCGGCACAATTTTCATTGCAGTATCAAAAAATAAATAAATATTGACTCCAAGCACAACTATGCAATTTGCTTACATAATATTTGAATAAAGGGTGATGTCGTCAATTTTCTTAGGCTGGACATCAATTTTAACCACTACTGTATATTTATATATTAATTTATACAAGTTGGAAGGTTCACTGTATAATTTACAGCATTAAATATATAATGCTATGATATAAATGAAACATTCCCAAATAAAATAAGATCATATCGAATCAAAATGAGAGCTTCTGATTTGGGATTGAAATCTCCATCAATCCCGAGGTCTATTACCAAGCTAGATTGTAATGCATGAGCACTTCCGGATATGAAGGGCATCTGAGAGGCAACAGCTGAGGAGGAATGACGTCAGTGCGCTTGATTACATTATCAAATTTGAAAACGTCATTTACAGCTCATAAAGTTTTTGACTGTGTTAACAGTGATGTATTCTCTCTTACACAACACACAAGTTACTCATCGCCCTAGAATGCAGTGTTGAAGACGTAAGACTGTAAAAACAACAATGCACAGCTCAAGCGCTATTAGTGAAGGAAAACATCCTTATATAATCAAAACACTGATACCTCGAGAAACATCTACACTACAACCGCCCCAAAAAACCATAATCTTCCCTCCGTATCCATGGAGACCGTAGGTTCAGGCTCTTTCAAGACAAAAATAGCATGGGGATAATAATCGAACAAACACACTTAAATTCATGTGTGGAGACGCTCAGACTCGTAACCCTGTTAATCTGACCTCAGTCTGCTCAGCTGCTGGATCTGGCACTGGATGATCACTGAACGATGCTGACATTGAGCAGAAAATGCTGAAGCACGCCCACCGCTTTAGACTAGCATGCACACAGAGAGGAAATAAAAAGACAGCCTTTAATATCGTCGATTTTAATCACATGAAAACAATAGAAACACAAAAACGAATTATTTTTAGTGACAAATCCATTCTCTAGCCTGTATAACTGTTCCTTTTCCCCAGGCGATGATTGTAGACTGAACAGAAGGAGGTATAACAAGGGTTACAGTAAGACCACGTCTTTCTCCCAGCAATTAAATGATCATCATCATCAAGGAAAGAAATCAACAGCTCTTGCATTAGATTATATGTCAGTATTCATTACAAAAATAAGATATTAGCAGTGGCAGGCAGCCAGCAGCTTCACTTTGGGCAAGAGGGCGAGAGAGAGAGAGAGAGAGAGAGAGAGAGAGAGAGAGAGAGAGAGAGAGAGAGAGAGAGAGAGAGAGAGAGAGACAGGCGAGAGAGCGAGAGAGAGAGAGAGAGAGAGAGAGAGAGAGAGAGAGAGAGACAGGCGAGAGAGCGAGCGAGAGAGAGAGAGAGAGAGAGAGAGGGCTATAGAGAGAGAGAGAGGGCTATAGAGAGAGAGAGAGAGAGAGAGAGAGATCAGATCTTCCCTCGACCAGCACAACCCTGGCCTTGAAAGTCCACCCACAGAGAGGAGGCGGGGCCTGTGTTCTAAGCCCCGCCCAGATCATGCCAGATGTTAATAGCAGAGCGCGTGTGAGTGCAGGAGTGCAGGAGTGTTAATAGTTAGGAGCAGTGAGAGAGTGTGAGTGTGGCTGTAGTAGTGGGGTTAAAGCGCTCTACTGTTGGGGGTAATAGGGCTGTTGCTGTGGGGGTTGTTGAGGGTAAGGGTAGGGCTGCTGTGTAGGAGGGGCTCCGGGGTACCCAGCCTGCCCCTGGGCTTGATAGGGCATGTAGGGCATATTAAACTGCCCGTATGCATAGGGGTTATAGGCCATTGGCATCTGGTAATACCTGAAAGAGAGGGAGAATAATATTAATAATTACATGTTTTCTGAAATGTTATGTTTGAATATGCAAATTATTACATATGCACTCATTTGCATAGATTTCCACAACAGAAATCTGGAGCCAGGCTCAAAACTCTTCATTCTGTTGACATATTAATGTTTTTTACTGAGGGATTTTCACTTCTTTCAATTCATAAATCAAAAAATACTGTCAACAGCCAGAAATAAAATGTTATGTAAATAGATGAACAAACCCTTCTGGCAAAAACCTTCAGAATATAGACTTTGTTAAGTTTGATGTATGCTAGTGCTGATGAAATGGAGAAATGCACAAATGCAGATTTCAGAACGTAAAATGTAAAAGAATGTATGATCCATTAATACCAACACTTTCTTTTCTCTTCTATATCTATAATAAACTAAACTGGGAAGGGTCACAGCACTTGCATATTGTTGTCCTATTGTTAGTTTAACTGCTTCTATTGCTCTCCTCATTTTTAAGTCGCTTTGGATAAAAGCATATGCTAAATCAGGGTTTCTCAAACTCGGTCCTGGAGGGCCACTGTCCTGCACAGTTTAGCTCCAACCCTGATCAAACACACCTAGCTGTGAGTTTCTAGTGATCCTGAAGACATTGATTAGCTTGCTCAGGTGTGTTTGATCAGGGTTGGAGCTAAACTGTGCAGGACAGTGGCCCTTCAGGACCGAGTTTGAGAAACCCAGGACCGAGTTTGAGAAACCCTGTGCTAAATGATTAAATGTAAAATGTAAATGTAAAAGTTTGAGAAAGAGAATAAAATATTTTGGGAGCAAGTGGAGGCCCCTTCTGTTTTGAAGTGAAACATAGCAAAGGTCGCTACTGCAGTAGAGAAGTGTGCTTATACAGATATAGTCTTAGTTTCTGGGTAGAATAAGGTCCTTCAGAATCAGAATAGAGCCGTCTAGCTTTTGGCACTGGGAGCATGTCTATGGGCAGCTCACTAGGTTTCTGTCGCATACATGTACTTGAGAATGGCTTTATTTACCCTGGGTAGCCTTGATAACTGGGGTAGGGTGGTCCTTGAGCCTGTGAGGGTCCAGTGGGAGCAACAGGTGGAGGATTAGAGCTGCCGGGACCCATCGGAGAACTGACAGGAGCTGAAGTGTTGGCGGCCTGAGGAGTGATGCTAGGGGGCGGTGGTCTCGCTGGGGGCGGCGGCTTAGCCTGAGGCTGCTGCGGGTTCTGGGACAGAAATACAAATAACAACTTCATCTTTAAGCCTAAAGTGTGTTTCATTTTTATATGCGTACATTAGCGTGCGGATCCAGTCAAACGCACACGCACAGTCTTTCAAAGGATACTCCATTTTATAGCGTGCGCAAACACAGGCTCTCAACATGGTCGCTAGAAAGATTCATCCTTGTCTAGTGTCTGTAATTTTTCTCTCTTAAAGTTATGAGAGAAATGTCTTTGTACATGTTTAACCCTTGTGTGGTGTTCACAACCCAATAACCCCTGTGGTGTTCCTGGTCAAAAATGACCGGACTATAAAAAATAGCTTGTAAATCTCTCATTATACTATATTTTCACCCAATATTGGATTCAATCTTTTTATCAACTTGTTCTCTTTTAATTAGGACTGGTTTTATATTTCTATTTGCATCTGATTAATCGTAGGCCTCATCTATTTGAGAGTAGGCATCTCATTTTTTGAGTAAAAAAAACAAACATTATTTTTGAATAATTTTGGAAATATTAAATAAAATCTGAAGAAAATTGGCACTGTTGATCACACTAGTCTACTTTAATTTTTCACCCGGAATTTTGTTTTGAAAAACTTTTATTTTGTACAAAATGGCACAGAGTTCACATCGTTCTTGCACGTATACTTTGGGCTTTAGAACTCATGAGTCTGGGAACTCACAAACACGGTCCTGGGCGCAGGGGTTGGGCCTCCAGGGGCAGGAGCGGGGGTGTTGGACTGGTATGATGGGACGTTGAATGAAGGAGCGCTCGGCTCACGAGCGATGCTCTGCTGCAGCTCCCTGTCAATCAAACACAGTCATAGAGTATAAGCCAATCACAGTCCTTCACTGAGAAAAAAGGCCTTGATTGATTTGTTAGTGTGACATACTTAAGCAGTTCATCCCTCTCGGTTTTGCGAGCGAAGACAATGTCGCTGCACTTATTTTGAAACTTCAGCAGGATTTCTGTCAGATCATTGTAGAACTGAAAGAAGACAGAGACAGCTGAGAGACATCGTACAGATTGTGCATGTGTACAGAACTAATATTAGTGCATGCAATAGTTACTTTAGTGCCCTCTTTGATATTGGAGCTGATCTCGATGTAGCTATCATGGGCCGCAGCAAGCTTCTTTAACACCTCCTCTCTGCTGTTAGCCTCAGAGTTGGATTGCTTCAGTGCTGAAAACTCCTGGTGAGACACCTGAGACGAGCAGGGACGCAATTTTAAAATGAAAACGAACTCACCATAGTTGCAGCAACTATTACATTACATGTTCATTTAAAGTGCACCTATTATGCTTTGTTTTTGGAGTCTCCTTCAATAGGTTTACATGCATCCAAGGACAAAAACTATTTTCTCATAATATACATTGCATCTTCACCTCTTGATGAGAGCCTAATCAGCTATGATTGGTCAGACACTTCCTCAGTGCTTGTAAACACAGTGATACGAACAGTAATGATGGTTTTACTGTATAAATTTGAGCACATGTTCCGCATCCTTTGAAAGTGGAGTGTGGAGAAAACAGCGTCTTCTCAACATCACAAACGAACCAAGCTCTTCCAGGCCTGTCACAACTACAGTGTAAAAGGGCGGGTAACAGCCATTGAAGACCATAAGCTGGAATTACTGACAATTCATTTTAGGCCGTTCAGAATCGGTTCTTTCTTTTGGCAGACTATAACTAAATTGATCATATACTTTGATTTTTTAAACTTCGCAAGCCTTTTACATTCACAAACAGAAATATTACACACTAAATTAAAGGGAATATCTGAAAAAGCATAAAAGGGGCACTTTAAGTTGAATGATTCAGAGTCATATTCAATCATTATTGTCCTTGATGTACCAGACTGTACCAGGAGTGAATGGTACACTCATAACAGAGCCTTTGCTGGTCTGATTTGTCATGTGTGAGTGTGTGAGTGCACCTGTATCTGTGACAGCAGCTCCTCCTGTCTGCGTAAATTCTGCTGAACATGTTGTGTGTGAGAGCCGTAGCGAGTGTCCAGCTCACTGGTGGTCATGGCCTCCTCGTTAATGGCACCGTCTTGAGCGAGTGCGGTAAGGAACTTTGTTGTCAGGTCAAAGGTCACCGCCTTCACCTCTCCCTCCAGAACTTCCCGTTCCCTCTTCACCTCATCCAGCTGTGCCAGCTGTGCCCTCAGCACGTTCACCACCTGCACAGAAGAGTCAAGCCTGGACTGAAGGATAGCATTTGAGTTTGGTCTGGGTTAAGGCCCGTTCACACCAGGAACGCCAACCATAACTATATTAGTGTCCACACCAGTGGATGAAGTGCGCTGTAGTTTTGTTGTATTTACATTTACATTTACATTTACATTTATTCATTTAGCTGACGCTTTTTATCCAAAGCGACTTACAATTGCTATATATGTCAGAGGTCGCACGCCTCTGGAGCAACTAGGGGTTAAGTGTCTTGCTCAGGGACACATTGGTGTCTCACAGTGGATTCGAACCCGGGTCTCTCACACCAAAGGCATGTGTCTTATCCATTGCGCCACTACCACCCCATGCCGCTTCAAATGCTCGAGCTCTTTAAAGTTTCTCTGTGCTGTTATCGAATATAGTGATATATATACATACCTTAACCTATAGTATAGTACCTTAACTTACATTTATTTCAGTTAGTTCCCAAGGCAACATTTATAATTTTCATTTAATTTTCTAACTTTAAGCTTTCATCAACTATTTAGTTTTTTTACATCAATTAAAAAAAAGAAGTTTTTTTTATTAGTTTTAGTTGATGATAATGGCACTGAGCTCACCTCACTGCCCTGCAGAGTCTTGGCAGGGTTGGCAGACGGTATGGCGGCACTGATCTCATTCTCTGGCTTGCAGAGCAAAGCAATCATCCCACAATGTTCATTGTAACGCCCTTTCACCACCTGATCAGCCTGCACTGCCTTGTCCAGTATATTGCAAAAATTATTCCCCTCTGCAGAAAGAGAGAGAGAGAGAGAGAGAGAGAGAGAGAAAACCATCATGAGTAAAGCCAGGGGTTCCTGTAGCTCAACTGGTAGAACATGATGACACTAGCAACACCAAAGTCATGAGCAGGAAACATACAAACTGATAATGTGTTTACCTCGAATGCACTGTAAGACTCATTTGTTAAAAGCATCTGCTAAATGCATAAATGCGGTGGAAGCGTGCATGTACCTGCTCTGAGTGATTTATACAGATCTCCAGAGGGAGTTCTGTTCCAGCGCTGATTGAATTTGGCTCTGAGTTCATTGTCTGTCGTTTCCTCATCATCTAATATCTTCAAGGACTGTAACACCAACACACAATATTTTTGTTCATGAAACAAATTGGCATGAAGTGCAAGTACATACAGTCAGATGATGTCATACATACACATACAGTGGGTTTCAAGAGTCTAAGACCACTTTTGTAAATCTATAATTTTAGGATTATGACAAATGAAAAATAAATGATTCTGTGATATTTGCAGGTCACTTGACAAATGTAGACAAATTTGTGACACTGATCATGTCAATTCTTTTCCGCCCAAGTAGCAGTGCTTCGCCTTCTGAGAATATAGTTCCCAGTGTGTATCCGGTTAGAAGATGGCTGTGTCTCATGTGCCCTTGTTATTCGTACACACTCTGACTATACAAATCACAACATGTAAATAGGGAAATGTTGGTGTTATTTTGTCACTTATTGGGAGCAGTATGCTAGCTGGAGCCGTTTACCTCCAGTCTTTGTGCTAAGCTAGGCTAGCGGTGGGTGCGTCAGACAGAGTTACGGCACGCACGGAGATGAGAAGGGTATGTATGGACTTATCTAACTCTGGGGGATACGGTGAATAAGCTAAAGTCCCAAAAAGTCGCTGTGTTCCTTTAATAGGTATTAAATAACATATAAAAAAATAAAAAAAAAGCAAAAACAGAAGCATTTTACGAGTGGTCTGAAGTCTCTAGTATCTTATAAAAATGTATAAAAGGGAATGAAACAAATGGTGAATGTGTGCATCACCTCATCCAGGATCTCACGGTTCCTCTGCAGAAGTTCAGGGAGATCTCGGATCAGCTGTTCGATGCTCTGCAGGCCTCCTTGCTGAATAACAGCACGACTCTTCTCCAGGATGGACTGAGGGACGGCGTCTCCCGACAGATCTTCTAGTGCAGCCGGCAGATTCAAAGACGCCAACACCCTAACCGATCAACAACAACCAATCAATCACCTCTAAAACCCTTAATAATACACCCACAACACTGTCTAAATGTGTATACAAATGATTAATGTGATAAACATTTATATACAGCATCATGTGCATTATTTCATTAGTGAATAGTGCCTTAAAATACAGAGGAGTAAGAGTCGGGGATGCAAACTCATCGTGGGTGAAAAGGTGACAAAGATGCGGGAAGACGACCTTTAATATATCAGCTTTAAAATGAGGATTTACAGTCGCTTTTGGCTTGGGAATATAGAGAACTCACCCCTGACTATTTATAGTTTTAAAAGAATAAAAAACCTCTCTAGTTCACTTCTCTCAGGCCACATTCGCACTGTTGTTTTTGTGGAACCCATTCGATATTACTAAATAATAATCTAAAATAAAGTATTTTTACATGGATGTTTTCAAAACATGAAATCTGTTTCCTATGCAATGTTAGCAAATCATAATAGTGGCCGTTTACTGACAAGCCTTAAAAAAACGGATCATTTTGGACAGAGGGTCAGAATAAAGGTTGAAAATAATAGTTTTTCCGCATATGTTTTTCCGCATTGATTTACATTATACGTGAACATCAAGGAACATTACAATAATTATAAAATCCATGTCAAGACCCCTTTAATTAGTTTGCAGTTAAACAAATAACTTTTATTTTGGCAGAAAACGGCATGACAACCCCCCCTTAAAAAAACCTATCACACAAAAGGTTCTCACTGCAGAACACGAAATCCAGGGGGAGGAGTTGGCTCCAGATCCAACTCCTCCCACCTTACATATACCTAAACCTACCCATCTCCACCCCCTGATCCCTAAACCCACCCCTAAACCTACCAATCTCCACCCCCTGATCCCTAAACCCACCCTAAACGTACCCATCTCCACCCCCTGATCCCTAAACCCACCCTAAACCTACCAATCTCCACCCTTTAGATCTGGATCCAACTCCGCCCACTGGATCTCGTGTACTGCAGTGAGGTGCTACTGCACAAATGCCACAAATGACCTCTTATATATTTAAGCAGGGGCGGACTTTACCATTAGGCAAAGGTCGGCAATTGCCTTGGGCCCCGAGCTACCTTGGGGCCCCCAAAATGCCCTATTAAATGCTTAATAAAAAAATAAAATAAAAAAAATTATATATTTCTAAAACACCATTTGCGAAAAATGTTATCAAAGCATTAGTGTCGCAGGAGGGGGCCCCCCGCCTCACTACATTGGACTATTCCATTATCTCACTTACTGCGCATCTGCGAAAGTGACAAGGCTGTGCCAAAAAACTGACGGAGAAAAAGAAGTGAGTGACAGAGTAAAAATGATGCGAAGCTAGCTACCCAAGCGGTGCTGAAAAAAGGAGGAAGCGGGAGGAAAGCAAAAAGTCTGTAAAGGTGCGCGGCGCAAAAGATAAACAACACGCAGTAACAGGAGGACTGGGAAATACACAAACAGAGCAAGACGAGTCTAAACGCGAAAATGTAAAGTTTCGAAGTTACCCAAGCGGCTCAAATAAAAGAAATAAGTGAAAAGACGCTGATAAGTATTTGGGAACGCTGCCAAAGATGACAAACTTTTTTACGGCTACTGTTACATACAGATCAGGAACAACAACGTCCAACGCACAGAAAAATCGTGCAGAGGACACGGAGATCGACAGACAAAACTGAGCAGTTTAACGTTACTTATGAATCATGATATTGAAAAAAATCTCAGCTCTCTCAGATTCTGTCAATTCTATTACGAAATTCAAACAATAAATACCGTTTTGTCGTTTTAATGTGACATTCCTATAGCGATACAGTAAAGATACAGTATAACTTACCGAAATGTATATTCCTCATTCATAATATCGATCAATAAGTGTTTTTCAACCGCGGAAAGAGGTAAAACAGCTGGAGAACAATCGTCACATAACATTTACCTCAGGAAAGCCATTTAATTGGCTAGAAAAAAAAAGCTATAGAGAGTATTTGGCTAAATATGTGTACTATATTACTTATTTTAACCTTAAATTATACCATCTGATAGGGCTATTTTTCTTGAGAAAAAGTAATGCATATCTTGTGAAACTTTACCTAATATTTATCCAAATGAGTCAATATTGAATCAAATCACAAGAATTGAATCGAAATGGTGAAATTTGTCAAGCAAAAAAAAAAAAAAAAGAAAGAAAAAAAAAGAAAAGAAAACATAGCTTACCAGAAATTGTACCATGTAAACATTGTAACATGTTTCTGTTTAGGAGTAAAGAAGTGTAGCCTATGCAGGGTTTAAAGGGGATGTTTTTTTTCTCCTCTCTAACCTTTACTTCCCCGTAGATTAGCTTTACCTGCCTATCCACCATTCAGTCGGTAGGCCTACATATTTTTTCGTTCTCTTTTAAAGATTGGATGTGGAGGGGCCCATAGCCTACCTTCGCCTTGGGCCCCCGATTTGCTAAATCCGCCACTGTATTTAAGTTGTATAAAAGCTTGCATCCCTGAATAGTTCTCAATCTACATGTTAATGGACTTTTAATGGAGTTTAAATTGACTCATGTAAGAGCAAGTAAATGCACAAACACTGACCCATTGCAGAGATTTGTTGCTTCTCTCATGCTGCCAATCAGTCTGTTGACGGTGTCAGCCTTCCTGGAATTGGCTGCACTCACTGACTGCTGGACTGCCATCGGCACCATCTTCTCAAACAGATCTAAACAAAAAATTGCATTATTTGCATTTCATTGGTTTTTCCACATAAGAAAGGAGGAAATAATACCCCCCCAAAAAATCTAAATAAAGAGGTCAACTGAATGTCATGTGTGCATCGTTCTCTGACCTGTGAACTTCTGGCTGAGTGGAATCTGCACTGCAGTTGCTTTGACCAGAGATGCTTTGCCAATGTGCTCCAGGTCTTTGACCTCCGGCACTCGGTCATGGTAAATGAAGTCGTTGTCCTTCTTTGCGGCCGTGAGCGCACGACTGATCTTATCTGACAGATCCTTTACGTTAACATACTCGTCGTACCTGGAAGCCGCAGTCTTCACCAGCTCCGTGGCGTGCTGCAAGACACGCACGAGAAACCTCAACATCAACGTCTAATTAATGAAGCTCATATCAGCAGCAATGGCTATAATCATGGCAATCAACATTATTTCAATTTAAAAAATAATCTCAAAACGGAATAAATCAATCAAACAGCCTGTCAGAACACACCTGCAGCCGAGCAATCTCCTCTCCGAATTTTTTCTTCTGATTGGCCAAGGCTGACTGGTGCAGCTCGGCGGTGGCCTGCATCATACAGTGCTTGGCGGCGAGGACTGGAAGCACTTCCTGGAAATAAAAATACTGACCAGGGAAAGGCAACCACAGCAATCACAAACGCCACAGCAACCACGAACCAACACCACGGGCAACCACAAACGAGCACAGACACACAGCACAGGGCGCAGGAAGAGAAAACAGAACAGCAAATCAGCACGCATCCTTCAGCGAACCCCAACCAAATCCTCACACAACGCTCATGCAGCGTTCACTCACAGATCAGTAGGAGAAGAAACAAAGGCTGGTGGCTTTGGGAGTGTGTGTCTGTGTATGCGGGGGTGACTAGCAGTCATACGGGAATTAAGGGAACTCAAAACCAAAGACAGTTAAGGGTGCTCCGACGGATCGGGCGCCAATCGTTATCGGCCGATAACCTTTTTATAGAATTTGATTGGTGGTCTCCATAAAATTAGATCAGATGACGCAAAACTCGCTTAAAATTGCTTTACATTCACCGGTCTCATCTGACATTCGACATTCGTTCCTCCTTAAAAGCCCAAACTTAATGTCCAAATATGCTAAATCAAGGATTGTTGTAAAATGCAGTCTACTGTTGCTAAACTGCAAGACGTGCTCGATAATAAAGAGTTTTAAAAACTCCATTAAGCCGCGAAGAGATACTGTTCCCCAAGCGGCTTTCTGTGCGCGCGCTCCGAGACGGAGTTAACTTTGAGCTTAGGGGTTAAAAACAATATGCCAAAATGACCAATTTGTTGAGTATTCATATAAACACAGTCGGTTATGTTTTCAGTGAACTTAAACAGGAAATAAATCGCATGTGTAACAGTATGTTGGATCCGTGCATTCGGTCTTAAAGTGACAGCAGCCTAATATTCCCACTTCTCTCTGTGTTCCTTAATGTTCGTCAAACAACAAAAGACAATGAGAAAATGAATCTCTGCTCTTTAGTAGATTTAATAGGATTAATCTAAATTGTATTAATACAGTGAAGACTATACAGTGTTGTTTTACACTGGATTAAACTACTTTCTGTTGATAAAGTTTATTATTATTATTATTATTTCACAGGATAGCTATATTTGTTCAGCTCTAAGCTGTTCCTAATCTCCTCTAAGGAAGGGAATTGAATATGTTGCACATGTTGCTTGCCAATAAATAAAGAGTTGTCAATTCATGATACTTTCTTATCTTTTACTTTTAATATTTAAAGGAATAGTTCACTTAAAAATTTAAATTGTCATAATTTACTCGCCCTCAAGTTGTTTCAAACTTGTATGAATTTCTTTCTTCTGCTGAACACAAAAGAAGATATCAAAATATCAAAAATATCTTCCTTTAAGATCAGCAGAAGAAATTCATTCAGGTTTGAAACAACTTGAGGGTAAAAGTTGACAACTGAAGAGTAAATGATGACCGAATTTTCATTTTTAAGTGAATTATTCCTTTAACATACGTTGTTGTTAAGAAAAGTTAAATAACCACTGTGGGTTTATTTGAAGCCTTATATTTATCATGTAGTATTATTTATTTCAAACGATACTGCATTCAGTGATCCTGATCGGAGCACCCTCACAGACAGTGATTGCTGCATGCAGTTTGTGGGGAACTTTGACTAACTGTCTCTAGTGACCCCTAGTGGACCACCGTACTCATGTGTGTATTGGCAGCTGCACATACCTTGGGCAGATTCTCTTTGTATTGACATTGCTTAAATGCGTCGCCGTAGTAATCTGCTGCCTGGTTGGCGAGTTTAGCGACGATGGCGTCCTTCATCTTATCTGCAAGATGAAACAAAGCACAATTAAAATTGTGTCAAGTACAAGCAGAAAAATGCACCGATATAAACACAGACGCACCAGCAGTGGCCTTGAGAACGAAGACCTCCTGTGCCTGGCTGAGCATGATCTGGCTGAGCGTGCCCACCGTCTCGGGGGAGATGTCCATGGTGGGCTCTCGGTTCAGTGCAGACAGCACAGTGTCCTTTATATGAGCAAATGCACCACTCGCCAGCTGGAAAGAGACGTGATTGCTCGTAACATTTTTCTCTCTCTCTCGATTTTCTGTGTTGTTGGAGGATTTAAGGTCAAACTCAAACCTGGTAGAACTTGGCGGCAGTCTTAAGTCCCTCGTCATTGTCGAGGTTCTGCTCAGAAGCGATCTGACTCGCCAGCGCGCCCACATTAAACAACACGCACGTCTTCTCATAGCCCACACTTGCCAATGCTGAAACACAAACAGAATTAACCAAACAATGGATAAAGCTGTTATTTTGCCTACCTTTTTTATTCTGTTTTATTAAAATAGACTTTTTTACATTTTTAACTTTCTTTAGTGTGTGATGTTGCTGTTTGTGCAAAGTTACGAAGTCACCCAAGCGGGAGTTATTCTCTATATCAGTGTCACTGTTTCTGAACTCCCTGAAACGCCTCCATTGTAGTCTTGAGTTTTCTTCTGGGAACAAACACGTCACAATATTCCTCATTTAAATAAATCCGTACCATACGCTAAATAAAGGGGGCGGGGCCTGGTTAAGTTAGTAGTGTGTTGAAACTGCAGGTTATGGTAAGGGGCGGGACATTTCCAGTGTTGCCAACTTAGCGACTTTGTCACTATTTTTAGCGACTTTTAAGACCCCTTTAGCATAATTTTTTCAAAAAAGCGACTAGCGACAAATCTAGCAAGTTTTTGGACAAACCTCAGTAACCTTCAAATGTTGCCAATACTGTCCTGCGAGCGCGAGGTCTTGCTTTCTCCCCGCCACCACTCTCTCTAGCTGCGTCTACCCTGTTCAGTGAATGGCTGAGAGGAACAGCAGCACGTTCATCTGTGGAGCGCACGGCTGCTGACAGACAGTAGTGTTTTTACTTAGACTTATCTGCTTTTCTTTTGTTTTATATGTAAAGAATTTAGTTTTACCATTTTAATTTCCTTAAAGGAACACTCCACCGTTTTTTGAAATAGGGCTTATTCACCTTCTTTCCCACATTTAGATAGGTGGGCAAATGCATTTTTGTCTCAGTGCATGCATTGTTTTAGTTTGACAGGGTCGGCGCTAGCTTAGCTTAGCATAATGAATGGAATGCTTTGTTGCCAGCTAGCATGTCCTGAATAAAAGTGATATAAAAAAAAAAAAAAACCCTACCTAATTACTTCTTGTGGCCTGCGTATTCACAACAAGTACAAATAGCGATGCAGATTAACACTAGGCGATTTCCTAGGCAGATATTGACTTATATATTAAGGACTATATTAGGGGGAAGCACAGGCGAAGCACTGCTACCTGGGCGTGATATCTCTGCGCCCAAGTAGCAGTGCTTCGCCTGTGCTTCCCCCTAATATAGTCCCAAGTCAAAATCTGCATAGGAAATCGCCTAGTGTTAATCTGCATCGCTATTTGTACTCGTTGTGAATACGCAGGCCACAAGAAGTAATTAGGTGGGGTTTTTTTTTTTTTTTTTTTACTTTTACTCAGGACATGCTAGCTGGCAACAAAGGATTCCATTCATTATGCTAAGCTAAGCTAGCGCCAACCCTGTCAAACTAAAACAATGCATGCACTGAGACAAAAATGCATTTGCCCACCTATCTAAATGTAGGAAAGAAGGTGAATAAGCCCTATTTCAAAAAACGGTGGAGTGTTCCTTTAAAAATTTAAATTCTTTTCTTGTGCTTAATACTTGTAATACTCACTATCACAGAGCTTTAGTTCATCCGGTTCCCGAACTCTCTCAATTCAGATAATTTTCCACATAGGCCTATAAAAATTGTCGTCATTCACTATATTATAGCTACTCGTTCTTGTCAGACAAAAAAAAAGATAGGAAATGAGAACAGTTTTATTTGACATTCGGCTATATTATATTATATTATATTATATTAAATACAGTATGTGAGGATTAATTTAGAGAGAAAACACATTAGGCAGGCAGAACGCAAGTACGAATCGATTACGTCATGAATATGCTAATTGTCGTATGACGTCATCTAGCGACATTTAGCGACTTTTAGGGAAGGCGTAAGCTACTTTCCTGTGAAAATAGTTGGCAACACTGGACATTTCCCAAACACGCTCAAAGCAGTTGCCCAATAGCAACACACTGGTCCAGCTGACCAATCAGAGCACATTATGCTTTTCAGAAGGAGGGGCTTCATAGAGACAGGAACTAAACAGTGGCATTACTGACAGACTGGGAAGAGAGGAGCTGCAACAATGAAAAATATGTGAAAAATAAGGTGTTTTTTGAACATTAGAGCATGAACCGGTTTTAGTAGACCCAAAAAACTAAATCAAGACTTTGTAAAAGGGCATAATTGGTCCTCTTTAAGCTTTTTAAGTTAATGGGCTTAGATTAGATTGCATTAGCAAAGCACTATAAAAATAAGTGTAATTCTGCAATATAAATAAACTTGCCTCGCCCTAAGCACTTCACAATAAAACAAGGATCCTCTATATAGAAAAAAGGTTCATGTAACATGTAGTAAGAAAATATGCAAAAGTAAGATTAATGTTAGTGGTTGAGATAACATTGTTTATGTGCAAACATCAATAAGCTTTTTAATGTTAATAAGGGATCCCAAGCTGTGCTACCCTTCCTTTTTACTGGATTAGATGCCTGACTCTATTTCTAATAGGTCACGTTTTCCTTGAATATGGATGACAGATATATATTTATTGATGCATACTCCAAAAAAGCCACAAACATATAATTGTTTAAACACTATATTCAATATCTTATAAGTGATATCTGAATCTGCCAATAGCTTAAATGTCTTGAAAAGAATTTACATATAAGCCACTTTTGTCATGCAATCGAAAAAGTACAAATTCTTTTCACCTGTCATGCATTTGTTTGTGTGCAAATGGTGTTTCTGAAATCAGGTAAAACAACTCACCAAGCTTGACTGAGCCTCCAAAAAGTGATCCTTTATCAAAAGCATCTTTCCATGTGAATGTCAGACATAACTGTGAAGAAAACACACACACAAAAAAAACATTAGTTATGTAATATGCTCAATTATAGTAATCTGTGATTGTGAATTTATAACTGATACCTCTGGAAAAGGGAATTTGGGTTCGATTGCACAGAGCTGATCATAATATCTAGAGGGGAGAGACACAATGAGAAAATAAACATTTTAAAATAGAAAGTGTGGAGAAGGAAACGTTCAAAAAATTTGGTGTGGAAACAATTTTCATTCAAAGATTGCTAGTACGTTTCACAAATAATTACAAAGTCACAGCAAGTGATATTGACTTAAACATTACATTTTGAAAACTGCAATAGTCTTGTTTTATTTTCAACAGTGCATAATGATACTGATAATATAGCCAAGACAGCATTCTCATGTGACCATGTCAGTCTGAACACAAGAACCAACTGAAGTTACTTAACCTCACTGTTACAGAACAAACTGGTGACACTTAATCACAATAACACATTTCCTTCCTGGAAGGAAATTGGAGCGTTTCCCCACATCTCTGCGCTCCATTTCTCTTTTTATCGGCTATTCCTTGCCTCTCGGCACTATAAAAAGAACATGTCTGTCTCCTCATGGAGGAATACCTTTGTAGGGTGTCATCACGCAAACCAAACACCAGTCTAACTAGGAGCTACAAAGCAGGCCATTCATCTGGATCATTCAGCACGGCTACTAAGCAGCAAACAAAAAACGTATTCCTATAGCAACACATGGGTCATTCACATAACAGATGGCGCAAGTCGGTCCCAGCCGGTACATTAAACCACAAATGACATGCAGAACGTAACCACGGACTGGAGAAATATAGTCTAATTTTAAATAATTAAATGTCTTCCGTAAGAACCAATGAGGTTTACAGAAATCGCTCAGATTTCATCAAAAAGATCTTCATTTGTGTTCTGAAGATGAACGAAAGTCTTACAGGTTTGGAACGACATGAGGATGAGTAATTAATGACAGATTTTTTTCATTTTTATCCCTTTAATATGAAGACCTATTCCAGAAAGCAAGGTTACATTATATAGAAAATGTCCCATTGGGAAAACTAAATAAATAAAACAAATATATGGTAACACTTTCTTTTTCAATGTCCTTGTTACATGTAGTTACTGTAGTAATAACTACAAATTATGCATAATTACATGCAAATAACCCTAAACCCACTCCTATTCCTAACCCTAACCCCGTAGTAAGTACATGTAGTTAATTATTATTACTCAGTACTTAAATGTATAATTACACTGTAACAAGGACACTATACTGTAAGACTGGCTGACTTTTCTCCATATTAAAAATATTGTGAATTTGTCTTACATTACTCAGAGAACTCAAATAAAATCTAAGTAAATTATTTATTTTTGACAACTTCCCAATTAATTAGCATTAAACATTTCAGTACAGACCCAAAACAAGAGGGTTTAAACTTGAGAAAATATGCGCTGAAAGCATGAGGCAGCAAATCTGTTTTTTCTTCTTCCTTTTTTTTTTTTTTTTTTTTTTTTACAAATTAACCATTTCCTATACTCTTCTAAAGCTCCACTGATGAACTGCTGGCTTACAGATAAAGTATATCTTACAAAAATAAAACTTGTACGTCACAAACACACCTGTATCCACCCCAGTTATTTTTAAATATGACGTAATGGAGTCTCGAGGTCGAAGACTACCGCTTAAACAACTAGGCGAATATAATACAAACACTTCAAAACGCAGTTCCTTCTTTATTTTAGTCATTTGCGTCGAATTATGTATTATTAAATTTACAATGAAAGTTTGACGAGGTCAGACTGAAAGACACACCTGAGTCACGCAGAACCAGGAAGCCGGTGACGTACGATACACAGGTAGTTGACTTTTTAATATTCATCTTTAAGATTTTGGGGTTAGATTTATATTAATGCATATTTTTAGATGCTGTAATTTGTCACCGTTTTATGTTTTTCACAATTTTAATAACCTTTTTGGGATAAGTAGTTCATTTTGAATGGTCATTGGGTGTGACAAATTAATTTT
Source organism: Leuciscus leuciscus (assembly GCF_965113295.1). Taxonomy (NCBI): domain Eukaryota; kingdom Metazoa; phylum Chordata; class Actinopteri; order Cypriniformes; family Leuciscidae; genus Leuciscus; species Leuciscus leuciscus. Next base: position 4,586,198 of record NC_138736.1, read on the forward strand.
AACAGTACAAATATTCTTAGTAGCCTCTCAATTAATAATAGTATGTATTGTGTATATATATAGGGCTTTAGAAAGAGTAGCAAGTCACACACCACAGTATGTCAACTTCACCAAAATAATGCGAAAACCACATACTAACCACCATAAACACATGAGGACTATATAAACAATAAAACAATTAAACATACAACCAACATGCCATCCAAACAACACCAGTTTACGTTTAACATTTATATGAAGCCAATAAAAACAGATAAGACACAGGCTAAATCACCAACGGTTGTCATCACTTAGCTAAACTCTTGACGAAACTATTTCTGCTAATAAATGACATAAAAACGGATTAAATTAGCTAACTCAGAGCTTTAGACAGCTTTTAAAACCCGCTAAAGGAAAATAATCAGACAGATGAATTAACAATCTGCGCCATAGGCAGCAGAACTGAACACCCTGAAGTTGTCTTGACAGGCTCTCACCGAAGCAGGATTTCCAGCGAGCTCTCGTGTTTGTCCAGCGGCCTCCCCAGAGCACTTTTGCGGAGCTTGTTGAGCTCATCCACGGCACGGGCATACTCCGCCTGCTCCTCACCGGCAGGATACGTGGCAGTTACAAATTTCATCAGCGGTTTCACTAAGTCGACCTCTGAGGACTTTTTCAACGGGACAGAAATAAAAGTCGCCATTTAGGCCCGCGAGAACGACACAGTTCTAGTGGAAAATGAGAAGACTCCAAACGGACAAAAACAAAGGCAGAGCACTTCCTGGTTCTCTTGAGTGCGTCATCGCGTCACATGTACTGTCAAAGTCACGCATGCGCAGTCGAGAGCTGTTCCTGCGCTCGCGGGCGGAATCGTTACATAAATCTGATTCCTTTATTTTTTGTCATCTGTCTTACTTCATACAAATGAATTTGACTTTTCTAAAAGAAAAATGTATGTTATCGATTTGTTTCTATTATTAGGAAAATTTCATATTCATCAAACTAAATGGAGAAACTCAAAACCCAACTTTGCTCATTTTAAAGCAGCCTTTCAAATGTATTTTGAGTCTGTAAAGTTTTTAAAAAATCGAAAAGCCCAAAGATCTGTATCTCTGCTAAATTAATTTAATATATTTTGTTATGCCCTTTATCTTTTGTTTGTTTGTTTTTCTTTTTCCAAATTATTGTTGTTTCAAGTTATACTTACCAAATGTGAAAATGTGTAAAAGAAATGTGTCAAGAACTTGATATCAAATTCTGTAATTTTGAAAATTCAATAAAAACTAAATAAAAAAAATCTGATTCCTTCCATGTCGTCAAATATGTAAGAAAAAGTATTATTTCCATGTTCTTGTACAGGTGGCTCATTTGGAAATATATTTTAGTATTGGATAAATGCTATAGATGCAGCACATAAAAAAAAAAGATCATTCAAAAGTAATAAATACAATTTTAAAATGCATTCAAATGTTTTTGCTGGGTCTACCAATGGCTTTGGTCTAACAGAACTTAAACAGGTGCATGACAAGACTTACACTCACAGTAAGTAACTATGAATCACTTTTTATAATTTTAATAGCTTTTATTTAAAAATTCACTCGCAATTTGACAATGGTCTCAATTGACAATTTAGATAAATTCCCAGTTTGATCCATATAGGAATTAACCGGTTCAAGGCTTTAACTTTGATTTAAGTTTACACTGACACATCTTACCCCATGACTCATCCATTTAGTCATGTGGTCATATATGTATGGCCTATTACATAGTTGCCTCTAATTTAGAAGCATTGCGAAAGTTATGAGCATTTTTATTTCTTTATTGTAAAACATATTTGTGACGAATAGTATATTTTCTACTTTGCACACAAAATTGATTATTTATCCAACAATTTTGTCCAGGTCTAAAAATTTTGTCGCATTCATGTTTATATTTTTAACGTCATATTTCTATGAGCCCATGTTATATCCTTTAAGTAATGATTATATTTACCACTCATTTCTTCTTCTTGCCCATAAAACAGCTACTAAATTTCAAAATCATTACCCTCTCACTCCCGATTACAGTAAATACTCCAGAGACAATATATGAAAATTATTTTTATTTTGGTACAGGCATTAATTGTGTACATCTCAGCACCCCTATGGAAGAGAGGCTTCTTTAGACAGACAGTGACGAGAGGGCACCATGATTATCATCACGGAAACACAGAGGACAGTCCGATGATCCACAGCATCTGATCTGAGGAAGAGAACAACGCACCTCTCCGTGTGTTCACACTTTGATCATTTGTTCAACCTGGAAACGTCACACGTACACCACAAGTCTAAGTGAGCATCCAACGACAGCAAGGTATCAAACGGCGTGACATTTTATTGTGGTTTCGGTTTCAGTGCAGACTTGGCCATTCCTTTTTTATTTTTTGAGAATTAAAATGAGTCAACATTCTTATAACCATGCTCCTCTATAAAGTGGCAATCATAAGCACAGTACATGCCAAAAGCACAGCTGCCCGATACATGACTACTGAGATCAACAGTCAGTCTCTATTCAAGAAAGAAAAAAATGATTTAAAAGAAAAAGAAAAAGAAAAGAAAGGCTGGCTGGTTTAACTGGAGCAGCTGACTGTAAACCATGAGTGCATTGAGAAAAGCACCAGTCAACATCATATTCTAGGCCAAAAAGGTACAAATTAAAAGAATGCAAAGGCATTAAGGAAAACATAATTTATGGAGGCTTGTGATTGTGCTCGTTCATCAATAATCGTGTTATAATCCGTGCCGGGAGCTACTATAAAGGGCAGTGTTAGTTACCAGGCACAGAAAATATAAAGCACAACCATCAATCTAAAAACCCTAAAAATCCCATTAATTAATTCTAAACGTGTGGAACTAGCTGACACTTAATTCATCTGGCTAAGCACAAAGTAAACGTTAAGAAACTAACCGAATATAGTCAACAGAAGAAATGATGGCACCCGGAAACGATTGGTCTTGAGAGAGGAATTGGAAAAGGATATCAGCACTGACGAGAGAAGGACACAGCCTAAAACTTCTCATAACCTCATGTTAGTACTCGAACTCAAGGAATTATTTCATCCATATAGACAAGACACAAAGACGTCCTGCGCATGCCGAAGTCAGGACGCGGTTCCCCACATTTGAAAGAGAGGTCGTCACTATCTAACCGAGGGGTTTGCGATGGCGTCTGCAGGCCAGGCCGCGAAACGCTTGACGACTCACAGACAAAAGGCCAACAGACTCGGGTAAGCACTGCACGTGAGGACAGTCTGAGCGCAGCCGTATCGGCGCCGGATGCTCGGATTCTTCCACCGGTTTAAGTAAAAGTGGTCACAATTCTCCTCCACTTCCTTGCAGTTTCCGCTCACCTCCATCCCCTCCCGATTCAACCTTTAAAAACCCACTCGCACGCACACTTAAAAGCCCACCGCTTGCACACACTGGCATCAGTTTAAGTGTTTTCAATATGAAACAATGTACACACTGAAGTCAGATTCTAACAGTTTTAGGAGGCCCCGTCCAACCCCGGCGATCTCTCCGACGTCCGAGACGTGAAGAACGAGAGAGAGAGAGAGATGAGGAAAGGAAGAGAGAGGAGGATGGAGGGGACTCGCTCAATGCTCGAGAGCGGCAGTATGAAGCCTCGTGATGTCAGAGTATGAAGACTCTCTGCTTAACGTACGGCAGATCTACTTCAGGACGAGGTGAAATCCATCACTGGTGTCATCTGAGGAAGAAACGGTCAGAGAGATGATGTAGAGAACGGGAGAAGCATAGAGAGGTTTTATTTGTAAATGTTTTTGGTGTTATGGGAAAATGTTTCACCTTGTATTGTGCTGACAATGAAACTGCTCTCATCAAGGAAGTTATAAACCATCTGTGAGAGAGAGAGAGAGAGAGAGAGAGAGAGAGAGAGAGAGAGAGAGAGAGAGAGAAAGAGAAAGAGAAAGGAGGATCATATATATTAGGACATATTTGAGTTACGAAGGTCTTGTTCATGCTGGTCATCTGATTTGTTTTTCCAAACCTGATCTTCAGAACTGACTGATTTTGAAAAGTGATTAAATTACATCGGTTTGTTCAAACAATATAGTCGATATCATTATTGCTATAATAATTACTTTTATATTAAAACATAAAACCAGTAGCTGTCAATGTTAGCACAGGGTTCCCACACCTTGGTTAACTTCAAATTCAAGGACCTTTCAAGAACTTTCCAGGTCAAATATATCCTCAAATTCAAGGACTTAATGTGGGGACACATTTCAAGTGAGAGCAATCGTGTTACCTTGTAAGATACATTGTTACAGTTTTTTTTGTGTCAAACACAACTATGCAAAAAAACTTTTGGCCATATGACGGAGAGCAGATATTCTATTTGTCGTATTTCTGATTTGCATAAAATTGAAGAATATTCGGTACATCCAATACTGTATTCTAAAATGATCTGATATGAACTTTTGCATGAAACGTTGAGTTACCATCGTTGTAGTTTGGTGCGAAAGCACTTAACGGGAAACACTTAAAGGAGAACTCAAAAATCGGTGTTGCCTACACCGCGTTATCCTCTTTTTAAAATTTGCACCCTGTTGTTGAGTTCACGCGCATAGGTTTAGTATCTATGATCACGCGCGTGAACTCGACAATCCACTACTGTGGACTTCGACCGAAAACAGGAAGAAAATACAGGTATGTGCGCTGGCTGAATTAACATCATTTTTATTCATATCTTTCATATCTAATGCAGTCAGATTCACCGCGTTCACTCTGAAGGAATCACTCACAATGGCTGGGCACTTGTAATGACACATCAAGGATGTTAAGAGGCTAAAAGCAGGTTTAAAACTTGCCCCATTGAAGTCAACAGGGTGCAAATTTTAAAAAGAGGATAACACGGTGTAGGCAACACCGATTTTTGTCGTTGTTCTCTGTACTGACAGCACTCCAAATTGACAAAAAAAATGAGCTCAATGTTCAAATTGACCGGAGTTCTCCTTTAACGTAACGCGAAAATGCGCGTAACTAACGTAAATCAAGCAAGCTAGTATGCATAGGCCACAAAGTGTTGGCGAAATAACACATTAGTGGACTTTAGGGAATAATATGGATTTTTTTCCAGAAAACTTCCCGCACAAAATAAATTCAATCACTTTCAAGGACCTGTATCTATGTATGTTTGTTTTCAAAAACTTTCCAGGGCCTTGAATTTTTTTTTTTCAGATTCACAAACTTTCAAGGATTTCAAGGACCCGTGGGAACCCTGTTAACAGCTGACATTGGTTTAGTAAAAATTTTTTTTAAAAATGTACGACGTACACTACCGTTCAAAAGTTTGGGATCACTAGGATTTTTTTCTTGAAAGAAATTAATACTTTTATTCAGCAAGAACACATTAACTTGATCAAATGTGTCAGTAAAGGCATTTATAATGTTACAAAAGATTACCATTTCAAATAAATGCTGTTCTTTTGAACTTTATATTCACTAAATAATCCTCAAAAAATGTATCATGGTTCCCACAGAAATATGAAGCAGCAAAACTGTTTTCAACATTGATAATCAGAAATGTTTCTTGAGCAGCAAATCATCATATTAGAATGATTTCTGAAGGATCATGTGACACTGAAGACTGGAGAGCTTGATCAAAGGAATAAATTACATCTTAAAATATATTCAAATAGTAAACTTGTAATAATATTTCACATATGCATCACAATCAATTTATGTGGCTTCAGTCTGTTTTAACAGTACATGATGTTACCATTCATTAGACAAATCAGTCACATGATGTTTCTCACCGACATATCCCATTCATGGCAAATGATAACAGCATAAAAAAGTCCACAATGGAGTGTGTTTTATCTGTGGCATGATGCAAAACATTATTCAAATGAGCAGCCATGGTTGGCCAACTTACACGCGTCACCTGATAACAGGGCGAGAGAAGAGATTGTTTCTGGTCTGTTTACCTGGTCACTGAGTAGTATGTGTATCCCTGTGGGCCCCTGTTTGTAGACTTGGTTGATGTGGACCATCGGCAGCGCCAAGACACTGGAGATTTTCTTAGTTAGCTCACAAGCGGTCATCTCCTCAAGGTAAAGAGCATGGTAAACTAAACATAAACACAAGACACACTTTAAAACGAGACCAATCGAGAGGATTGAACATTTCACAGGATAAAACCTAAATTAAAACACATTACATGTGCAGAACCAAAAGCATACGGGAAGAGTTTGACCTAATTCATCAAAGACAAACAGGATTAATAATTTTAGTTAACACTTTATTTTAAGGTGTCCTTGTTATAGTGTAATTTTACATTTAAGTACCGAGTAATATTTATTAACAACATGTAAGGGTTAAAATTAGGGTGTGTTTTAGGGTTAGTTGCATGTAATTATGCATAATTCACTCTATGTAACGTGTCACAAGAACACTAAAATAAGTAAGGGTTAATGAACAGTTTCGAATGGTAAACAGTCAGTTTCACCAGAACTCCTTTACTAGGTGTCCTCTATCACTTTTTAATGGACACCCTGCAGCCAATCAGAATCGAGTATTCACCCAGACCATGGTATAAAGTGTTACAGAGTAGGGTTTGGTTGCTTATAATAATGCATAATTAACTTATTATTACTATAGAAAGTACATGTCCCGTGTAACGAAGACACTGTAAAATAAAGTCTTACCCAGTTTTACATTAGGCTGTGATGCGATGTGTGATAAAGCAGTAGTAAAAGTATTTTTCCAACACAACCATACGTGAACGTACTTTTAGACTTCGGTGACCTGATTGTTTTCTTGGTAAATGAGTGTGGGTTCTGACCCGAGAGGTCTATCTGTGCTCCGTCAGGCTGTTATTAGAAGTGGCTATAGAGAGAACCGTGTCGGGTTTGAGTTGTGGTTTCACATTTATTTATATAGTGCTTTATAAAATCCATTATACGTTTATATTACATGGCTTGGTTGAATTCTAATGCAGAATGCGGTGTGTTATTTCTTGATACCGTTGCCATGGAAAACAGAGCGTTGCTATGGACGCAGGATTCTAACTATTTGACTATTTTCTTTAGCTGAAGCAATACAATCGTTTATAAATCAATAAACTCCTTTTTAAATCAATATTTTGTGTCAAATTATTGATTTATTTGGTGGCTAGCCATGTAATAAGCGGGATAATGTAGAGCGAGGCGGTTGTTATAGCGAACACAACCCCTTCAGGCTGATTCAAGCTCCGCGTCGGGGTCCCGATCAGCCTGTCGGGGATGTATTCGCTATAACAACCGCCTCGCTCTACATTATCCCTTACATTGTTGCTTGCTGGGTCATATGACGGTTGTTATGGTTTTGTGTTTTGGAGGGCAGCATGAGGAAGATAGTGTTTTTTTTCTCTCAAAGTGGCTTTATCTCATAAGCTGCTGTTTAATAGTTTGGGGATGGTAAGATTTATAAATGTTAATGAAAGTTTTTAAGCTCACCGGTTCACTGATTATGCTTATTATGCATTTATTTAATTCAAAATACAGCAAAACCGTAATATTGTGAAATAGTTTTAGAATTTAAAATAACTTTACCATTTTAATTTATTCCTGTGATCAAAAGCTGAATTTTCAGCATCATTACTCCAGTCTTCAGTGTCACATGATCCTTCAGAAATCATTCTAATATGCTGATTTGCTGCTCATGAAACATTTCTGATTATCAATATTGAAAACTGAATTTTTGTAGAAACTGACTTTTTTCTTTCAGGATTCTTTAATGAATAGAAAGTTCAAAAGAACAGAATTAATTTTTTATCTAGATTTTTTTGTAATTTAATGCATCCTTGCTGCTTAAGTAAAAAAATAAAAAAATGCCAGTTGGTCTCAAGTCTGTCCAAAAATGTTCAAACAGTCTGAATACTGTAATATAATTATGCTCAAATTCCAGTGATAATTAGAATAAGGTTCATTAATATGAATGCCATTTTATGTCACCAATGTGAAAGTAAAACCCTGTGAATTTTGATGTAGTCATTCAGCTTATGCTTTAACATGTGGTTTTTAGTGCATCAGGAAAAAGAAGTGAACATTTGGGTTCATCAATAATAGTAGTTTGTAGAAAGCGATGCAGTGTTGCTGAGCGATGCTGCACTGCATGTTTGTCGTTGCAAAACAATAGATGCTCAGTGACTGTGGTATGTTAAGTTTCCACGATTGATATTCATATACCAGGTATGGATGCGGGACTGCTGTGTTCGCCGTTTTTGCTGCGGCCACGTTTCTCCAGCAGAGGGCTCTCGCTCAGAGACGACTCCAGGGACACGTAGACCGTGAGTCTGGGACGCACTGCTCTGTACAGGGACACAAACACACAATTCTTCAGTTCACTCTTTCAGAAGTATGAGAAAACACATCAGTTATATTTAACATCACTCTTTTTTTTCCCATCCTACCGTGCTTTAAGTGCATTGTAGAGTCTGATTCCATCGGCCGCACCACAAATTTGGACTAAATCCTCACGAGTTAATTTCAGTAGATCAGAACCTAAGACGGGAAAACACTAATTGGTCTCATTATTGACTACTTTGAGTTTAATGGTGTGTGTCTATTAGGGCTGGGTCTCGACACAGATTTCCTAGCTGATTACATTCTGATTCAGAAATTCTCTATGCCACTAAATTTAGATTCAGTCTGATTTTATATTTCTCTTCTATGGTCCATTTTACTTGCGTTTGAAAGAGACTAGTTTATACAGGCCAGTGTTTCAGACTGATTCTAACTGGTCACTTTTTGAACCATTCATTAAAAGAACCAGTTCATAAGAGTCATTTGTTCGTGAATCAATACATTGTATGTTTTTTTTTTTAAATGAGCAGCTCATCAGCACAACTAAGAATTGATATCGGGATCATTCAAATGAAGACTGAGATTAATCAGAAACAGATATTTTTACCCAGCCCTAGTGTAGTTTAATTTTTGCACTAAAACCCGGTCATGTGCATTTGTAAATACCTGAGAAATGGGTGAAAATGCGAGTGTATGAGTTGAATCTGTTCTTAAGGAGCCACTTCTGTGCGTCTTGTATAGAGGACGTGGCACTCAGAGACTGCACAGAGTTCAAAGACTGAATTATTGTCATTTAAAGGTGCAATTGCAACTTAAGGTGAAGTTAGTAAAAATTTGACATACACATATACCAACCTCCACAGACACGGGGCTACCAGCGTCCCCTTGGTGGTTAGGTGAAGATGACTCGCTAAAAACAAAGGTAAAAGCATTAGACAGTGCATAGCTGTGGTTCATGGCACACTCAGAGATGCTTCATGAGCGTCACCTGTCTGGTACTGTGCTGCTAGTAGTGCTGTAGGAGTTTGTGCTGGAGGTGAAGGTCGGTGTAGCTGCTGTAATGGGGTTGACGTATGCATTATCTGGCCATGGAGAACACTGCAGTGGGAGAAGGAGAGATATGCGAGGAGTCAGGGACAGGTAACAGGAAGAAGCGTTAACGTTAAACAGAAACATTACTAAAGTGTAGGCTACTGTAATGACTGAATAGATATTGCATGAATAAGGTAGGTTAGATACAGCAGTTTCATGCACTGCAGGCTTCCACTGGTTTGATTATTTACCATTTCATGTCAAGGAAAAGTTCCATGTTTACCACAGCACAGCTCGCTCGGAGCGTCCAATGTCGGTTCTATATAGGCTAAAAACTTCAATTATTGTTAATAATATTTGTTTCAATCACTGAATGAAGCCTGCTATATAAGAGTCGCGACCTTAAATTGCTTGCACAAAACTCTTGATCAGCACTCAACATTTCCTTATTGTTGTTGTTCATTTAAACCGTTATGCACAGAGAGCGTGACGCCTCCTTCGCGCCGCAAGACATCAAGACGCGCGTAAACGCGTACACTCGCGCCAGACGCTCTATTCGCGTTTGGTGTGAACGCAGCATGAGGATGAGGGTGAGGGTGAGAGAGAGAAAGAGTGCCTGCGAGTGAGCGAGCGAGAGTGAGGTCTGCGGTCTTGGCCATTAGTTGATTTACTTGTTTTTGTGTAGGTAGTACGTTGTCAAATGTGTTTAAACTTAAATAAACTACCTATACAAGTAGTTATGTCTCTTTGTATTAATTTGCCCTGTTATTGACGTAATGCGAGTCATTGACAAAATGCGCAACCATGTTCGAATAGTTCGAATATAGGCTATGTGTTTTTTTTTAGAGAGAATATTCGAACATCATTTTTGAGCAATTTTGACAGCCCTAATGAGTATTACATGCACACAGTGTATGCCGGTGGAGCTATGTGGCGATATGTAATATAATACATGGTTTTATTTTAAAAAAAAGGAGCTTTACACACAACCTTATCAGAGCTAATGATAATGACCTGTTTTGTGTAGTCTTGATTTGGGTGTGTACAGTGGTTTTACATTTAAAAGGGTTGTAAATCTAGTTCAAGTAAATTTTAGCACGCCATAGTCGACTTTTAAAAGGTAATTTCACAAAAACAAAAATGTGGCTAGTAAAAATGCTGTGTGGCTAGTAACTTTGGAAAACCACTAGCCACATTGGCTAGTGAGCAAAAAAGTTAATGTCAAGCCCTGATTATATGTAACATTGAGCCTTTAAAATATAAATTAAGCGCTCAAGTGCACACATAAAAAAAGTATGAATGTGTCAAAAAAAACAAAACAGAAAGGAGACTTGACTCAGAAAACACTAGTTAAACACACTTAACAATACAAATACACTTAATATATAGGATATAATACACAATAACCAGCTTTTTAACAGCACAAGTTTGGTATATATGTTAAGTGTATTTGTAACATTTATGGCGCTGTTCTCAATAAACGATATGGACCAGCTGAAAATGGTGATGTGATTATTTCTGTTAGTAATGAAAAGATAAATGATTCTGTTATTATACAAAATATGCTTTTGTTGATTCATATACCAGTACATAGACACGCAAGTCACACAACCACGTAACTGCACATAGACTTATTATATAGGATATAATACACAACAACAACGCCCCGGAATATTAAACACACAATACACTCAAACGCTACACAGATCTGTGTATACATGATCATCAGTGACGGCAAACAGACCGTGTTTACATGGCGTCTGTGTGTGTGTGTGTGTGTGTGTGTGTGTGTGTGTACTCAGTCCATGTGTACTCACAGGAATACACCGTGACGACATCACTACAGCAGAACAGATATTTTTCTGTCATTTTTTAATGCTATTTAAAGTACATTATGATAAATAAATACTTTGATTTTTGATATTACCTGCAACATTTCAGCCATAAATTAATTAAAAAAATGTAAGCTAGGTGATTGCATTTAGTACCTGTCTAGCAATGTATGCTGAAATATAATTAAGGGTGTGTTCAGATTTTTTAGAGTCATTATCTTTAGGTTTGGTGTTAGAAATAGCAATGTGAATGCTAAGCGGACCAGGACTAAAACTAACCAAGCGAACTGAACTACAAGTGTGAACAAACCCTGTTTTTTTCCGAAGCATCTATCGTGTCATGATGCGTATTGAGTTTGCTCACAAGATTTGTTTTGCGCTTTAGCACTTTCGTTAAGGGAACATAGTAAACATCAACGCTCTCTGGTTTTCACGGTGCATTGTGGGACGTTTAGTGCACTGGAAGGATTTTGCGATTGAGACGGCTCTTAAATGGCCGACTCCTTAATCAGTGCCCTGACCTGTGAACTAGGGAGCTGACTGAGACGCACCCTAGGATAACAGAGTGAGCTGCCATGTAAAGTGGCTAACGTTAGGCAACTATATGTTTCAAATGGTCAGCCATGCTTGAGGTCGATGAATGATAGGCGAATGTTTGCACATCACCTTTTTGTGGTCATCCTTTACCCTCTCGATATGATCCTACACTTTGGATTTCTTGCCTGACACTATTACCACATGTCCATTATGTACTGCGGTATTGGAGTTTTTGGAGTATATTATCCACTAATGTTTGGTCGACTATTAAGGGGCAGTCCCAGAACCGACACGCACTGCTGAAGGAGACTGATCTACAAACAAATATGGACAAAGGTTTGTGGTCTGGAATGAGTGAACTGAACACAGAAGAGGAGAGTGGGCGCTTACACTTCCTCTCTTGCTCTTGGCGATGGAATCTCCACAGTCTGCAGGAAGTGTCCGCTTGCTGGATTTCTTTAGCTCATGTTCCACTGCCTCCTCAATCACAGGCTCCAATCGAGTCTACGCACACAAGTGAACACATTAGTCAAACACATGTATATTTGAATCAAGTTAAAGGAGCACAAAGTCTTTTTAAAACTAAATCCCCCCCCTAAAAAACTTGTGTTTTAGCGTCCTTGCTACCGAAACAGGAAGTTTAAGAAAAACATATTAAAGGGCTCGTCCCTTCTTCTTTTTAACAGACGATTAATGCGTCACAGCCATGAACCGTGATTTGCTTCTTGCTTGTTACAGGAGGAATAAGCGGTATATATTCTTTCTCTAAAAAGTTTAAATCCTATAAATCAATAGTATTTAAACTAGTATTAGTATTTAATAGTATTTAAAGTACTTTGACATTAGGGATGTCACAGTGAGGAAATTCACTTGGTGATAACACCAGGGGGTGGAGTCATCGTATGTAATTTGCGTGCATTAGAGAGCCGCTAATATGCGCGGTATTGAAATCGGTTTTGACTACGAATTGGCGATCGCGCGGCGGTAATGACCGCACATTTTACAAGATAAGATATTTGTCAATTACGCTCAGGATCTGTTACGCACCAAATCCTCTGTCCATCGTGCTGTCAGTCATCTCTTCTTACTCTCATCATGTGAAACCTGACTCCTGCAGCTCGTGCTGTATATAGAGCAGAGCACACGCTTTCAGAAGTGTAGTGTCGACTGTCCAACTCAACTAAATGATTTTTATTTCTATGAAGAAAGCTAAACGGCAGTGGTGGTGGTGGTGCCGGGGTGGGCAAATAGAGTAATCGGTGTACACCGCGTAACACCGACTACTGCTGCAAGCCTATTGGACATGAGATGAAGACTCAGCTTATTTTAGGCCTCTGATATTAAATTCGACATAAGGTGATTCCTTCCACATGCTGGGTGTAACATGACCAGATAAATGCTATTCACTTTATCTCAGCAACCCCTCATTATCGGACTAAATTAATCACATGTGACAAATACATCTATGAATAGGTCCTTTTCTACAATCAGGAGCCGAACACTTTCTTTTATGCGCAGCTGCATCCACACCAATCGGTGCCAGAGTAAAATCCAAGATCATTGTGTAGGAAAACAAACGAGCCAACAAAACGTTACTTAAATATTCTTGCCTCTGACAGAATAGTGGTATCATAAGAGGGCTGATATTTCTCTTTCTCCTGCGGAGTCCTTTTCTCCATCTTCTCTCGGTCCGTTTTTTGTTTTCTGTCTGCTCCCTTTGGCTGTTTACAGCAAGACAAAGAGAACCACTTTAGTGCATCCTGAAGACTTATGTCATATTAAATGATTCAAAACAAGCTTTTTGACAACATAAGCATTCGGTATAGTAAAAATAAGTGGGGTATGAATTCAAACCTGAGGTCTTTAACCAAATATACATTTCCTTGCATTTGATGCATGCTTGCATGCATGTGACGTCACCTTAAAGACTTTGATCTGGCAGCTGGCGGAGTGCAGGTGCTCAGTGTATTCTCCGCTTTCATTTTGTTTAAAGGTGTCGATCTGGATCCGGAACGGAACTCCTTTCTCTCCGCCGTGTTTCCGCGGGGTGAACTCTGTACTGATGCAATGGACCTTCAATGAGAGAAGGAAGGAATGGAAGATAATTAACGTGGAGCACATGATCACTTCCTGGAGCAGTTTGGAGATTACACTTGGCATGCGTTACACGATTTCTGCACAGATGACGTCTGCATCGCTCTTTTGAGAGTGACAGAGAATTTCTGGCCAATGAGATTGTGCTTCAGGCATGTTCTATTCATTAGCTACACCAAACAGCTGTGGGTATCTTGACAGCAAGCACTAAAATTGACCTGAAGCAATACGCACCAGTAAATGTCTAACTGCATATTTATGTGCTTATACAGGAGCATCTTGCATAAGAAAGACAGAAGCATCATCAAGTAGACAGTAAATGGATATTCAACCAATAGCATTTAATGTCCAGAATATGATGGCAACATTACTGAATATTCCTATCAGTCTAGATATCAATGTCTGAATAGAAAACTAAACGAAATGTAATTCACTAGAGGTTCAGATTTTTTTTTTTTATTGCTGCAGTCTATTTAAAATGTTTAATTTGTCTGAATTATTTAAAAAAAATCTGTTTAATGAATGATTCAATGACTCACTCATAAAGACTTCTCTTGTTTCATTACTGGATGAATCAGGATTTTTTTTAACTAATCTCTTGAATGAATGATTCAATGACACATGCATTTTTAAGAGTCTCTTGTCGCCACCTACTGGCGTAACGATGTGATCGATACAATACTTGAAGCGTCAAGGTAAATTGACCCTTCGCCTTCGCCACAGGCCAATCGTGGCTTAGCAACCGTAACTTGGCGCGGGAGGTCTGGCAAGCTTTCGAGCGAGGGAAACATGGCGAAGCGTTGTGCAAATCTGATACCCGGTATCCTAAAAGTTTGGACAGGGGGGTGGAATTTTTTCCCTTCCCGAAACCTAAAACCCAAGGGGAGAAATGCCGGGATGAAAGGATTAACAAAAACACCTAAGTTACGTTTGCCCCACAACGTGTGAGCAGTAGCCTGGTGCGCTAAAAATATAAGCGGGAGAAAGTTATCATTGCAAAGTGGTCAGACTAATGTCTTGTGTCTATTCTACAAGATTTATGGATACGCTGTTTGATTTATAATTATTATATTATTTTCAAATTTCACTCACCCTGCTGTGCATGTACACAGCCGTTCCTCAATTTGTGTGTTTCCTATTTGAATGGTCAGCGTACGAGGCGGCTGCTGCTGCTTGCGCTGGGACCTATAGGCTTTAGCTTCAATTTTGATTAAATTATTCTCTAATCGGTTGCATATGTCGTGGATATATTCCTCGAATGCATACTGCAGTCCCTTTTGTCTTGCTCTCTCAGATATTTCACCTGTTCGCCAAAAATGACTAATTATCTCCTTGGGAATGTCTGACACCGGTGCATTCATACTGTAACGCCGCCTTCACACTGGCAGTTGAAATCAGCTCCGATACGGCTACGAAACGACCGGAAGTCATTCATTTCCTATGGAGATTCGCAGACCGCATGCGAATGGGTGCGAACCGGGTCCGAACGAGTGCGGTGCGAAAAAAATCGTGTCCGTCGGTCATCCGGATGCGTTAAAAAAATTGAACTCTTGCGAAAGGCTACGGACGGTTCCTATCCGACAATTCCAGCGGAAGTTAGCGTTGCTATGGTACTGATAAACAAACCTGAATTCTCAACTTTTAATAAAATAAATAATGATTTTATAACGATAAGTTGTCATGTCATTTTTTTATTTTCATGATTTTCTAACGTTATTAGGGCAGTTAATACAATTAAAAGCCCTATATACCACTATATCACATTTAGCCGACCTGACATATCAACGTCCTGGGGAACTTTCCTCCACGCAGCAGCCTTCAGATTAATGTCTCTATAACCCTCATCAGAGAGATCATACAGAATTGTACATTCTGACACTGACAAAATCAACCGTTAATCTCTCCGCCATTTTTGTTCTACTCGCTTCCGAAGCTTTTCAACGGTGTAGTACGACGTCCGCTGGGGGCGTATTGCGTATTACGGAGCTGATTTCAACTGCCAGTGTGAAGGCGGCGTAATAGACGTGCCAGGCGCGAAAGCTTGTCTGGCGTAGCAACAGTAACTAAGGAGGGCGGGGCTTAGCGAAGGGTCAATTTACTCTATTTTATTCACTACCGTAGACATCAATGACTACGTTTACATGCAGCCAATAACCCCTTCAAAACCGGGATATTAGCAATAACCCGGTCGCGCACGGCCATGTAAACACCGGCAAAAACCCGGATATGATCCCTGGGGTACCCCTTTTCTAACCCGAATATTTGGTCATGTAAACGCGTATCGGCATATCCCCATCAAAAGGAACATTGATTTGTGTTCTGCGCATGTTCTATTCGCAAGGAATCTTGGTCTTTTGAGTAGAGACGGCGCATACAAAAACCCGCGTGCAGTATACCGGAAGTAAACAAGAAGTAGAGGTAAACATGGCGAGACGCAGCACAGCACCAGACTTTTGGAGCGAGGAGGAAAGCGCAAACAAAGGGGATCGCTATCTGCCCCGAACTATTCATTATCCGCGTGCTGCTGCTGTTGTTGTTGTCTTTGGATACAGGAAGAAGAATCGGAAATGACGCATATTGCGTCTTAAGGTTGTCCGTACGTCCAGACGCTAACCGTGCGTCACCGTTTACATCGGGATATTGCCAATTGATTACAAATTCCATGTATATAGGAGTAACTCTCTCTGCTCACGCATGTAAACGGGTTATTCCGAATGTTTCAGAAACCCAAATAGTGACCTTAACCCGAATTTTAACAGCTTGTAAACGTAGTCAATGTTTGTATCTGAACTATAAACTTTTATCCCAGTACTTCTGTGATCATTTGATGGTGATACTGTGTGGTTGAATAGACTGTTTGTGAATCTGTTTCATATCTATACATGACAACTGCTCTCTCTGGGTCAGAACACAGATCTGAACGATCGCTGTGATCGTACTTGTCAAAGGTTTAATAGACAAAGCCGAATTGTTGTCATTTAGGAATAAGATTGCATGGGTGTTTGAACCGAGATCATGATCTTTTAACGATTAACCGTGCAGCTCTACCACAGGCCTTAATTTTAATCATAAATTGAAAAACCCCATTATAAAACCCTCGAGAGAACCAGTCTTCTGGGTTTTGACGTTATTCCGGCAGCCCCGACAAAATCAAGTCCCTCCCTACATTTGTGTTATTCAAGAAGCCATTTCATTCAGATGTGTGTCACAATGGCGAAGAAAAGACTATCGCAACTTCCGTTTAATGCTGACTTTAACCTTTAAACCACATGACATGAGTGTTTGAACTCTTGCGTGTGCTTGTGGTGTACCTGCACAAACACGGAGGCTCGTTTGGAAAGATCCCACAGGAACTCTGCTGCGTTTAGCTGTGACGTGTGTGTGTTGGGCTCGGTGATGCCAACTGACATGGGGATATCTGTAACAGACACATGACGCACAGTAAAAACTCCCTCTCCTGAGGCTTTATGCTGCTTTGAAACGCTTATCCTGAAACAAAACAAAAAAGGATTGAATAAAATGATGACGGCAAACTAATGTAATCACACAACAAGCTCTCACCGATGTCGAGGAGGCGGTCGCCAGGCCGATTCCATTTCCAGCCCTCCAGCTGCTGGTGCTCCATGTACTGAAGCCTTCGGTCATGGAAAACCACCCTAACTAAACTCTATAATTCACCCCAAACCAAACACACACAAACACAAAACCATCAGGACAAGCAGCACTCTTGAAGAGCCATACCACACCAGTCCTTCCTGCACCGCTCAATCTACTGCACCACGGCACAACTTGAGTTGTGAGCTTTTAAAAATACAGCAAGACTTGGTCAATTGAGTGAAGGATGATTCAAAACATTAATTTGTGATGCGATTCATTAAAAAGAGTAATTTGTTCGTGATTCAGATTAGATTGGTCATGCTGTACATTTGTTTCTGTACACGGCGAGCAAAGATAACGCAAAATAAATATCGTCTATTTACTGTTCAAATGTTTGGGGTGAGTAAGATTGCGGCTTTGAAAGAAACTAATATTTTTTTCAGCATTCATGCATCAACTGCGTAAATTCATGCATAAATTGTTTAAAAATTGACAGTAAAGACATTTATGTTACAACAGATTTCCATTTCAACTAAATGGTGTTCTTTTGAACTTTCAACATTGATAATAAGCATCAAATCAGCATTCTTGAGCATCAAATCAGCATATTAGAATGATTTCTGAAGGATCATGTGACACTGAAGACTGGAGTAATGATGCTGAATATCCAATATACATTTCCTTGCATTTGATGCATGCTTGCATGCATGCGACGTCACCTTAAAGACTTTGATCTTGCAGCTGGCAGAGTGCAGGAAACCAAATATCTCTCCATTTGAGCTTGATTTCGGTGAAATGTTAATAATACAACGACACGTGCAAGTTTCTGATCATTTCTAAAGCCACAATATCAACTTTGACAACACAGTGTTTAATTATTTGCAAAAATACTGTGCTTTTTCCATTTCCTGAAAAGCATACGTTTTGGCCAGGTTTCCGCCCGACAGCGATTATTTATTTAACCACAAGCGCTGTAGATTCACAGGTGCAGGAGACGCCACACCACACAAAACCTCAGGCGCACAGCACTGACAAAACACACATGATCTCTCACCTTCACAGTCTTGTTGAGTTCAGGCATCTCCCCTATCTTCCTGTTATCAAGCATTCGGATCTCGTAAGACTGGCCTGGATGGGAGGGGAGAGTGTGTTATTGAAAACCTCCTCTGTGTGTTCTTGCAGGGGGATAGAGAAAGAAAACGACATGCCTTGGTTCAGGTAGGTGAGCGTCTCCTCGTGAAGCTTCACAGCCGGAGAGGTGGCGGCACACAGCACATACTGAAACGGAGGATTCTTGGTGTCAGACTCCACGGGAACGCTAACATCTTCCTGCTTAAAGATGGGCAGAGCCAACACATCACTGAGAAACAAAGACAGACACACAGAGAAACAGAAGTTATGAAACTGTGAATTATGTTGTTAGGACCACAGACCCTCTTCAGTCAGAATGGAAACAGGTATATAGGAGCACGCTTTCACCTATAGCGCTTTAGAAACCACACAACACATGATCGTTCGTTCACACTTCTGAACCACAAACAGAGAGCAAATGTTCTTATCAAACTACTCTGGTTTTACACACATATATTAATGCACTACTGTTAAAAAGTCTGGGGTCAGTACAATTTAAAATAAACTGAATAATCTACTTTTATTCAGCAAGGATGCATTAATGCGACAAAAATGACAGTAAAGACGTGTAACATATTGTATATTTAAATGCTGTTCAAAGAATAATGAAAAAAGGATCACGTTTAAACATAAATATTAAGCAGCACAACGGTTTCCAACATTGATAATAATCAGAAATGTTTCTTGAGCATCAAATCATCATATTAGAATGATTTCTGAAGGATCATGTGACACTGAAGACTGGAGTAATGATGCTGAAAATTCAGCTTTGATCACAGGAATAAATTACATTTTAAAATGTATTACAATAGAAAATAGTTATTTTAAATGGTAATAATAATAATATTCCACAATATTGCTGTTTTTACTGTATTTTTGATTAAATGCATGCAGCCTTGGTGAGCATAAGAGAAGAAACTTCACTCAAAACCATAAAAAAATCGTAAAGACCCCAAGACTGTGTGTCACGAAATTAATAACAATTAAAGTGCTCGTATTATGCTATTTAAAGGTTCCTAATTTTGTTTTGGATGTACTGGTTGTAGAGTATTAATAGGCATCCTGAACGAAATGCTGAAATGACAACAAGCCAAAGTCAAAAACACTTTAATTTTCTCATAATATACATTGCACTTCACCTCATTTCTCTCAAAGAGTCTGAAAACGGTTCATTCGAAGATTCAGTCTCTCTAAACCCCGCATGCTCGGCTCTGATTGGTCAGACGGGCCAGTCTGTTGTGATTGGTCGACCGCTTACAGTGTGTGTCAGAAACAAAATGCCTATAGAGAGCCTAAGTCCCTCCCCTTCCGGTGGACCACAATGAGACCTTATTTCGGAAAAATATTGTATGGTAGTCAATGGCGAGAGACAACAAATATTTTGATCTCGTTTGAATTGTGCCCTGAATTACACATAATGATGTTTGTCAATTTAAAAGATAATTATGAAAGTCAAGAAAGTCGCAGTTTGATGTAAAACTGTTGAGGTATAAGACTGTGAAAATACGTAATTACAAAGACTACAAACCCAAAAGGCGCACATGTGACGTCATACCTTTTCTCTCAATGAATGAAGCTAACTTTACTGAAGCTAACGTCTGTCATTCTTTCTATAGTCTTACGTTATAAGACTTAAGTTATAATCATAACGTTACGCCGTCATGCCTGAGTGTTTTGTACCAGACTGCACACATACGGACATAGTGCGAGACGAGAGATGTAGTTCATTGAGCGATTTTCACATAAAACTAAATGTTACTCTTCTGTTTTATGACAAACTGCGACTTTCATAATTATCTTTTAAAATGACAAACATCATATGTGTAATTCAGGGCACAGTTCAGACGGAATAAAAAGATAAGTTGTCTCTCGCCATTGACTACCATGCACATTTTTTCCGAAATAAGGTCCCATGAGCCGGAAGCGGAGGGACTATTGCTACATCTGAATTTCAGCTCCGGAAGCTTCCTCAGTGCTCGTCACACAGTGATATGATACAACAGGAATGATAGCGTTGGTTTTCCGTATCAATTCCAGCACGAGTTCCTCCTTTGGAAGAGCATTAAAGTGGATTTGCAGGAAAAACAGCGTCTTCTCATCACGTTGACAATATGAACCAAACTCTTCCAGTCTCAGCTACAACTAAAGTGTTTGAGGGCGGGGCAAAGTAAACACTGTTCACGAGCAGCCAATGAAGACCATAGGCTGGCATTATGCAAATTTGTTAGTTTTGTAACACTTGATGACAACTCGTCTCGGCAAATCAGAAACAATTATTTCTTTTAGAAGAAATTAACTTTATTTGTCATGCACTTTGATTAAAACTTTGCAGATCTTTTACATTCACAAACAGCCAGATTACACCCTAATATCCAAAAAAAAGCATAATTAAGGCACTTTAACAATAAAGAATTATTATTTTACACAATATTTACTCTGCTATCAGGGGGTTAATAAATACTGCCATGACTCTGTGCTCAAAATCTTCTCTGGCACATGCACAGGCGGGCTCAGGCCGGAGCAGCGACAGCTAAAGACGCTGAGTCAGTCGGCTTGACATGACGTGACGTTCGCCACAGTGCGGCCCGCTGGATCTGCAAGTGTTTTCTGAAACATGAGCGGCTCCACTGTAACATTCCGTTCCACAGCTGCTCATTCCACATGATCGCAAGACAGATAATCAGCATCTCACACCCTCATTCACCTCAGCACGAAAACATCACATTAGCACCCTGTCACTGCACTGACTTACACACAAACTGGAAAAATCAGAAGCACATCTACATGGATATTAAACTCATCCGACCCCTGTTCAATGAAAACGCAGCAATATCTGCAAGTAACATTCCTGTGCATATTTCCTAATAGTTCAATTGATAACGCTATAGTTCATTCAAAACTTATTTTGGTCATACTTTTAGAATTGTGCATGCAGCTTTCATGACCTCATTAAATCAGAAACTAAATGTTTCTACTTGCTTTTAAAGATGTATGTCATAGAATCATTTTAAATGATCTAACGAATGCAAAAAGGTGATTTTATTGAGTAGGTTTAAACCTTTAAGTCTGTTGACAGGTTTTGCCTCGACTACCATTAACACTGTCTGGTCGACTCGAACGCCAACAGAGCACTGTGTGTGTGTCAACTGCAAAACTGCAGGGTGAAGAAACCTGACACGACAGGGGGAGAGAGAGCATGTGAACAGCTTCTTCCTTCAGTCTCACACTACAGCGCTCCCACCAACACCCGACAAACCTCCACCACTGACCATACACACTCTCGACTCGCACTGAGGGCTTCACACACTCGCAGAATAACGGAGCGCTCCAGGGAAAAATGCTGATGTTGCTCTTTCCACCACAACCTCCAGAAGGCTGCCACATCCCAGACACACGGTTCCATGGAACCGGACCTCAGGCGCATGTGTATTCCTAACACGCAATGGCCGCGTTTTTTTCAAACTCCTCATGGCCAACTGGGAATAGCGAGAGACTCTAGTGATTTGGGAAAAGCTACAGATTAAATGTGCTCCAAAATGATCATTAATACCCCGATGAAACTGACGTATGCCACTTCCAAAACTGTGGATGCCGAAGCACCATTAATTCATGGGAAAAACAATGCATATCTATACATTATTTTTTAGCACAATGATGTCAACTGAATGCCAGAAACAATAACACACAGAAAAATACAAGATTAAAAGACATTTAATAATGGGATATTTTCCAATCTGTATTATAAAAAATAAATAAAAAAAATCGTCAGACAGTGAAAGTGAACCATGTGATTTCTAAGCAAAAAAAAAAAAAAAAAAAAATCACTCCGCCCAAGTAGCAGTGCTTCGCCTTCTGAGAATATAGTTCCCAGTATGTATACGGTTAGAGGATGGCTGTGTCTCATATGACCTTGTTATTTGTACACGCTCTGACTATACAAATCACAACATGTAATAGGGAAATGTTGGCGTTATTTTGCACTTATTGGGAGCAGTATGCTAGCTGGAGCCATTTACCTCCAGTCTTTGTGCTAAGCTAGGCTAGCGGTGGGTGCGTCAGACAGAGTTACGGCACGCACGGAGATGAGAAGGGTATGTATGGACTTATCTAACTCTGGGGGGATACGGTGAATAAGCTGAAGTCCCAAAAAGTCAGTGTGTGCAGAGGAAAGAAAGATCTACAATCCTATGGATCTACAATCCAAAGATCTACAATCCTATGAAGCACTGCAAATGACAAAATTGAATGGATATTATATATAATTATATATATATATATATATATATATATATATATATATATATATATATATATATATATAAATAAATAAATAAATATATATATATGTGAACAGTACATTTTATTTTTTATTGGTAACCAATGGACTGGTTCATTGGAGTGTCCTTTTGCCATGATTTGATTGGTGGCAATTTCTTTGCAGAATCATGGGTAATGTTGTTAAACAATTATTTTAAAAAGTTGAAATAATGCAGCCTGATGGCTTCAACAAAAGCATGGTCTATAACACTGATTAACAGCCTCGTATCTCACAGTAGGTCCGCCTTTAACGTTTCATAAGCTATTGTTTAAAATTAATTCCACTTTGGAGAATTTATTGGATTTTTACGCGCCAGAGAAACATCACTGTCTAAGAGTAATTAGCTGGTGAAGTGGATTTACTTACTGTAGAGTTAACGAAAGTTATCATGAGCTTTCATTGTAATGTTTGAAGCAGATATCATAACATATGTCAGCAGACCGGGAAGATTTTAAGATGAGGGGGTTCATTCATACATTCATTCAAGGGGCGGAGCTACATGAGGTCTATAGGTTCCCTCAGGAATTCTCTTTAGTTATTTATGGTTCGTTTACACAACAGAGTTTTCAAACTAAAACTGAAAACTTTTAATGCGTTTTGGCGGTTCATTTACACTACAGCAGAATTTTAGGCGGCCTGAAACCACAAACTTCTGAAAACAGGTTTTCCAAGCTTTTGAAAACAATACCGCAACTGTCTCTGTGTAAACTACAAAAACAAGAATTTGTGAAAACGGTGACATCACGCGCATGTGTTCAATCTATTGCCACGTAGTTTTTTCTTTACAAAGTGACAGCGCAAACTACTGGCCTGGCATGAATAATGTAGATTTTTTTTAATCGTTTCCGCAGAATCATGAACAGGGATCATTTTCACAACATTGTCGGCTGAATGAGAACAAAGCTTCGGTTTTTAGTACATTGTTCTCATGTAAACGTGTCCTTAGAATAGCAGCTTTACTTATTATTTAGCGACTACAAATTGAACATTATCACTATAATGATTTTCTTCAAACAGGTTTCCTCAACCACCATATGCCATTGGCCAGTCAAACAAATAGCCCCGCCCCCAAACTCATGCCATTGGTTAGGCCAGTGTTGTTGCCTTGTGCTGGCACTGAGCGATGATATTTACATGTTAATGCTTACTCTGTCTTTCCATATGCAACTGGGATATGAATAATTGATCCACAGGAAAATTACACATTTCCTCATGCTGAAGTCACATAGCAAAAATGCTGACAGAGACAGACTATCTCGAGGATATGACCTTCATCCTAAATATTGTATCAACTGTTTTAGAGTATCCATAGCTGTTCAATTACGTAATCATTAACCGTTTGCTTTCTATGCAGTATCATGATGTAACGGAGTTCAACGGTCGCCTCAATTTCTTTAACCAGTTAACGTGCGATTCACTAAACGTTTTAACGCTCTTTAAACACCACAAGGGAAGGAATTAACGTTAAACTAATTACACATTTTAGCGGTTCATTTCATATCTCAGAACAGAGCTCAAAGAACACCCTGTTCCAGGAAGTAACACTTACTTCCACCGCGCTTGTTGTCGTTTCAGCACAACCACGTTATGGCTACTCGGAGGATATTTATTAATACTCTACAACCAGTTTGAAACAAATATCACGTCTAGTTAGCTCTCAAGATGGTCAGACAGCATTCGGATGCAACTCGTTGTCTATTGTTTTGAGCTAGCTATAGCCACTCTCTTATATGTATATATAGGCATATTTAATACACCAGATGACAAAAACAATCTCGCGAATTGCCATTTGATGAATAAGGGTATGAACTCTGCAACCTCTGAACACAACCCGGTTGGAATCCCGAGGTTTGCAACATAAACATTGAGGACAAGACAGCTAGCCAACTAGCTCGCCGTCATATGTGCATCGACCCCCGGCTTAAGGACTCTTGGAAAGCTGCTGATCGGTTTGATGATGCTCTAACCTCATGCTGTACGCGCCAGCTCCGAGCTCCTGGCCGATGCCAGACAAACTGGCATCGAAGTCGTGCACAAGCCCAGACTCGATGGTCGCATCGTCCATCTTCAGCACCCACGCCATGGCGCCCAGATCCTTCTCCTCCGACTCTAACCGGAGCGCCGCCAGCTTCACCTCGTACACACAGCACCTGCGCGGGGCTCGCGTTGCCGCAGAGTCGGCTAGTCCCACTAGAGTCGGTTAGGTGGCCACCCGCGGAAGGCTAGCTGTTGAAAGCAGGGCAAACGGCTCTAGCCCTGACTGCCGTGTACCTCGCCATTGCTTCAGTTTCACAGTAACAGAGGCGAGAAATAACAGTCTCGGGATGAGCTGAGGCGTCGCGAATCGACTCAACACCGTATGATCCGTTTCCAGCTCCCGTATGTTATCCCGTTTGCATCAACACATCATATCTGTATGCGATCTTCCATTATATAAAGCAGGGTGGGAGGACGCTGTTGACTGTCACCGCATTCACACGCAATGTCCGTTGGGCTGGCAGAGCTCGCGCGCGCGCTCACCTAACGTTAATCCTAAACGCAGCACGGTGTTTTTACACTCGCTGTCCTCCGAAAGCGCTCCCGTAATTTCATCGTGCTGCTGCTGACCCCGAGGTTTGATCTTTCGGAAGAGGCCAAAGATCACGACACATCAACACGGCCCTCCGTCTGCCACCATTCAAACGCGAGATCGCTTGATTCGCTTCAGCCGCAGCAGGGATCCGGGTCAGGAATCTGACAGCCAATCACAGTCCTCTGCGAGACGCGCTCAGCCAATCGGCTTCCGACTTCTGTCGTCATCGTCTCCCTGGCTAGGGCTCCGATACAGCCTACAGCTCCCAAACAAAATTTAACCTTTCACTTGCAGCGAATAAATTAAACGACACGTCACCTGGTGGAAGAAATGCAAACCTGTAGCATATTAGATTAGTTGTATTTATTAAATTATTTATTATTATTATAGGATCTAGCTTTTTTTGATCAATGAGTAATTTACACATTTAAGTTCAAAACTGGGATCCATATCAGCATGGCTGTAAAATAACAGAAAATATAGATATAGACAGATTGCTGCTTGCTTACTAGAGATCAAATATAATTATTATATATTTTTGCGTGATATATTCAGCTCCTACCAGGGGCCAGTTGCATAAACATAACAGTTGCATAAACATAAAGCATAACCATAACGTTAAGGCTGTCTTAAAGGGATAGTTCACCCAAAAATGAAAATTATATTAAGTTTTTCCAAACCTGTATGAATTTCCTCTGCTGAACACAAAAGTAGATATTATGAAAAATGTCAGTAACCAAACAGTTGTGGGGCACCATTGACTTCCATAGGTTTTTTTTATTTATTTTTTATACTATGGAAGTCATGTATAGTCAACTGTCTGGTTACCATCATTCTTCAAAATATCTTCTTGCTCATACAGGTTATGGTGAGTAAATGACAGCATACTCATTTTTGGGTGAACTATCTTTTTAATAACTAGTTAAAAACCAGTGCAGTTCGCTACGGTTAATCAGTCTGTCTTTTCGGTATCAAATTAGACCAATATACATTATGTAACTGACTTAAAAACATCTTAAAGAAAACAAATGTATGACTAACTTGTAAGACAAGCTGATGCTTTTGTGGTGGTGGTCTGAACAGGAAGGCACACAGGCCTATAAACTTATATAAATGTATATATATATGAAGAGTTCAGATGCAAAAGCCTCTAAGTGCCATCTGAAATTTTCTTCTAGAATGATCATTTTTATCAAGCTTGTATATTTAAGTTCAGTAATTTCACCTAAATGACAATTAATAGGTAATTTTCATTGCCATTTAAGTGAAATTACTGAACTTAAATATACGAGCTTGATAAAAATGATCATTCTAGAAGAAAATTTCAGATGGCACTTAGAGGCTTTTGCATCTGAACTCTTCATATAGTAATAACACTTTATATGATAAATTCATTGTATATTCTTTGAAATTTAACCAAGAAAATATATTCAAATAGAAAAGAGTTTGTGAAATTGTAATATTTCACAATTGTCCTGTTTTTACTGTATTTTGATCAAATAAAAACAGCATGTGTGAGCATAAGACTTTTCAAAAAAAGAAAGAAATATTAATAATACTAATAATAATATCAACCAATGAAAAAAAAAAAAATTCTTTAAAAAGCCCATTCAATCAAGTTGATATATATAAATTTTTTTTTATACAAATAAAGTCAAATGTTCGGATTGGTTTCATTATGGACAAAAAGTGGAAAACATTCTTCAAAATATATTTTTATGTTCAACAGAATAAAGAAAATCATAAAGGTGAGAAAATGGTGACAGTTTGCATTTTTAACCCTTTAATGCAAAACTTGCATTTTACCTTCATACATTTGTTGCATTTAGTTTCAAGTGACAGAGAAATAAAAAGATAAAAATGAGACAATTAGTTCATTACTGTACATTTTCTTTATTTTAATTTCATCGTTAGCACAGGTCTAGAAATGCAGCGGGAAGAAAGAGAACTTCCTCACGGGGGAGAAAGACCGACACTACAGGAAAGAAGTGACGAGACAATTGCGGGATTAAGATGCGTAAATACATTTCTACAAATTTCCCATCAGAGAAGAATGACACTATGCTACTTAAAAGAATCCACACACCCTCAGGACGTCACAAGATCTTCTTGAATATTCCTTTGTTAAGGTATATATAGATACATATCGCCTATGTGGTGTGGCCTCGCCGCGATGAGAATCTCAGGTGTGTGTGTGGCGACTGATGCGGGGCCTTGTTGTAGGCAACCAGATAAAAAGGTTCAGTTTAATTCATGACATGCATATAGCCAAGCAAAGTATGCCTTCTAATAGAGCAAGCTGGACCAACCGCTCATTGTTATGAACTGATATGACCATTAATATCAATAGTGAGCAATTAGGAACGTTAATGACACGTCGCTCAGACCAAGAAGTTTTGAACTTCATCTTAAAAATCTGAGTTTCTCAAAAGCTCTTTGATAAAAAGAAATGATCTCCACGTTGCACAAAATGACACCCACGACTCTCTCTGCCGGGTTGCCGCCCTCCTCCAACGTTTTGCTTCCGACACACACACACACTCGTAGACACAATCTTCTCATTGACAAGGTGACAAAACTACATCAGACCACCACCCGGTCTCTCAGACACGAACACGGAGCGATGGTGATCCTAGTTGGGAAGAAGCGTTTCAGTCCGACTGGAAGGTGATGTGGGGCCGGAGGAGGGTGTCCAGCAGTGTAGGTGGCATGCGGCTTTGCGTATCTGTATGCAAGCGGGTGTAGGTGTTTGTTTGTGTATGCATGTGAGTTAAAAAGCCAGCTAGGGTCCCCTGCACTAAGAGAGTGCTGTAGTTCTGAATAGTGACGGCACGGCTACAGGCCCTGCCCTCCCAAATCTGAAGACTGGTCACTTCCACTGGAGCCGCTCTGCGCTCGCTTTATGTACAAATTCAACAGTTTCAGCTGGGAAGAGAGAAAATGTCATGTTATACATTACTCTATAAAGACAGAGCGATAGTGAGAGTAAGGAGGGGGAAAAAAACAGACATTTAATAAGAGGAAAGTGCTCACCTTGCTGCCGGACAGCTGGCTGAGGTGAGGTTTCAGATCCTCTCCGATGACAGCATAGACGGCCCACAAGGCAAAATACACACGCCTTTCGTACTACCTGCTCTCAGAGTTATCATAACCCTGCGAATGAGAGAAAATTACAATCAAAACATGCAGGGACCAACTTTAAAATGCCCCATTTATGCCTACAATTCTCTTACAACAGGTTTACAAGCATCAAAAACACTTTAATTGTCTCATTATTTACATTGCAGCATCATCTCTTTTCTCTCAGTGTCTGGAATGGTTCAATCAAGAATTAAGTCTCACTAAACCCCTCCATTCTGAGAGCCTGCTCTGCTCGGATTGGTCCGATGGCCCAGTCTGTTGTGATTGGTCGACTGCTTACAGTGTGTGTCAGAAACGCTCATTACTGTGGAAGTTTAGTTCGAAACGGGGCACGGATTGCATGAAAAAATTGCTAATCTGAAAGCTGTCGAGCGGACTCGGGTGCGCACAGAAGTGCCGTTTACTCTGCTGCGCATAATAGCACCAAATAAAAAAATTAAAACACACTATATATTGAGTTCTGTCATGTGGCGTGCATGTTTGTGATGTAAAATGAATGCAAGTGCACCAGGGAATTAACACCTGCTCACACCAGGAGAGATAACTATATTAGAATCCATGCCAGTGTACAATAAAGTTCTGTTTCTTCTGATTGGCTGGCAATGCTTTATCATTCATCAAATGGTATCTGCAAGGATTTCCAGTCAGGATTTAGATCGTATCACAGTAGGCTACTGAGACTGCTCTAATTAGAGTTACAAATGATTTGCTCTTATCATCCAACCGTGGTTGTATCTCTCGATTAGTGTTACTGGATCTTAGTGCCGCATTTGATACTATCGACCACAACATTCTTTTGAATAGACTCAAATTATTTTTGCATTAGTGGAATTGCATTGGCATGGTTCAAATCATACTTATCTGACCATTACCAATTTGTAGCAGTAAATGAAGAGGTGTCATATCAATCACATGTTCAGTATGGAGTACCACAAGGCTCAGTACTAGGACCGTTGCTTTTCACCCTGTACGTGCTACCCTTGGTTGGGAGATATCATTAGGAAGCATGGCATTAGCTTTCACTGTTACGCTGATGATACTCAGCCCTATACTCTAGAACCTAGAAAGTCTTTGTCGTCAGTTGGGAACCTGGGTGTGCTCTTTGATAACAATCTTTCATTTGAAAGTCACGTGTCTAGTATCTGTAAAACCCACTGATCTATATAGAATGACTGGATAGCTCATGACGTCAAACAGTGAAGCCACCGCGCCGCCATATTGGGATTCCCTAGTGAGCTCACGCGTTCTATTGAATCAATAGGAAATGTTATGATTTGACTGAAAAAACATTGCCTAACGAGACACAGTTTTAAAATCTTAAGTCTCCCTGTACATTCTCACAACGCAAACATCCTAAGCATTTAAATGGGTATTTGTTTAAAGTCGGAAATTTTTCCTGCTTATTAAAAAACGGCAATTTCTTTGCAAAAGGAATAAAAAGCTGTACGAAAACACTAGTCGGCCTTCACTGAAGAGCTATCTTCACAGGTAAGAAAAACAGTTTGATACTAATAATTAAATAGTGAATGCTAAAGACCAATATTTTTGTGAATTGGTGAATATTCAGTTGAATATTGTTTCGTGGCCACGAATTAAAAATACCTCAGCACGATGTTCCCTTGTTTTACTATATTGTGGCCACGTTGTAATTCGTTAAATCAAAATGAGGGAGGAATTAGTTCAACGTGTCCACAATTTTTTCAAACGAGTGAACATAAGTCGTCGTAACAACGAATTACTTATATCAGTGGACAGGGCGCATAAGAACAAGCAGAGAGAGAGAGAGAGAGAGAGAGAGAGAGAGAGAGAGAGAGAGAGAGAGAGAGAGAGAGAGAGAGAGAGAGAGAGAGAGAGAGAGAGAGAGAGAGAGAGAGAGAGAGAGAGAGAGAGAGAGAGAGAGAGAGAGAGAGAGAGAGAGAGAGAGAGAGAGAGAGAGGCCACGCGCAGCGCACTCTCACCCGCCTTCAAGCAACACGAGCGCTGTATTGCTCTCTCTCCCTCACGCTTATCAACATTAATTGACACAATAGTAAAAAGTCGGAAGACTGATTGTGTTTTATAGATTAGTAGTTTGTTAATATAAAGTGTTTGTTTAGCAAGTACATGTTCAGGAAATGCATAATGGGTTAATGTAACGGTAAACGGACTCTGCACGAAGCTCTTTTGAAGCTGTCAAATGGTGTCGCTATTGGACACTTAATTGTGATTTTAAGTGAAAGGTTTCTTATAGGCTACTGTTGACTGTTTTATCGTTGTTTTTTGAAGCAGCAGCAGCATTACTCTTGCCTCGGAGAAAACAACACGGGCATAGCGACAATTTTGCATATAAATTACTACTTACAGTGCTTGAATTACAACCTATGGGCAGTTTTTCTACATCCTTTTGTAAACGTCGTTTTACACTTGTATGCTGCACAGCGGGTCAACTTAAAAGTGCCGTCGGAGCTACCAATCTCTGTATAACAGCCGTTGGAGCCCTCCGCTGGTAGGGAATCGTAAGATGGCCACTCGAACACTTCCGGTGGCTTTAGAACGTCATGAGCTATCCAGTCATTATATAGATCAGTGGTAAAACTGCATTCTTCCATCTTAAAACTATATCTAAATTATGACATATGCTCTCAATGACAAATGCGAAACAGTTAGTTCATGCGTTCATGACCTCAAGGCTAGATTATTGTAATGCTCTACTGGGTGGTTGCCCTGCACGCTTAATAAACAAACTCCAGCAGGTCCAAAATGCCTCAGCTAGAGTTCTTACCAGAACCGGGAAGTATGACTATATTAGCCCGGTTCTGTCAGCACTGCATTGGCTCCCTATTAAACATTGTATACATTTTAAAATCTAGCTAACTACCTACAAAGCACTAAATGATTTAGCTCCTCAGTACTTGAGCGAGCTCTTAACGCATTATAGTCCTTCAGGTCTATTGGGATCTCAAAATTCTGGCCAGTTGATAATACTTAGAATATCAATATCAACTGCAGTCAGTAGATCCTTTCCTATTTAACACCCAAAGTCTGGAATAGTTTTCCTAGCCTTGTTCGGGAAGCGGACACACTCTGTCAGTTTAAATCTAGACTGAAAACACATCTCTTTAACCTGGCATACATAAAGCACATTATCAATTTCGATAATTCAAATCAGTTAAATTATTGTTAGGCAGCATAAATTAGGTCAACCGGAACCGGTAACACTTCCTATAACACCCGATGTACTTGTTACATCGTAAGAAGAATGGCATCTACACTAACATTAGTCTGTCTGTCTCATCCTTAACCCGAGGTTACCGTAGTCAGCCGGATCCGGTCCGTATCCAGATCAGATGGTGGACCTTCACCTAGACACGACCAAAACGCAGCCCTGAAAGTCAGCAGAGACCGTGTCAACTAGACAATCCCTGCGAAGGCCTCGTCGACACGACAGCCATTGGCACAGATCCTCAGCATAGATCACAAGAACCAGACAGGTCCTCCGCACAGACCTTATGGCCAGCTTTGGCTCCATACCGGCGTGATGAATCGATCTTCAAGCAAAAGGAACTGGATGAATATATGAACGCTACCGATCCCGATCTGAATTTTGACTTGTGAAGCAGCCTGGATCATGACACCGTGTTCGTTCGTTGGCCAGAGGAAAACCTTTACAACGGTACTGAATCAACACTGAACTGACTTAAGCTGAACGACAGCCGAATCACGTCATTTTCCTGTTATCACTGTAAAGCTGCTTTAAACTAATATTTATTGTACAAAGCACTATATAAATAAAGGTGAATTGACCAGCTGGGGAAAAAATCCTTTTGAAAGTGACTCCAACGATATCGATCCTGTGTTATCATTATAGTTGTGGACTTCCCTATTCTTATAGAATTAGAACGATTATTAAAACTTCATAGTTATTGTTCCCTGCCATATATATATATATATATATACACACACATAT
Source organism: Leuciscus leuciscus (assembly GCF_965113295.1). Lineage (NCBI taxonomy): Eukaryota > Metazoa > Chordata > Actinopteri > Cypriniformes > Leuciscidae > Leuciscus > Leuciscus leuciscus. The sequence continues at coordinate 4,618,724 of NC_138736.1, forward strand.
ATGAAGAGTTTGGTTCCAAAACGCGATAAATCCATTTTGATTAATTTGAGTAAAAATGTGTTTTCTTTACCAAGAATGTGGCAAGATGAAAACCACTATTTTCTGTTTCAAACTTTCACATAGCATCTTTAGGTTATAATAACAAAAAAAAAAAAATCTAATCCAGATTTTGATTTCAAAGATTTATTATAAAAACTGAAATTTTTTTCCCCAAAATGCAATAAATTCATGACACTTTTTTTTCAAAATGCAATTAATCCATTGAATCAATATAAAAGTTATTTTTCATATTGAAACTGTTGAAAATACACAACAAAATAAGTTGATCCACATATGACAGCCTCTGAACTCGGTCAATATCTTATTACAGGCACTGGACTAAAAATACATACAATCAGCCATCGCTAGGAAATACCTCCTGAACTTTTTTGACGGCGATCATCTGTAAAATGGCTTGGTCCTGCTCGGTTTTCGTTGACTTTGAGTAAAACAATTGAAAGTTTTTCAAAAGATCCCCAGGGGTTAACGTGTCAGCGTGACTGAAGTTTGATGCTGTCGTGTCGTGTGAGAACAAACAACAGCCGGCATTTTTCCTCCTCCCGCGTGCCTCGTCTTCTTAATCTCCTCACGTAAATGATTAGATTTCGATGGCTTACGTTTCTTCCCTACCGCAGAAACCACCACAGGTTCATCAATGCCGTCAAAATTATACACATTTTTGTTTGATTGTTGATTAAAAAGTTCAAAGTAGATAGGAAAAACTAGGATGCCAGGTGTATTCAGAGCGCCGCCGTCACTGTTTACAATGCGTGGAATGATGCGCTGTGATTGGTTGAGCGGATTTATCGCATTCTGCAGAGAAAGGAGACTGGCGTTTGTCGCGGTTTGGAAAGAAAGGGAGAAAACATGAGAGAATAACACGGCGGATATCGCATTTTACGTAAAATTTAAAATGGACTTTTCAATACCGACCCTATACAATACTGATTTTTGCGGGAACTAAATTTAAAAAAAAATGGCGTTTAGGAACCAAACTCTTCATATATATATATATATATATACACACACACTAGCGTTTAAAAGTTTGGGGCCAATAAGATTTGTTTTTCTAAGAGGTCTCTTATGCTCACCAAGGCTACATTTATTTGATAAAATTGCAGTACAAACATACCTTTTTTTCAGGATTCTTTCAAAAGAACAGCATTTATTTGAAATAGATATAATTTGGATATTTGTCAAATGTCTTTATTGTCATTTTTGTTCAATTTAATGCATCCTTGATGAATGAAAGTATTAATTTCAAAAAAAAAAAAAAAAAAAAACCACTTTCGAACGGTACTGTATATAAAGTAGCCTACAGTATTTACCTGAATGAGCCCAGGGACGATCTCTGGGAGCATTTGAACGAGACCCTCTTTGGGCAGCCGGTCGATGACTTTGGTGAGCATCTTGATGGCAGCCAGGTTGATGGGGTAATCTGCCGACTGGATGATGGGGCATAGCACCTTGATACACTGATCGGGACTTATTGAGGTTGCCAACATAGACGCCCCCTCTTCTGCGGCCCGCACCACCTGATTCAGAGAGAAAAGGACATTTTGTGTCTGGGTTTAGACTTGCGCTTTAGTTTAGGTTGTCAATCTGTCTGTGTGAACTGTGATTTTTGGGTGAACTATCCCTTTAGGGATGCCTGACCTCTTTGTGTGGGTCTTTATGTGCTTCCAGGGTCTTCATAATTGTGAGTTCCGCATAGTTTTTAAAGCGCCACGGCTGCCTGTTAAGGATTTCCTTTAACACCCGGAGTGCTAATGCCCGAATGACGTGCTGAGAGAGAGAAATAAAGATCAGCAACTAAATTTGGTTGTCCTCATGACTCACATTAGAGTGCGTTTACAGCAGTGAGTGTATGTTTGCGATCACCTCTCCATCCCCAAGTGTTTCCAGGAGCAGAAGGAGGATGGTTTTGAAGTGCTCGTCCCAAACATGCAGTTGTGTTTCTCTGATCAGCCGCATTAGCTCACACAGCGCGGCTTTCCTCTCTTCCACTCGTTCGCTGTGATTCGAGAGCTCCTTTAGGAGCTCAGAAACCACCTCAGACTGGTCCACACCACTGTCTGTAACACCATCAGCAGAAAGGATGTAAGACACACACGGGTTTACATGCATACACTTGACCAAGCAGTTACAGAAGTGCATTACCATCAGTGAGGCACTCGGCATCCTGGTCTGCATCTTTCACGCTTTTATTAAAAGGGGAGGAGCTGAAGGAAGAGTCAGAGTAGCTGACTGGCTGGTGTTCCCCTTTTGGGCGGGGACTCGATGAGAAGAGTGGCATTGTATTTAGCAGAGATGTCTTGTTATCCAGCGCCGTCCGACCAGATTCTGTGGTTTGATCACAACCCTGTAAAGAGACACATACATAATACATTCACACATTAGTGATATGCTTTTAGATTTCAGTGTATTTTATAATCTGATTAGACTGCTCTCTGGAATACTTGATTCTAACTGGTCAATATCCACAGCGAAAAGTCAAACGGTTTTATATAATGAGTGCTTATCTGTATCACCATAGCCCATGGTAAAATACCAGTGCTTTCATTTCACTCTGCAGTCTTTGCCTTTTTATATCAAGTCATCTCAAGTGTTAATGTAGTATTATTTACATAATATTATAGTATTTATTAATATGAGAATTTAATTAGAATTTATTTTAATTTTGTTGTGCTTTTGTCATTTTTATTACTTAAAAAAAAAAAAAAATTATATTTAGCATGATTTTATTTTAGATTCAGTTTTAGTTATAAGTACCTCAACTTAAATTTGAAATGATGATTTGGCAACTAACTGAAATAAAAATAAGATTAAGTTTTGTAAGTTTTTTCCATCAATAATTTATTTTATTTCAGCTTTTATAGTTTGTTTTAGTTAACAATAACAATACTGCAAATGATGCAGTATTAAGTATTAAAAAGGAACTATTATGCCCTTTTACAAAGTCTTGATTTTAGTTTTGGGCTCTACTAGAGTTCCAGTCTTTAGGGTTCCAGTCTTTATGAAGCCCCTCCTTCTGAAAAGCACAATGTGCTCTGATTGGTCGGCTGGACCATTGTGTTGTGATTGGTCAACTGCTTAGAGCGTATTTCAGAAACACGTGTTTTGCTTTTCTTACCTCTTCTCCCCCATCTCCATCTCTTTTCCGCGCCGGCTCTGTCATGTCCTCTTGGCTGCGGACGCTGAAGTTCTGGATGGCCTGACTGACTCCTCTTAGGGAGCTGTAGATCTCCTCAGAGTTCATGTTCTCGGTATCGTAATCAAATGCACTGTGAAATGATACACACACATAATTTACATGGAATGTTTAGCTACGCAGAAATGCTGAGCAAACGACTACATAACCCAAATCACAGCATTTATGGAGTGAATGAATCTCTGTCAATGTTTTATAGTTTGAGACCCAGTGGCGTACCTTGGTGAAGGTGTGTTTTGTGATGTGTTGGTAGGGGATGTTAAAGGGCTCGACCAACTAGCTGGTGATCTTGGGGTGTGTCGGGTGAGTGGGCTTCCCATTGTAGCCTGCAAGATAAAAAAAAAACATGTTAGTGCAGACAGAAAAGTGGTTCAGAAGCGGTTTTTAAAGGGATACTCCACTTTTTTTGGAAATAGGCTCATTTTCCAACTCCCCCAGAGTTAAAGAGTTGAGTCTTACCGTTTTCGAATCCATTCAGCTGATCTCCGGGTCTGGCGGTACCACTTTTAGCATAGCTTAGAAACTTTGCTGCCGTACCATGAGTCCAGCAGGCGTAATGATATGATGCAGCGCCTGAAAATAGTCCCCAGCTAGATAACTTCCAACGTGACCGGGACTAAGCTTGTCTAACCTATTAGACCTATTTTCAGGCGCTGCGTCATATCATTACGCCTGCTGGACTCATGGTACGGCAGCAAAGTTCCTTGATTATTACGCAGGAATGAGAGTATAGTTCCTAGCCATATCAGCCTAGAAAATCGCAACTTTTCATTTTCCGTCGGTCTTAGTACACGATGTAACTACAGAAGAGTCAAGTTTTAAACAGGAAAAATATCGAAACTCTTTGGTCATTTTTTTTGAGAGAGATGCTAATGGTCCTGTCCGATTCAATGATCTATGCTAAGCTACGCTAAAAGTGGTACCGCCAGACCCGGAGATCGGCTGAATGGATTCGAAAACGGTAAAACTCAACTGTTTAACTCTGGGGGAGTTGTAAAATGAGCCCATTTCCAAAAAAAAGTGGAGTATCCCTTTAAAAGAGTTTGTTAATCACCTGGGCTGTGTTGCCTGTGTTTCGTAGGTGGTTCTGCAACAATTTGGTGGCTCCATCCTGAAAGGTTTTAGGTAGTGCTGCGAGAAGCATTGTGAACTCTGGTGTGTTCAGCTGGAACAGTGAGATCAACACCGACTGCGCTGCCTGTAATCAAAGCACATAATTAGGCCTTCAAACCAATCAACACCACCAGAGTAGATCTAACAAACTATAAATAATCAGATCTCACGTTTAAAGCTGAAAATGTAGAAACATTTGAAATATCATTCACGTAATAAGCACATAATGTCTTGTACCTTTCTGACATCCGAGCTCTTGGGTTCGGTGGTCCACGTAATGATACGAGACACCGCCAGTCTGGTTTCGCTCGAGTTGACAAAATCCTGTGGCTCCATTTGTAGTGTCAGTGTTTCTATGTACTTCAATATGGCCACCTTCACCTGAAACATCATTCTTATGTTACAACTCTGCAACAAAATCATCTAAAATCATATTATGTCATCCAAAGACAACAGTAGCATTCACTCCAAAGAAAACATTGTACCTCAATCAAAAACCCTCCTTTAAATCAATCTTCTCCACATAAAGACCAATCAGAATCACACGTTTCCACACATCAACGCTGCAGACCATCCGTTACAGACAAGCACTTAATTACAGCTATTCTTAAATCCATGAAATGAAGCAAGACAGCAGGGGGAAGTTGGGACGAGCATGACGGGTGTGATTGGGCTTGTGTGTTTGTGTTGTGCCCTGCTCTCGTTCACTGACGCCCCCCTCTCTCAAACATCATCCTGCTTCTGTCAACACTGACTGATCAAGGCAATAACTAGGCCCTCAACAAGCACTTTCTCCCACATTTTCTACACTACCTTTCAAATGTTTGGGTAATTTAAAAAAGAAAAGTTGTGCGCTTAGCAAGGCTGCATTTATCTAATATGAATAAAATATAAAGTAATATTGTTACAATTTAAAATAGTTGTTTTCTATTTGAATGTATTTTGAAGTGTAATTTATTCTTCAGTCACATGATCCTTTAGAAAACATTCTAATATGCTGATTTGCTGCTTAAGAAACATTTCTTATTATTATTATCAGTGTTGAAAACAGTTGTGCTGCTTCATATTTAGAGGAAACTGTGATATTTTCAGGATTATTTGATGAATAGAAATAGTTGCAACATACATTTCTATACTGTCAATTTGATCAATTTATTACATCCTTCCTGAACAAAAGTATAAATTTTTTTTGTTTATTATTTTTTTTATATCTTACTGTAATAGTGGTGAATTACGGGCGGAAATCTGCGTATAAAGATTCCGTGAGTTACTTATCCCTGTCGGATAATTCTGAATAGAAGTCGAGCTAGCTTAGCTGAGGGGGTTTTAGTTGTGGGAGCTGCGCGTTACAGAATTGCTTCCCCTGTGTCTCACTGACCTGTACTGCTTGGTTCCACAATTGGATATTTTCCTGCAGTGTGCAAGCATGCCGTCGCTTTCTGAGGGGAAGCAATTCTATAGCCCCGCCCCCGTACCAGCAACAGCGCCTTCTCCCCGGCTTCAGAGAGAGAGAGGGAGAGCACGTCAATGAAAGGGAGCCCTGACAGACACGCAGATAAGGGGGAGAAAACTGGACAGGGTGCGGTGATCAGTCACACTGCTGAAAAAGAGATGGCGAATGTGAGGTAGATGAAAGGGGAGATGGTTTGGTTAGAGGGGAGTTGGGCAGATGTGGTTATGGGATTGGTGTAGGGCAGTGTTTCCTACAGGGTTTTCTTGTTGCAGCCGATGACGTCGACACAATTTTTGACAACGCTATTTCACAGTGTTCTTGCTACATGTAGTTACTATAGTAATAACTATAAATTATGAATAATTACATGCAACTAACCCAAAAGTAAGTACATGTAGTTAATTATTATTACTCAGTACTTAAATGTATAATAACACTGTATCATGGACACCTTACAAATAAAGTGTAACCCAATTTTTCCCCCTAATTTTTTTTTATTCAAATAAAATTGAAGTCTGAAACTCAGATATGCAATTTGTAAAGTTTTTTCCCCTCACATTTATCAATATATTGTCATTTAATGCTCCCTGTTATTATTGTGAATTTAAACAATTACATTTTTTTTTTGGAAATTAAAATAATGCAAAAATAAGATGAAAAACCTAGAAATTAGAAATTTTATCTTGACGACAAGCTAAAAAAATAAAATAAAAAAAACGCTTCAATTAAAGCACTAAAAAAATAGTTATAAATAAATAAATAAATATTTATTTATTTATAACTACTAATGACAAACAAAAATGAATAAATTTAGTTATAAATAAAGTTATTAAATACTACTAAAATAACTTTGGGACCCTATCAATACGAGACAAATGTGCATTTTTAGTATTGTAAAAAAAAAAAAAGAAGAAAAAAGACAAAGACTTTCAAAAAACTTAATCTTAAACCGATTTAATGGATTAATTACTAAGAATGGTAACAATTGAGTGATTGGTTTACAAATTCAACAGTGCAATAGCAATACAACACCGCTAAAATGGTGGCTTTTCATATTCATCCGCGGTGCAGGAAACACTGAGGTAGAGGTTGGGAATTCTTATGCAAAACAATGTCCTTGTGGTTTGCATGAGCTTTAATGGAGGGGTAACAACAACAACAACAACAACAACAACAACAACAACCTGAGTACATTGAGCCAGCACATGACATCCTGTAGAAACTCCAAAGCAAGCACTTAAGCAAGACCTGACAGCCATGTCAGGTTACTTTAACACTCACTGAAAGCAGAGCTTTCGAGAGTCAGTCCTAGTCGCCCATCCATACAGTGTCACTAAAAAAAAAAAAAAACCCACTTACCTTTAAGTTTGGTGTCTGTGTTTGGTCAACGGTGAATCTCATCAGGATAGTGAACTGCAGATCATTCGGGAAAGATTCTCTGAAGAAAGACACAAGAGAAATGAATCATTCTTGAGAGCAGATATATGTGGACACTTGATATCAAGAGCATTGTAGAAATAATAGCTGACAGGGTTAAGGTCCTTGCACACTGAGTCCCAAATCTTCGCATGTGTTTTTTCGTATTCGTGAATATTCGTGATTCGGTGGCTCTGAATTGTCAAAACACCATTAAATATGCTTGCTATGGATGAAAAAAAAAAGTAGAGTCAGAAAGTTTCAGAGACAGTCTGCAAGCGTGATCGACATAACGTGAGGTATTTATTTTTTAACGTGCGAAAATTTCAGATGCGAATTTCGGACTCAGTTTGCAAGGGCCATTACACATTATTTCAATAGTCCACTTTAGACATTACTCTGCAATGTACATGTCAACTACCAGTCATTAGTGTTTAAAGGGATACTCCACTTTTTTTGGAAATAGGCTCATTTTACAACTCCCCCAGAGTTATAGAGTTGAGTCTTACCGTTTTCGAATCCATTCAGCCGATCTCCAGGTCTGGCGGTAGCACTTTTAGCATAGCTTAGCATAGATCATTGAATCGGACAGGACCATTAGCATCTCTCTAAAAAAAAAAAATGACCAAAGAGTTTCGATATTTTTCCTATTTAAAACTTGACTCTTCTGTAGTGACATCGTGTACTAAGACCGACGGAAAATGAAAAGTTGCGATTTTCTAGGCTGATATGGCTAGGAACTATACTCTCATTCCTGCGTAATAATCAAGAAACTTTGCTGCCGTACCATGAGTCCAGCAGGCGTAATATGACGCGGCGCCTGAAAATAGTCCCCAGCTCAGTAGACTATAGGGTCGACTATTTTCAGGCGATCGACTGAATGGATTCGAAAACGGTAAGACTCAACTGTTTAACTCTGGGGGAGTTGTAAAATGAGCCTATTTCCAAAAAAAGTGGAGTATCCCTTTAAGTAGACTGTAAGGTTAGGGTTAGTAGAAAAAGTTGGCATGCAGTTGGAAAGTTTCTTCTAGTCAGTGTAATGTCTGTTGGGGAGCATCAAAATAAAGTGTTAGCAGTCATTAAGCAGACAGTCTACTAATACTCTGAGAGCTAGATGACATGTAGTTGCAGTTACTTATAGTTAGTAGAATGTCTAAAGTGGACTATATAAATAAAAGTGTTAGAGCTTCCGATTTTTCCATGCAACACACCTTGTGACGTCTAGGGCTCTCTGTACTTTGGCTTGTACTGAGCCGAGCAGGTCCGCTCCCATTTTCTTCAGCAGTTGTGTGAGCAGCACAAACAGCCAGTCCTGCAGATCCTCCTTATGAACCACAATGAAGTCCACAAGCGTCTCCAGAAACATGCTGAACACCTGTGCAAACACCATCAGCAAAATAAACATCAGATCACAACAAAAGTCAAATCAATAAATGAACAAAAAAAACGCATGACCACGTACAAAAGTAATCAGTTTTGATTCATGCATTCATCTTGTCATTGTTCATTTGTTAGAGATAGTTATGGCAAATATTAATGTTGCAATGATTTTTATCCCCAAGTAGGAAAATATATAAACAGTGCCAATGTCATGTTCCACCTTCATCTGAAACTGTGATAAGCAAAATAAAAAATTCCAAAAACGTAAAAAATTATCTCCAAATGAATAGCAAAGCGTAAAGTAACTAAAAGACCCACTTTTTGTGTAAAGGCAAATGGAAACGGCACAAATTGTGCATTATCATGATGGTCTCTACAGCTGCACGATTCTGGATAAATAGAATAAAAATATATATAAATAAATAAAGATGACAATTCTCCCATGATTCAGAACAGACAACTAAACAAAATAATTTACTAGAGGTTGTGACAAAATGTTAATTGCATAAGACTATTTAAATAATATAAAATTTAAATACTGAATAACTCAATGACAAATACATTTTTTTAAGGTCAGATGTCGCCACCTACTGGTGTAACGATGTATTTGACTATCTTTATTTGAAACGTCAAGTTACTTTCAAAATTATTTACTCTATTTTGATTGAACATTCAGATTTAAATGTTCGCTGTGATCGTACTTGTCAAAGGTTTAATAGACATCGTTGTCAAATCATTGTTATTTGAATGTTATTCTCTGAATCGAGATTATGATCTTTTAACGATTAATTGTGCAGCTCTAATAGTCTCTACATATCAATAGTGATACAGGGAAGTAATATAAAATACAGAAATTTGGGGAAACTGCATGTTAACAAAAATCCACTGATAGCTTTGGAATATTTGAGAATTCTCTACGTGGAAGAGAATCAAATGATTTTAAATTGCACATAATGATTTAACCACCAGTTTCTTTAGATGATAAAAGGCACTACTTGGTTATTTACCTACTTTGGGGAAGAAAATCAGAAGATTTGTCTCTTTAAAAACATAAATACATTCTGAAACATCAAACATACAGATTACTGATGAGATATTGATGTTTATAATAGACACTTTTTAGATGTACTTGATTAGTTAACAGCAAAGCCACAGATTAATAGCAGGATCAACAACATCTTTGACATCACATATTCACCATCCTATTTTTGGTTACTGATTAGTATATTAGTAAAGTCGATTGCCCTGTTAGTGCTCAGTCCCAAAAACACAGCCAAAAACTGAATAAATGTTTTCCAGCTATTTATTAGAGCAGCATCTCACAGTTTCTGGATATAGACACGGCACTAAAACAAACAAGCAGTGAAATAAAAATGGGAAAAATAAAAAAATGTGCACAAAAGTTAACCAAACTTACTCTCTACAGTTCCACCACAGGGAAAGGCATGAAAAGAAACAAACACACTGGTGAATTTCCGCAACTGTGAGACCATTTTTGGAACAACATGAAATTAAAAAATCTTTGATTCAAAGGTCCACTATGTAACTTTTGTCACACATCATCAATCCTTCTTCCAAAAAGTGTTTTTGTCTTGCTCCGATTCACTATGTTATATTCGCATGTTATAAGCGTTTATATTTTAGACTAGACTGGATGGTTTTCACAGTAAATTGCTTCTGTCACTCGCCCATGTGTGTCTCGTCAGATCCGTCATTTGAGAAAAGTGGCTCCGGCTACTTTGACGCGTGTCTGGTGTGGGAGCGGCAGAGGTTAATTGAGTGTGTGTGTGTGTGTGTGTGTGTGTGTGTGTGTGTCTGGTGTGGGAGCAGCAGAGGTTAGTTGAGTGTGTGTGTGCATCTGGTGTGGGAGCAGCAGAGGTTAGTTGAGTGTGTGTGTGTGCCTGGTGTGGGAACAGCAGAGGATAGTTGAGTGTGTCTGTATGTGTGTGTGTCTGGTGTGGGAGCAGCAGAGGTTAGTTGAGTGTGGTGAGTGAGTGAGTGAGTGAGTGAGTGAGTGAGTGAGTGAGTGAGTGAGTGAGTGAGTGAGTGAGTGAGTGAGTGAGTGAGTGAGTGAGTGAGTGAGTGAGTGTGTGTGTACCCGTTTTGAACAAACGCCGCACAGAGGAGAGTCTGTTGGCGAAAAGAGAACGAGACCGAGCTCGTAATAAAACCTGAATCAACATTGGCTTGGCTTTTTGTAGATAGTGAGAACTGAGGGATTTGAAAGGAGATGCTGTAAAAGGAGATGTAAAAGTAAACGGTTTATTACTCGACAGGTGAGTAAGGGATTTTATTGAACAGATAAGTTGCAATATGTATGTCTTTAAAGTATGTATGACGTATGTATGACTATGAAGTATGTTTAGAGTCGTACGACTCGGCTTGGCTCGCCTAACTTTGGCTCGGTTTGCTTTTTCACAGCAGTTTAGAACCGCTTCAAAGAGGGTGGGATTATAGACTGATCATTATAGTTGCCTCGCCTCTATTGCCATGACATCATCGTAAAAGAAAGTTGTTTAAAAAAGTAATGCAAACAAATGATACTTCGGTGGCTGTTGCTGACTATTTAAATATAGCGGGTTTGGCGTCTCGTGATGCAAATCCAATGATGCTGTTAGTGACCAATCAGTGATCTGCACTATTTACACATCACATTCCAGTATCGGTACGGCTCATTCGGAACCTCAACCGAGGTGGTACTAAAAAAAGTACCAGGTTCTGTACACAGTGGAAAACCCCCAAAAGTGAGCCGTACCATGCAGTGTAAAAGCGCCATTACAGAGTTCAGTGTAAAGCATTATTTATTGTGAAGGCTGATTTCATTATGGTTGTTGTAGCGCTGTGCTGGCATTTATTTTCAAGAAAGTATCAAGTCTAATAATGGGTAAAGCTACATCTTCAGCTAGTCAGCTTGACATCCTTTCCATCTAAACTGGTTATATCTCTTGAGTCTAGTAGTGAATGTTTTATGAACAGTAGGATAACCATATTCATCCGCACAGCCGAAGCAAAACCAAAACAATGTTCTTATGCAAAATGCATGCAGTTTTATTTTGCTAGAGGGCCAAAAGTTACATAGTGCACCTTTCTTTAAAATGATAAAATTATTTGATTTTAAAATTTAAACATGTTATTGTACCGTACTATGGAAATAAAAAAATAAAAAAATAAAAAAAAAGATTGATAAAGACAAATAATGCACCCCATTAAATCATGACCATAAATGAACAATATAATCTGGGGAAAAAGGTAAAATAAATAAATAAGCATGTTTTGTCATTTATACATCCACACAAAAGGATCCAGGGTTTTCCAGACCCTTGAAGAACAGCTCTGGAGGCTGTAGAATATAATCATGTTGGACAGGAGAGAGAGAGAGAGACAGAATGGACTTTTGTACCTTAAAAGAGGCAGAACTGATACCGGATTCTGCCGTGCCGAAGCCTCTGGGGTCACGCTGCAAATCAGAGAGAGGGGCGGGCCATGAGCCCTGTAATCAGATATATGGGGCGGAGCTACGGGCTACCCGACAAGAGAGAGAATGCCAGAAGAGGTTCCAGGAAATCGTTATAAGCGAGAGAAAGAGACACACCTCAAACGCGGGTTAGTCTGTGTGCGTGTGGGACTGGGCTGTCAGCGTTGTAGGAATACTGTACCTTTCCTGATGCGTTTGAAGGTGGTGTTCTGCAAATTAGACTATCCACTTTATTTATTTAATTTATTTATATTTATTTTAAAGACGGAATTATGAACATTTAAATATTTATTTTTTTACCTTACGCTAACTTAAAGCTGCAGTCCGTAGCTTTTTTGGGTTAAAAATGATCCAAAATAGTTTTTTGAGCAAGTACATAACCAGCCAGTGTTCAACACTCTCTGCTTGCCGTAGCTCGATTCAAAACGGTAAGCTTGTAATAATGTTTTTAACTCCAGTGGTACTGGTGGATTTCTGCGGGAAATTTTAGCATGTCTTTGCGTCATTACGTCACATCTGTCCACATAAAGAAGAGTCTCGGCTAGTAGGCTATGAGTGTGAGGATGTTGGAGGTGGAGATTTATAGCCTTTTCTCACAGCACTTGATATAATTAAAATGATCAATTTGATGGCGGATCCAGAAAGGTTCAAACGACAATCACCAGTGACAACTGGAGATTCACCCGCTGTAAAATGCAAAACATTGGATTCATCCGCGCTGTGCCATGCCGAGGCACAACACACGTAAAGTTGATAATTCCGCGAATAACTGCAATTGCAGATTTCGAACAGAGAGGGCGACAAAGAGGAAAAAAATGTGGACTGCAGCTTTAAACGTCAAATCTACAAATCTATCTATATTGAAAAAATGCTATATTGAACTTTCATATGTGATTTTCTCATGTCTTTCCTAAAGTCGAACGATTTGCATTATATTTTTAAGACAAATTTTTTTGGAATTGTGACAGTCCCGTGGGTGAGTGTGCGTGAGTGCAAGCATGAAAGAGAGAAGAGCTACGGAGGAAGTTTGGGCTGGCGTTGCAGTGGTTGAAAAAAGACGAGCTTCTAATTTTTCTGAAATCAGAAATCCACTCAAACCAAACCATGCGATTAGCTACGGTCCTCAACCCGAGAGTTAGTGTACACTGCACATGCCCGAGAGTGTGGGTCTGTGAGTCTGTGGCGAGAATATGGGCTGTGGGTGAGGCAGAATCCGATACAGTCAAGCAGTTTTGTGTGATGCAAGAGTTCATGCTGGTTTATGTCCGCAGGAGTGTGTGCTTGTGTGTGTGAATGTAAGTGGCATGCGAAGGTACCTTGCTGTGTGGGTCTGCAAACATCCTGGTGAAAATTTCACACAACCTCTTCAGCTCAACACGGCTGAAACGGATAGAAAGAACAAGTTAAACACAAACTTGCGTTGAACATGAGAGAGTTTATTTACATATGAAACAAAAATCAGCCAATTTAGCAAAACTTTAGGAATATGAGAATGTGTTACCTGAGAGTTCGCTGGTTTTTCAGCAACGCCTGCAATCCCATCAGCCCCTCTTTTCTCTCGGACCAGTTGGCAGAGGCACAGCGATTGAGCACTTCGGCCACGTCCTCAGTCTGCCGCATATACGTAGGAATACTGCCGTTTCGGGAGCTGTACGAACGCTCTGAACACGCGCTGGAGGCGTCGCTATTTGCATCATCATCCGAGTACATCCCATAGGTGTCATACCGCCGCCGAGCTGGTTTCTTCTGCTTAGGAAACATAAAATGAAATCCATATGATCATTTTAGGCATGAATTAACAAGACAACTTGAAGGAAAGACTGAAAATGTAAGTTTAACATCAGCTTTAATGCAGAGAGACAGACAGAAAGCCAGACGGACTAACCTTGCCCCGCATATCTCCTAAAAGCTGGCAGCATTGATAAAGCCAAAAGGTTAGAGTTAAAGCATGATAGACAAGTTAAAGACAGACATTTAAGTGCATGATACAATGGTTATGTGAATCTTATGTTAATTTTGTGAGTACAGTTCTTAGCATAAGTTTGATTTATAGTAAAAAATAATGGTATGGATCAGTACATTTGACATCCCTACACAAGAGCATGTATATACAGCACATACATTACCATTCAAAAGTTTGGGGTCAGTAATGTTTTTTTTTTTTCCATATTTAATGATGTCTCTTATGCTCACCAAGGCTGCATTTATTTGATCAAAAATATAGTAAAAACAGCACTATTGTGAAATATTATTGTGAAAAAAATTAATTCTTCAGTGTCACATGATCCTTCATTTATAAATGATTATATAATATGCCGAATTGGTGGTCCGGAAACATTTCTTATTATGATCAACGTTAAAAACTGTTGTGCTGCTTTATATTATTTTAGAAACCTTTTTTCAGGATTCTCTGATTAACAGAAAATGAACTCAATTTAACACATTATTGCTTAATGTAAATTCTTTTAAAACAAACATCTTAACTCACCTCAAACTTTTGAATGATATATATAAACAAAACAAAGATTTATCTTTCTTTAAATGGCTAAACATGAGATTCTGGGTACATAATGTGAACTTATATGTGAGTGGGGTGTAAGCAGAGTTCCTGTGTGTGACTATGTATAATATATTTACCAGCGCATCTGCCAGGGCTTCTTCCACGTCTGATCCGGTGTTCAGCACTCTCATGGCACTAACTGAAGATGACAGACGACTGGACTGAGACATACCCAACCCAGAACCTACAACACACATCACACATTTTACACACACATCCACAAATACAAAGAAAACACCTACAAAAACAAACAAACAAAAAAATGCATGCAGTGATCTTATCGATACTGGGCAATCAGTTAAAATAATGCACCAACAATAAAGACACTGAGACTAGAGAACCAAAATTATCACAATATAAAACATTTATGAAAAAGAACCACAAATGCCCAAATAACAACAACAACCACAACAAAAAACAAGGACACATAGAAAAAAAACTTGGGTTAAATTCAGGAAAAATCATAAGTGACACTGAAAGGTTTTCCACGTGAATCTACTTGAATGCGGTTGTTATCGAGGTAATGGTTGGAACGGTTGTTATGGCTAAAACTAAACTTAAAGCATGCAGGTCCGATGGAGGCTAAACTGAAAGAAGCAGAAGGATGAGATGAAAAACTAAAATTCAAAAAGTGACAATGACGTAAAAAAAAAAAAAAAAGTGTTTGAAAAGAGTCCTGTGCCGCTGAGGTGAAAGTTCACCTGCTGCCCCGAAGGCATCTGGGGCATGAAGAGCACCAGTTGAGCGCGAATAATGCCGGGATGCTGCAACACACACACAAGAATGCAAAACAAGCACACACGCGTAAATAACCAGGCCAGTGTTAGAGCTCACCAGAGAAACTCCCAATTAGCAGTAAAGTGAGAACGTCCCATCACCAAACACACACATGCCCTGCTGTGACACACAATTTCACACACTTCAAGTGTCAGTGCTGAAGGATATTGGTCCAGTTCTGCATTACAGCAAGAATATGTTCACACTTTCATCAGGTAAGGTAAAATAAGTTTTAAATGTGTCATACCTAACATCAAAAATATTGCTGGAAGCAGACAGTCTCTATCTTAAATGTTCTTATCTTTATTCCACTTTGAAACTTGTGCCACTCAAAATAAATGTGCATTGAAAATGTTGATTCTTAAACAAAAACAAACAATCATAAAAGACATCATTTGTGAAGTTGAAGTATGCATAAAGTATAATTATGCATTTTTGGTACACCGAGGACTACGGCTATTTGTCAGAAAGCTTGCACATATTTATGTTAACTATCAAACTTAGTGATTTATACATACGTAAGTGTCATTCACAAACTATTTTTCTTTCTCACATGACATTTTTTGTGCAAAACGGGACATTCAACAAGAGATAAAACCAAAGTATGGTAGGTACTTATGAGGAATGTACATTAAAAAAAATATAAACTAAACTGTAATTGCATTGACTATTAGGGTTATTCCTAATAATTCCTGTCTGATCTTTGTTCCTAATTTTTCTCTGGTGTGCTGTATTTACGGACCATCTCAGACAAAGCTTGTGTCAGCATCCATCAGTAATGTTCACCATGTAAGATGAGGTAAAAAAAAACAAGGCCAGGAGAAAAATGCTTCCTGACCAGGCTGAACCATGTGAGGGATTTTTAACCCCAAACATATTCTTAATACAATGTGCGCCAGCAGTGCAGCACAAACATTTGTGTTTGGCAATTTTGAAGCAAACTGAGTCCAGCAAAGAGCAAAATGTGCAAAAGCTTGACTTCCAGTTTCAAATGAAGCAAAGGAGGGCATATCGCTTTTCATTTTTCAACATCATTTTTTTATGCCCCTGCTGTGTTGAAGCTGATTGGTCCTGGTAGATGAAATGGTTGCCGTGGTTACTCACCGAGCGGCGTGAAGGAGCGCACAGGGCTGGTGTCTCTGCTGCTCTCTCGACTGGCCTCACGACTGCAGCCCTGACTCACGCTAGGCCGTGGTATACGACTACCCCTCGCTGACCCACCCCCAAGAGAAGACACAAAGAAAAGAGCAGAGAGAAAAAAAGATAAAGAAGAACAGAGACATTGGAGGGTATAACAGACAGACAAAGCAGGAGAAATATAGAAGGAATAGCCGTAACAATTACATGGGAGTATTGTTAAGCACTGAAATGACAATGGAGTTTGAATTTTTTGGAAAAAAAAAGGGGTCCCAATACAGAGCCCTGAGGAACCTCGCATAAAAAAGGCAGGAAGACAACAAAAAATTAACTTTTGTACTAATTTTTAGAGTCCATGCACAAATTCCAAGTTAAAGGAATAGATTAGAAATGAGCAGACATTCACTGACAGGACGAACAGTTAAAGGGTTAGGAATTAAAGGGTGAATGTTATTAAATGGGAGGTGGCAGGTCTGGATGTTTGCTTTTATATCCTGTCTCTTAACCAATGTTCAACGTTCATCTGCATTCATGAGATGGACTTCACACATTCATTTTGCAAAGATCAGCATCAAACTGTTGGGTTTAACATCACAGCAGACAAGGGAAGACCCAGCAGGTTAATGAGACGGCATGTTCTGCTTTCCCAAAGCAGTGTGTTACGCGCAAAACAGCACAACCTCCAGCATGAAACACCATTAGGATGACAGCCCCAGCTTAGGCAGGCAGATGGATTACCATTATGGGATGGCTGGCAGAGGCCAAGGCAAAAAAAAAAAAAAAAAGTCATACCTCCTTTTGATCCATTGTAGATGTGGCTGATGTTTGAAGGAGCTTTGATTGAAAGAAAACATTTCAGTTTTGGTAAGAACACTATCACCCCTTTACGTGAAGGCCTACAGAAGTCTTGGGGCCAATTGCAACACTTTTTGATCTTATGTGCTAAAAGATTCAATGGACACTCACTGATAAAGAAGGTATTTTATTCATCAGACAAAAGAGGTTTTCACGGTCACAGACAGCAACGAGTGCTTACCAACAGACAGGCGTGTGGGGCTGGAGTCTCGACTGCAGCCTTGACTGCGTGGGATCCTGCTGCGACGGTGGGAGCCTGGAGCGGCACTCACACGCTGAGCTCCCGTACTGAGCGTGCTCAGAGCTGTACTGGTCAAAACCCGGCCTGGGGAACCCGAGCGAGAACCCGCTGGAAATATATAGAAAATGACAAGACAAAAGAACTGTGAGACTGACAGACCACTAAATGCATACACAAACAGCTTTATATATATAATCAGGGCTTGACATTAAAACCAGTCTTGGTATTTAGCAGTGGCGTGTAACAGTCACTCCTACTAGCAACTTTGGCGGGTTGAAATTTATATAAATGTTAATTTTTCAATTTAAAAAGGCATCTGAAATAATAAACTACATGCAATCTAGTGTTGCCAAAATTTAGATTTTTCGATACATATTGATAATGAAATATCTGAAACTCTTCTGCAGGATACACAATACAAATACTCCGACAGTGAGTTGACACGCATACTAACCCTTTACTCACTGGTTTCATTTGCTCCGGATGAATATTGTTGGTGTTACAGTGCTTGAATTTTTCGGTGTGGGATATTGAGCATAATTTTATTCATTCCCGCAGATTTTGTGACCCAAAGTGCGTCAGGTCTTAAAGTGACAGCAGCCTAATATTCCAGCTGCCAAATTATGAGATAATATAAAAAATATCTATATGGCAGTTTTTCCCTATGGTTTCGATGTAAAAATTGTGGCCAGTGAAAATGCTGAGTGGCTAGTAACTTTGGTAAACCACAAGCCACAGTGGCTGGTGAGCAAAAAAGTGAATGTCAAGCCCTGTTTATAATAAATAGCACAATTACATCATTGTCCACCAAAACCAAACATCAACAACTCATAGCTATGCTATATTTTTACGGTTTATCCACACAGCAATAATTCACACTACAATAATCACATATACAGATGACAGTCTGACATAAAAGTGCTAGTGCTGTGATTCCGATTGTGTCAAGACCAAAAGGGAAGAATGAGGTTTACACCAAGTGAAACAAGTGAAAATGTTTCTATGACTACAGAGACTACACAAACACAAATGAACATGCTCACGCTGCACTTTGACACACCAATTACCAAGTCTTTAAATTTCCCCACACAGTGACGTGTAAAGCTGGGGTGGGCGATATGACCAAATTCTTATATCATGTTAATGGTATAAATCAGACATTAGTTATTTTTGCTGGAAATTCAAGAAAAATATGTTTTCAGATGATTCATGACAGATGAAAGAACCAGTACTGTACAAAAATTGAGTTAAAACAAAGCCACCACTTTGAAGTTTTCTGCAATTTTGTGGATTCTTTTAGAAAAATAAAATCACACCACAGATATAGAGGAATCAGAGTAGCAGATTCCCAGCAAAAGCAGAATCGGTGTCAACCAAGGGCATATACCGTCATACCGCCCAGCCTTATATAAGGTTCAAGATTTTCACAGGTTTGAAGAGAGGAAAAAAAACAAACACCATCCAATGTGAACCAAGCAACACACCCTCCATGCAGTGAAGAGAGTGGGTGCTGATGGCAAAACCATGTTTTTCCGTGAATCAGGAGAAGGGAAGATGTAAGACTAGAGGGTGGAGGCCCACAGGATGGGAGTGACTGGACTAAGTGAATAACTGACAGGTGAAATATGTTGAAAATCTTACCACCAACAGGGGTAGCAGACTGTGATCCTGAGCCAATGAGGGGAAAGGATTAGGGAGCGGGAACGGGTCCAAGAGACCCATTGGGTGGGAGGAGGAACAGCATATTAAACGAATACAAATGCATTATGGGGTAAAAACATGCTGTCAATGTGTTGTTTTTGACACACACATCGTACAAATGAATAAAAACCATAAGCCTGCAAATGAAAACATCAGTATGAGTCGCGCACATAGATTCAAGAAGCCCTACAACTGACGTTACTCCACAACATCACCATGAAGGCACACAAAAGATGAAAAACATCATGGTTGTGTTTGCCACTGCTTTAGTTCCATCAACACTCTTAACATGTTAAAGCAGCTCAGGCTGCCCAACATACACTGCTAAACCGTGGTGTGTGAGTTTGTGTTTCTACACGCCTGCAGGCAGAAATGGACTGATACCATTATACACCCAAGTGGAGACCACACAGCATGCAGGCCACTCAAGACATACAAACGTTTGCTCGCTCACACACACGTTTGCATGAACTAAACACACTCGCCCACATGTCAGACGAGGGTACCTGGCGTGCAATCAGAATCGTCGGAACCTAGAGGCACAGAAACAGTTGGAGGAGCTGTGGGTTACATCCTTAGATCAGGATGACTCCTGATAATCTCTCACACACACACACACACTGGCATGCAGATGACAATGTGTTTTCCAGCACGTGGTATGAGGGAAGACTGTTTACAGTCACGTTTCACCGCATGCTTGTGTTGTGCATAAAATAAGCACAAGCACTGGGTCATTTTTTTAAAATACTAGTTTTATTCAACAAGGATGCATTAAATTGATCAGACGCAACAAATATATTTATAACATTACAAAAGATTTTCAAATAAATGCTGTTCTTTTGAACTTTCTATAAAAAAAAAAAAAGAACTAAGTTAGAAACTGAAACTGTTTTCAGCATTGATAATAACAAATAATTTAATTAAATATATTTAAAAATGTAAACAGTTGTAAAATTGTAATTACATTACTGTTTTTATACTGTATTTTTGACCAAATAAATGCAGCCTTGATGAGCAATATTATATTTTCATAGTACTTCTTAAATATCAAAAATACACGTAACATTGTGCATATACATAATTAATATTTTATTTAAATAGCCAAAGTGTAGGTTCAATTCTGGTATACGCTTTCACAGAAATACCACCTTAAATTGTAACTTCAATGCTCGTGTTCAAAGTGTTTAAAACATACTTTATAATAGGAATGACTAAGTATAAAGTGTATGGATCATTTTTGGGAGATTTGCAAATATTTTGCATCAACATATATTTACTGACTAGTTTTGTTACATTGATACGATGTGTTTATGGTGAGGTCAGGTGTGTTAGCAAAATGACAACACATAATAATGTTCATCTAGAATATTTGTGCTCGTTCACTGCAGACGTAGAATGTGTATGAATATTGTATGAACATTGCAGGTACTTACGTTGTGACTGAGATGTTATTTTTGATTTGGTCCGCCCTCTTGAGTCGACCTGACTGCTGCCCATGCTAGATGCCGTGGATAAAGTCTGCTTAGTCCGTAGTCGCCCTGGATAGCAACAGAAATGCTGTAAGTCATCAGGCCAATCATAACACACCATCAAATGAATAAGTCAAAGAGATTTCCAGTGTTTCGCTGGCCCACCACAACCACCCACTGGCCAGTCCTGTGATTGAGGGAACGTATTAATGATTGCGTTAAAGGACAGAAGATGGGACAGAATGGACAGAATAAGAGGAGAGTGTCGGATCAGTATGGGAGATTTTTAATGAAGCAATTCAACTTGGCACAACCACAAGCTGAAAGGCAGATCACTCATTTTCTTGCAATACCACACGCCACCAGCAGACAGCAGCAGCACTACATCACACACAACAAGCTCCGCCCACTACGCGTGAGAGGATCGGGTTCCCTATTACACCTACAAAGCATTGGAATAACTACAACAAAAAGCAAACAACTTTCCTCCTAGCATAATTTAATATAAATCAGAACACATATAAATCACCAAAATCCTGATCAACGATTCAAAGACAAACAGCAGGAAAGCATGAGTTACATGAGCAGGAAGGAAGGCCAATAGAAAAGGGGGAGGGGGGCAATTAAGAAAAGGAGAAGATGAAGACGGGATGAGCAAACGGCAGATGATCTTACCATCTTTATCAGAGGCATCATCTTAAGCCAAAGAAGAGAGAGAGGAGCACAGCAAACCAGTTAGAACATAAAACACAAACACACTCACAACAGAATCACACGTCAAAAACCACACACACACACACACACACACACACGTAACCTTGACGAATTGAAGGGTCGTTGTTTTCCTTTTTGGTAAATAGGTAGGAAAATAGGTAGGAAAATGTCAACACCCATAATGCACTGGGCATTTTGCAGTCCGAGGCCACTCCCAGTCTGATTCTATTGGATAGGCTTGACAAATACCGCCTTGCTTTAGTAGGAAACACTTCTTAGCAAACTTTGTAATATTGGGGTTGACTTGTATTTTCCCAGGGAGCTAGAATTCAAAAAGTGAAGGATCCAGCACGAAGGAGCTGCAACGTATCGTAAATATGGAGAGAATGCCGAGAATCTCAGTGTTTCTAGTCAACATTTCAAACTGGATGACCACGAATACAGTGTTTTAGGCCAAACGCAGTGGAAAACTGTCTGTGTGTAGTTTTCAAGAAAGCCCTGAAGCCGTCAAAAGTCTTTTGCTGACAAATTTGAGTTTCTCTGTCCAGGTAACACAGAAAACGAGTACATGGACATTGTCACTATACAAAGTGGTTCGAAAATCTGCAAAGTTACACTTTAAGACAATTCTTCACATCAGTTTCTATTGCGTGTGGTGAGAGAGCGTGCATATATCTGCATATTCACACGTGTGACCTCTTCTGTTCACGAGATGATAAAACTGTGCCTTATGAACACGTATGTGGCTCCTACCGAGAGATGCGTATGATCCGGGGACCAGGCCTGCCGTGACTCGACCGGCCCCTCCAGCCTGTCCGCCGTGTCTGGCTTTAGCACCGGCGGCTGCGTTCACATCCACATCACTGCGGGAACGCTGCAGAGAGCCTGGAGATCCTGACGACTTTGAGCTCGCAGGCACTAAGGTAACAAACAAACAAATGTGTATGCTACATATATATACATTTTTTACAATGAAGGCCATGTCATTATAAAAAAAAATAAACACATTTTTTATATTTTGTTATTAATAATTACAATTTTTCCATTGCCTAGTTCTCATTTAAATTTTAGTTAAGTTTATTAAGGTATTTTTGTTATATTCAATTATTAACTTTAATTTATTTTTATTTCAGTTTTTAGTAATTTTAGTACTTCAAATTAAACTAATTTTCAGTTAGTTGCAAAAGGCAACATTTCTAATTTTCGTTTAAGATTTCAGTTCAAGTTTCCATCTAATATTGATCAATTATTTTCTTATTTCAGATTTATTTCAATGAACAAAATTATTTTAATAGTTTTGGTTAACAATAACAACACTTCTATGAAAATGTGATATAGATGGGTACTTGTGAAAGTTAACATCCTGCAGTCTCACGCCATAAGAATTTTGATAATCATGCATGAAATGTTTAGACTACATGGAATATTTGTAGTTTTAAAAAGCATTTTACATGATCAAGGCAAAAATGTGTTTGGCCTATTTGTTAGGCCCTAAAATATTCCTAATGCATTATATACATTTTAAACAAAATATTGAGTGATTTGGAGTTCGAACACGACATGAGTCAATTACCAATACACATGCACACACACACGAAAGATCTCACCTCTGCCTGGACCAGCTGACCACTTTGACAGCGGCCGACTGAAAAAGAAAAGAGGGAAAAATACAGAGATCTTATTCAATTTGATTGTTTATTGCAGCAGTCAGTTGTAGCCGAGTGAGATATTCTTACTTAAGGCTTTCTTGCGAGCTGGAGGACGAGCGATCCGACTGTGGGAGGGACGCCACGCTGCCCGAGCTCTTTAGATGCGGCTGAAGAGTCTTCTGATAGGACGGTTCTAATGCGTTATACAGAGACTCCGCCTCCCCAGGGAAATGAGCTTGCAACCCTAAGTATGCCCTGAGAGAGAGCAACATCAGAAATAAAACACAACACGAAACAGAAAAACACATGAAGTAATTTGAGGACGACACTCACTTCCTGGCCTCCACTCGAGCCTCCGAGTCTGCGTCTCTGATTCCCTTCTTAATGCTCTCCACCAACACCGCCGCATGCCTGAGGCACAGACGAAAGAGAAGAGAGGTTATGTAGTGCAGTGCTGGCCTTTCAACACCAGTAGGCACTGTAGTTTAGCCTGTGCTGTGGCGGTACCTCTCCAGAGAGTGAGTCTGCCATTCCTGCAGCAGGAGATCCAAGAACTCATAACAGCGCCTGACACGTACAGAGAGGAAGAGAGAGAACTCAGTAATGAACTCACACAGGTCTGGGTCAGTGATCAAGAGGGCAGGGAAATAGACTGAACGGTTACAATAAATACATGAAGAAATTAAACTCTCTTAAAGATTGTGCCAGCTGTATAGATTCCTGACTCGCAAGTATAAACATGTTAAGACAGTTATTTTTAATAGGGTGACTGGTAATTGGCAAAAGAGTTGGGAAGACTCATTTCCACAAATCAGCTCTTTCAAACTGGGCATTTCGATTAATTGAGCCGAACACTGGTTTAAAAATTTGTTTGTCGTCACCCTCAAGGGACTTATGCTGTATGGGGACATATTTTACAATGTTTAGTAACAAATATTTAAAACAATAAAATAAAAATTGATAAATAATTTAAGTGAGTAGTGAGAAACAATCACTGGAAAACATTTAAGATTATTTTATTTTTTATAGATTATGTGTTTTACTGTTAAATGTCTGCATTAACACTTGTTTGGTCCAAACTCGCTCGTTCTAGAGGAAAAACCTTTCAAGTCAACTTTAAATTCTTACAGACAGACAAGATAGATAGACTGATAGACAGATAAGACAGACAGACAGACAGACAGAGACAGACAGATAGATAGACAGATAGATGGATAGATAGATAGACCAATAGATAGACAGACAGATAGATAGACAGATAGATAGACAGAGACAGATAGACAGAGACAGATAGACAGAGACAGATAGACAGAGACAGATAGACAGAGACAGATAGACAGACAGACAAACATAGATAGACAGACAGACAGACAGACAGATAGACAAGACAGATAGACAGACAGACAGATAGATAGACAGACAGATAGACAGACAGATAGACAGACAGATAGACAGACAGACAGATAGACAGACAGATAGACCGACAGATAGACAGAGACAGATAGACAGAGACAGATAGACAGACAGACAAACATAGATAGACAGATAGACAGACAGACAGATAGACAGACAGATAGATAGACAGACAGATAGACAGACAGACAGATAGATAGACAGACAGATAGACCGATAGATAGACAGACAGACAGACAAACATAGATAGACAGATAGACAGACAGACAGATAGACAGACAGATAGATAGACAGACAGATAGACAGACAGACAGATAGATAGACAGACAGATAGACCGATAGATAGACAGACAGATAGATAGACAGACAGACAGACAGACAGACAGACAGACAGACAGACAGACAGACAGACAGACAGACAGACAGACAGACAGACAGACAGACAGACAGACAGATAGATAGATAGATAGATAGATAGATAGATAGATAGATAGATAGATAGATAGATAGATAGATAGATAGATAGATAGATAGATAGATAGATAGATAGATAGATAGATAGAGATAGATAGATAGATAGATAGATAGATAGACAGACAGACAGACAGACAGACAGACAGACAGACAGATAGATAGATAGATAGACAGACAGATAGACAGATAGATATAAGCTTGTAGGTGGAAAACATAAATATTCAGTTACACTATTTTAAAGTGTCCTTGTTACAGTGTAATTCTATATTTAAGTATTGAGTAATAATTAACTACATGTACTTACTATAGGGCTAGTTGCACATAATTATGCATACTTTATAGCCTAGTTATCACTATAGTAACTACATGTGACGTGTAAAAAGGACACCGTAAAATAGAGTGTCATCTAATATTCCTGCAGTGCTCAGCTATAGTGTGTAGAAGCAGTTTTAACATCTCACCTCCGGACGGCCACAGACTTTGACGTGCAGTTACTAGCGATGAGAGGAATTAGTCGTGGGACATGAGTGTGCTGAAAATACAAAAACAAACAGTCAAAACATGCAGACACAGTGCAGTCAGACAGACAGAATGAACTCCTGCACGCCACCGTTTCTCACCCCTATGATGATGCGTATGGCTGCTGTGCCGGATGTGGCCATCACTCTGGCACAGTTAGGGATGAGATTGAAGAGCACCGGAACGATGGCCTCTGCTCCATGATCAAACTTATTCCCTAATAGTGTGGAAAGATGCCTGCACAAACATAACACAATAAATTGGTGCTCTTTACAATGAACACAAAACAATAGCAAGAATCCACAAATTAAGATCCAGTAGAGACTGCAAATAGGAATCGCTTTGCTCTATGGGGTTGTTTACATCTGGCCACTTCATGCGTTTTCTGTAGGGATGTCAACGATTAATCGACGATCGATTAATTGTCGATAATACATTTAATCGATACAACTTATCGATCATCGATTAAGCAGGTCTTCATGCGTGTGCGCGCTGCTCAACCGCGAAACATGTAAAGCGAGCGCGCCGGAGTTATGTTTGGGACCATTTTACACCTTCATCATGACTATAAGTTTGCGTGTGCATTCGCAGCCTTTTGTTTTGTGCAAATGTAAGTTGTAATACTGTTTATTTTCTGTAGGCCTATCTATATCTGATTGATCTCATATTGGATGCATTTGGTTAAGAATGAACTCTGTAGTAAAGCGTCAGCTTCAGCGCGCGCAGCTCAAACGGCAGTGCACAACTAATAATGACTATTGGGACTGTAATATCACATAACATTATAAAGAGAACAATATTGTAATAAAACATTGTGAATTATTTGGGTTTAGTTGCCGTGTCGCGTTGCTCCAGGAAGACCGCGTCCACAACATGAGTAGTTCTGAATGAATGGCACGTGACTTAGTTCAAGTTCACTTGTGCATGAATTTGCGTCATTTTGTGCAGATATAATTTGTAATATTATGTTTATTTTGAATATACCTGATTAATCTCATATAGGACGCGTTTCTTTTAGATAAATAACGTGCTAACAAAGTGCTCCAGTTTAACGGTAGCAGATTCATTCAGCGCGTGCAGTTGTTCCAGGAAGAGCGCGTCCACAACAGTCACACATTCTAAGCGCATATGAGGCGGCGTTGGTGACACGTTGTATTAGTAGTTATATTTGATTATTAAATAATTAATTTAATTATCAATCACATCGAAACATTTTACAATCCTACTAGCCCTTTATTTATATTTAAAACCATTCTAATTGATTTGGTGAGGAACATACCGTTTTGAGCAGCATTTGCAGACCCTGTCATGCTGTTATAGCCACTGCAGTAGACGCATATCGCAGTATTAAGGCTAACGATGAATCGATTAATTGATCGTTAATTTAAACGACGATCGATCATGGGAATTTGTGAAAATTGACATCCCTAGTTTTCTGTGATCGGATACCTATCTGATCGTGAAAAGATCAGGGGCCTCGTTTATAACCGTTGCGTACGCACAAAACAGATCCAAAACAGAAAGATGCGTACGCCACTTCCGACGCATAAGTTGTAATTTATAAAAACAAACTTGACGGGAACATTTGCGCACCTGCACGCAAACTCTGACCCATGCGTACGAACATTTTGGAGACGGAGCAGTTTGGCGACACCGATGGTGAGCTGGAGTTAAATGTCTTTTTTGGTCACTTTTAGACAGAACATTAAGAAAATTATACATATACAGAAAGATAACACAAATATAATTTCACTCACCAAGCCTAACAGCAGATTGTCTGAGAAAATATTTTCATGCAAATAATGCACTACAAGGCCTATCTGTTTCCATTAAAAATATAAATCAATTAAAAATACTATTTGGTCAGTGGAAAAGATTGAGAAAATCTTTCTCTGAAATGTAGCCTATTTTATAGCCTACTATTTGATTTATTTATAAAAATAAATGATAAAAAAGGCAAGGATAGGCTACTAAATGATTTTTATCAATGTAATGTGACGGCACATCCAAATCTCATGTTTTCCAAATGTCTAAACATGTGATCACGTGGATGAATATGCATATGCAAATGATATGTAGATGAGGATATGCATAGTAAAACTAGGCGTTGTAAGCTCCATATATGGATATTTCGGGGTGGAGATGCATGTGCGCACAATCTTCCGCTGACTGGGATTTATAAAGTGAATTCTGCGCAGGTTCTGGCGTACGAATGGTTTTATTTTTGTGTACGCCATTTTTGGCTTTCGGGCGCACGTACACTTTTAGTAAGGATCCTACGCACAGTTTTATAAATGAGACCCCAGGTGTAAATGCCCTCCGAAACGCATCCGAGACGGATTTGAATCCGATCGCTCAAACCACTTCAGGAGGAGGTCTGGGCCGCATTCCAGACGAAACTGGACAAGTGTAAATGCATCTGGTTGTTGAAACCACATATGTAAATTTTACACCTCCCAAAAATGCTAAAAAAAATAAACGTGTGAGAGCGTGTTATAGGCTATATGTAATGTTATAGCTAGATATGACGACGCTACTGCAACACGCATCGCCGCAGATGAGCATCTATTCATCAAGCCAATGTGCAAACTAATCGCAAATCCAAGTGAAAGTAAGTCGCTTAACACACAATCACCATCATTAAAAGTAAAGAAACGAAAGGATCTTACAGGGCTGTTGCCGCTCTCTCCTATTGCGGTCTTTTAACTGATGATCAATAAAATGCAGCTCATATCTGTTGCTTTCGGTGATGTGCACTCCATTAAATCTGCATATAGCGCGGGAATGGAAGATCGGATTTAAATCCGTTTTGCAAAAACACATTTATGTGACCAGGTGTAAATGGAATCGTTTTGATAAATCCGATCTGAGAAAACGCATGAAGTGGGCAGGTGTAAACAGCACCCATGAGCCTGTCGACTCGTCTCTAGCCCTTAATCGAGCGGTTGACGGATCTCAATAATCTGCACACTATGCACACACAGCTTTCTAATGCCAGAGATCTGAGTTAACATTGTTCAAGATGTGAGTTAGACACTCACGCCACTGTGATGCAAGCCTCCCGCACCACCTGAGAACGCAGGTCTTTTGCCGACAGCTTAAATGCGCCATCCAATAGGCGCAGGTGCTGGTAAAAACAATCATAGTCTGCTGCCCCGGCAACCAGCAGAGATCGGATTTTCTTCAGCTGTGGAGGGAGAGGGAGGGGAAAACAAGACCACATCAAAGTCACAAATGAATGGGATGCATAGGCAAAGCTACATAAAAGCCTGATAGAGATTTTTACTTATTTATTTTTTGTGTAAACAATCCCTATGTATGATCACAAAGAAAACTCTAGGTCTACTGCATCCCAGTGCCATCCCCTCTTGAATTTTCAATGGAACCACAATTATTCAGCAAACAAATTCAGTCACTTCTTGCAAACAAAATACGGAAACATAATGGTGATGCGTTTAAAGTCGGCATTAAATGAAAATTCACCCTATGCATTTTGTGAATGTATTTTATAGATGTTATTGTGAACGATTCATCCATGCATTTACATTTTTTATTTTGGCCTCGTAATGTTCAATCAACTTAATCTTCCGGTAAGATGACAGACTTCTCTGGTGATGTAGGACTTCTCCAACCATTTAGTCTGCTTAAACCTCAGCCCTCCACTGTTGACTGCAAGTATATTGAGTTTGTATGATATATCTGTATATTTTAAAAACAACGAGGCAATACTGTTTATATCGATATACAGTAGATTGAAGTTATGAGCGCATCTGAAAAATAGCAGAGGAAAGCAGTGAGCTGCTGCGGGGAAGAGCATAATCCAATTTGTCCTAAACTTGAGACATGCTTTATATTAAGGGCTTCAAAATAACTCGTTAGAAAGTAGTTCAACGCAGCTTTCCCCGTCAGATGCTCTGACATATACTAGTTCGGTTTAATGCGTTTGAGATGTAATGTTTTTTCTCAGTGCATAACTTATATATTTATTACATGCAAATATTTCCATATTCCTGGACGAGCCTTATGCAAGCGAGTCTCCGCTAAACTTCACAGACTTCGGTGAACGAGTGCGCGCCAAACAGACGCAATGGAGTAGGAGTGACAAATACATTTTGATAAAACATTTGTTGTTGGACCTTAAATGCGCCATTTGTAGAATTCGAAACCTATAAGCAAGTGTAGGTGTAGGTGTAAGTGTATTTTTATGAGAGTAGTAACTGTAAAGAGATCTAATTGCAAGCTTGCATTCATCTTTGAGTGCAATGCCCACATCTCAAAATTCAGTTAAGAAATAGTGAGTATAACTATTATCCCCACAACCCTACATTTTTTTCTTTTGCAGAATCCGTTACACTCGGATGGTCATCAAAATACAAGGGGGGGAGATTTCAACAAAGAGTTGGTCACTTGTTTTCCCTTATTGAAAAGTTTTAAACAAAGAAATGAATAATCAGTAGCCTAATGAAAGCTGTTTTATTATACACAGAGTGGGTCCCCTCATGGGGGCAGCCATGTTGAGATCACATGACCAGTCAAATTGACTTCCTTTATCTCAGTAACCGGCATTTAACTGGACATGTTGGGTCACTTGATCAATTAATTATGGCTGACTGTAAATAGTGAATTTTTTAACAGTGGCATTAGTAACTGAAACCGTGGTTTTGCACAATGCTGCATCCACACCACTAGGTGTCAGTGTATGTCCAAGGCAACTGTTATATCAACTAGCATAACTTAGACAAAAATGCTTGCACAAGTGTTTGTTGAACTCACCGCGCTTGTTCTATGGTCCCAGTCGTGTTTATCGTCAGATAGAATCTCACGGATCTTGTTTAGATTATCCTCCAGGTCCCGTGAGGAGTAGATCTACGTCAGGAGAGACACACGAGAGTTTTAGATCAAACACTTGCAAGCCTTTGATCAAACATCAACGTGAACGTTATGAAACCCTCAGGTAGATTTGTAATTAGGTTCTGAGGAATCTCTCATTTATAGGCAAGTGTATGTCTCACCTGAACCGTGGGGACGTCTGTGAATGCTTTGATAAAATCCTCCTCATCCACAGCTCCTGCCGCTTCCTTAGAGGCTCCTGCAACACACACGATTGACATCCATTAAGACACAAGACAACTATGATGTTTATGAGGGGTAGATGCATCCGTCTAACACAGTGTGAGACATTTTTAATCTCAATCACGCTGACAGACAACTGACAGTTCCAGCCGCTACCATAGAAACTGAGGTGTTACTATGGCGATCGTTGTATTGCCATGCAAAAGGGAGGGTGTTCTTTGTGTATCAAGCATGCGATTATGTTTTAGGTTTATGTGTGATATAAATAGGTGGGGGAGGAAGTTGTAAACCACGTTATATTTTAAAATGATTTTCTTAAAACTGTATACCATACTCAGTGAAATAGCCCTTTGCAACCTATTACAGGAGGGAGGAAACCCATCCGACACATTAACAGCTCTCAATCCTAATGGACTTCCTGTCTGGCTGTAATTGAACGATCAATCATGAGGGGGTGTGGCCACATCAGCACCAGTGAGCTGTCAGTCAGCCTTCAGGAAAACCCATTTTGCGTGGACCTTTGGTATTGAGCCTCAGCAGAAACATCAATTCATTGTGAACTGCTGCTGATACGAACCAAGTATTTGTAAAAAGGTATTTGTGCAAACTTCTCGTTCTGTAAAAGCATCAGATCATGCGGCTACAAAAATGACATGAATTAGACGTGTGCAAGTGTGTACTTGCATTACAGCCGCACGGTTCTGGATAAATTGCGAATCACGACTTTTTGTTTCAAACTGAGATCATAATTCTCAACTAAACAAAATAACATGTGATTCACTAGAGGTTCTGACAAAATGTTAATTCCTGCTTCAAATGTTTAATTATTCTGAATGAATAATAAAAAAAATAAACAGGTTGAATGAATGATTCAATGACTCACTCATAAATACCTCACTTGTTTGTTTACTGGATGAATCAGCGTTTTTGAACGAATCTCTTCAATGAATGATTCAAAGACAATATATTTTTTAACAGTCACATAGCGACACAAACATTATTTGAAGTTACTTTCCAAAGGCGTTTTACTCTAATTTGATTGCTTCCGTAGACATCAGTGTTCATCTGAACTATAAACTTTTATCCCAGTACTTCTGTGATAATATGAATTAAGGTAACACAGAAATAATGACACTGTGTGGTTTGTGATGCTGTTTCACACTTATACATGATAACTGCTCTCTCTGGGTCAGCCGAAGCAGAGCAAACGCATATTTGATTTTGTCAAAGGTTTAATAGACACAGGCGAATCGTCATTTAGGAATGAGATTGCGTGGGTGTTTGAATCAAGATCGCGATCTTTTAACGATTAATCGTGCAGCTCTAACTTGCATTGAAATAATAAACAAACTAAAGACTCATTATTCATTACTTCTTCTTAAGAGCCTCTTTTGTAACGTTTCCTTCAATGATATTCAAACTTGTAGAACTGGGTGTTAAGATAGTGTATATCATACAGTGATAGAGATTATATTTATGACTTTACAACCAATAGAGATTTTTCTATAGTGTAGCTGGTATTTTGTTTATAAACAATGCAAAACCATAAAAAGTAGAGTAATAAAAAAAATATATAAAGCAAAATGTGTCCCAAACAAGTCAAGTCCCAAAAACTGACAAATAAGATATTAGCGTCTGCATATCCACTATTTTACAACAGCTTTGAATGTGGTTCATCAAACCAGAATTTAGGAGAGTAATGATCTCTTTTATAATATTAGTTGAGTCCTTTGTTCTAATCGTTATGTAATGTGAAGCTGCTTTTGCACTGATGCCAGAAATATTTTAGTTTGTGTCCATCAAGTTCCAAATAAAAATAGATACAGCTTTCAAAGCAAAGTACCTTTCATTTGTGAATTCATTAATTCACTGGATGGTCTAAAAATAAATAGGATTTACAACATGGTTATTTAATAAATATATAAGCCATTTTTCATTTCATTTCCAACCAATACATATATATTCATATCATAATAATGCTTTAGACGTAACACCCAGCTCATAAGCTTATTATACCTTTCTGAAAGCACAGACTAATTGAGTCAGTGAGTGATTAGTTAGTTTACTACTTTATTAATCCCACAAGGGGCAATTAAAGTAGGGCGCAAAACAACACACAACAGAACATATAGCCAAATTAAAACGCATATTTAAAGAGTCACATTTTACGTATTACAACATGCTTCAAAAGGTTCAATCCACTCATAATGACCTATAAGTGGATTATTTTTGAAGAACACAATCTCACACGTGTCTCACCTGTCTTGGCAGGACCAGTAGCACTGGGTCGTCTGGCACTGCCGGCAGCTTCTCCAGGTTTCTTGGGTACTTTGGGTACCTTAAACGCAGCCTGAGCCGACGACGGCCTGCTTCCGTCCACAGAGTCATCGTCGTCAAAACTACGATCTGAGAGAAGCAATGAGAAGATTGGTCAAAGTCAAGACGTGCAGGCAGCATTTCAATAGACGAGCTAATTGTACATTTTGTTTCAGGATAGACTTACTGTACAATGATAAGCAAAAACCACTTATTTCTGTGCCAACTTGCATAGTCACATATTCTAGTCCCAATGCAATAAAAAGGAAATCTATCAATGAACAAAACCACTTCCTCTGAAACCCAATAGGTTTTAGGATTATATCACCAAGTACGCCGAGTACAAGGTCTGATTTCCTCCCCACCACAATATCAGCTTCAGTAATCAATGACCAGCCCAGAACCAGGAACTATTAGGGGCCTATCAATTACTGAACAGCAAAAACAGGAAGTATAGGTACAGTTAATGACTCGCACACACGCACAAACAAAGAGAAATGCCTTCAAAACTCAAAAGCCCAAAGCCACCCACACACAAGAACAGATTGGGCGCTTCCAGTAAGAACACAAACAGCCTTTCGTTTCATCTACCAGCTGTTAAAACGCCCCGAATCTCCACGGCACCTGGGCGACGTCCAATGCCTGCACTGATTCAGACGTCAACGTTCATTTGAGCCACCGGCATCATATCAAACAGGTACATTTCGAGAAGACACTCACAGTCACAGATGCGTTTGCAGATGAGGCGCCTCATGCCTGAAGGCGGGCGTGGCTCTCTCTCGTATCCGAGGCAACGCCCAAGCTGCCGCTCACATGACAGTGACTCTCACGGTGACAAAATATCCCCAGACGGTTCGGCAAGGCACACGCCACAGTTCACAGAAACCACCACCCAAAAGCTGGTCGGCATCTTCTCTCTCTCTCTCTCTCTCAATTACTCTCTCTCTCCATCCCCCCTCGTCTCCTGCTCCATCACTCCCTCGCACTTTGCTGCACACCGTCCCCCCCCGCCCACCTCCTTCTCAGCTCCCGAAGAGCCAATCAGGAGAGTGATGACATCATCTATAAGCAGCCAGTGAGCTTTGAGATTTGAGGATGCTTCTTGCATGTCAATGGGGCTCATTTCGTCTGGAGCTCAAGCTAAGCTAATTAGCATCACGTCGGTGCGTGATCACCTTAGTTTAAACACATTCACGGTCAAACATGCACAGTTTAATAAAATGCATAAATACAGATGAGAACGAAGGCCACACCCCTACAGCCGAGACATGGTCTTTGATTGCATATGAAAGTGTGTGTGTGTGTGTGTGTGTGTGTGTGTGGGCAATCGGCATTGTGACCCTGATTGCACTGACACATTATGGATGCTGACCCCACTAGCGGAGCTGAAAGGGCTCTGTGTGTCTGACTATGTGTGTAGCATTATTAGCATAGTAGCATAACCCACCCTTTGTTGAGACAGGAGGGCGTGAACAACAATTCAACAAGGACGGGCCAATGACGACCGTAGAGAGAGAGATCAATCGAGAATGAGGCCGGCCGAAAGGAACAAAACAGCAACAGGAAGCAAGAGAGAAAGAGGGGACAAGCTAGAGGGGACAAGCTGAAGGGAAAAGAGGGAAAAGGGAGAAAAGGCAAGGACGAAGCGCGAGAGAGAGAGAGATGGCCGCTTGCAAAAGGCTGTTGCCATGACAACAAGATCAGCCCACATCAGTGGATTTGAAAGATTGGAGAGAGAAAAAAGGGCTGATTCACACTGGTTTCAATTTTGGTCAGCCAAAAATGGCTTGCTCAAATCAGAAAACTATTTTTTATCAAGAAGGTTACACGTGGTTCCATTGCACTTAAGTACTGAGTAATATTAATTATGTATAATTTATTGTTATTACTATAGTAAGTACATGAATTAACGTGTAACTACGTCACCTAAAAATAAAGTCATACAGAAATATTTTTCGAAGCAATATTTGCTTAAAACCAAGATATTGCTTCTATACTTACGAGTTAAGTTGCATTTTTTATGAATATTTTTGGTGGAAAAGGCCACCCATCATAAAAGTCACAATGAAATGCAGTGTACTGTCATAAGTCAACGCACAATTATTTCCATTCGATCAATGAATAAGCTTTAAAAAAACAAAAAAAAGATTACTACATAATTTCTTGAAAGAGCTGTAATATAGTATTGTGACAGTTATTGATATAAAAAAGTATCACCACCATATTGACAGTTATGAAGAATAGTAGTATGTAACAGCAGAGGTAGTTTAAAAACAAAAGCAACCGACTACACACTAGTACATGACACATTTCTCAGTCAAAACTGACCTGGAAACACATACTGTCAGTCGAACACCATATTGCTTATGGCTGGGTGACTGAGTGAGTGCTGATGTCTGAGTCCTCACTGGTCAGTCCGCAACTTAACTGGCTATGTAATCTGGTTATCAGGATTATGACGAGAAGGAGTTTGGTGTAGTAGGGGCCCACCGAAACGAACAGCGAACATAAGTACTCTAAAGCTTCATTTATAGTCAAGAGACACACAGCATCTCATAGTGTACTTCAATTTCCAGGCCAAGAGCTGAGGAGTCTAATAATGGGTAGCGGAGGCAACAAAAATGCCCTAGAAACCAGGTCACACTTGAACTCCCAAGGGACAAAACCCACTGATGCAGAAACCAATATAACTAGTATGTCAGAGAGATTTAATGCAATATTTTCTGATCAAACTCCATTGCTTTAATGGTTGGCGACTTTAAAGGGATACTTCACCGCTGGAAAGATAAATGTGTATTTAAATTGGGTCATTTATGAAGTAGAAATGTGAAATTATTTTAGAAGTTGGTGTCTTCCAAACTGAGAAAAGCCAGAAAATGTATTTTTGGCTCACATGGATGAAAGACAACAACTCCCAGAATGCACTTGCTTCGCTGTCCTACGAGGACATCCCCAAGAGACGCCTACCGGTTACAGAGGGCAGTATCGGAAGAAATGATACAACTAGGCTACTAGTCGACTCGAAACTGAAAAGACGGCGTTTTATCGCGAGATCCCCCTATGGGCGGGTTGAAGACATGCGGAACGAGCTCCTCCTACTGGCTGGAGTCTCTCGCCTCTGGACTACAAAGCCTCCGATGACGCAAAATGACGATTTTTTGCGTCATCTGAGGTTTTTTTCCAGACACACAATACAGAAATCTCTCGTCTCAGGGGGACATGAGGGAGGGAAGCACGGTCATTTGAAAATACTAACAGGTTTCTACTGATACAAAGCTTAATGCTAATTGGTGAAGTATCCCTTTAAAGACAAGTAGCTGAAAGAATAGCCATAGGAGAGAGTATTTTCTGGACAACAACTCATTAAAAAAAACAAAAAAAAAACAAAAAAATAAAAACACTGACTGACTAGCATCTGATTGCATCCAATCCAAATAAACAGAGCGTAATGCATCCCTAATGTACACAAACACCACAACAGCGTAGTTATTTCTATACAAGTTATTAGATAAACGCACTCACCATCTCCATCGTCACCCACAGACATGGCTATACTGCTTCTGAGAAGAGGCAGCTCTTTCACTCTCTCCTTCTCTCGTCCTTCTCTCTCTCTCTCTGTCACGCTGTGTCAGAGTAATGCCGTGACAGGCACAGCTCTCTCTCTACAACCCTCTCCTCACAGCGGCTCCATTGGCAAAGCCATTGGACAGAAAAAAAAAAACTCTTTGAATGTCGTCCACTTTGTCTTCTGCCAAATTTAAAAACGACTGGTGAGGAAGTTGGTTGCATGGTGATCGATCCCCTTCCTGTTCTTATAGTGAAATCTGGCGAGATCTCAAGGCACATGGCCAGGTAAAACAAACAGTTTAACACTTTTGGAAGTTCACCAATACTTTTGAGGAGACATGTTGAAACGTGTAGGGTCTGTGAGATCAATATGAATCTGATTTTATTCATTTAATTGCCTATAGCAGCAGAGGAATAGTCTGAATCTGTTTTCCAGATTATAGGCAATGGGTCTGCATTAGTGCTGTATTAACATAAAGAGCAAGTTGGGTCAACTTGAGTTTGTAAGTAAGGTAGTTTAGGTCTAGGTAAGTTTAGGTATTGGGTAGTATTAAGAGATGTAGAATAAGGCATTAATATGTGCTTTAGAAGTAGTAATAAACAGCCAATATCCTGGTAATATGCATGCTAATAAGCAACTAGTTTATACTAATGGGAATTTGACTCTAAACTAAAGTGTTACCGCAAGTTGAGATATAAAATAAAATTCAAGAGTTATTAATCAGATTATTGGGTACTCCATAGTTAGACCCAAAACTCACTTATGTCTAAGGACATACAAGCTAATTGCTTCAAAACACACAAAGCACGATAATAAATAATTCAGGTAAGTTCAAAGTATCAGAGACTATGTAAGTGGTGACCGGAAAAGAGTTTGAACAGGCATGAACCAGCAGCAAACAGCTGCATATACTCAACCATTATACTGTTAAACTAAGCAAACCAAGTTATCATATAATAGTTCGAAATAGTGTTGTCACGATACTAGAATTTCTAACTTCGATACGATACCTTGAAAAATATCGATATTCGATACCATTTTCGATACCACGGAGAAAAAAACTGCCACAATATTAAGTTTTTTTTTATTATTATTTAAAGCTAAATATAACAAGTCTAGAACATGACAATGAGGGATATTTTACATGAACAAAAATGTCCTGAAGTAGTGCACTTGTTCAAAATCATTAATGCTGGTTAATACATTAACGTTATTTGATGAACAGATTTAAACACAAACGTGTGTGCATTATATGCGATAACAATACTATTAGTGCTTTTAACAATACAGATTGTGTCAAAGCACTTAACAGTATCAAATTGGAGGATATAGTGTCAGTAATGTATAATAATAAGATAAAACATAAAATTTTCAGTTAAAGGCATTTCATTATTGAATTCAAAGATGTCATTCAATAGCTCAGTTTAGTTTAATTAGTAGGCCTATCTGTGTAATCAAATTGATGATAAGATATGAAGGCAAATTGCAGAATTAAATACTAATTTTTGAATAAAGTTAAATAAGCACAAGTTAATTTACATTTGACCACAGTTAAAATATTTAACGTTACTTGTCTAAGATTTCTCAGTCAGATTATATTAACTTTAAGAATTACGGTGAAAAAACGAGACAACACACACTCATATCAACAACAATACTAGGCCATCTTGGTTAATGTTTCAGAAATGTTAAAATGAGAAGAGTTACCAACCTCTCGAAATTATTTATATAGATCCCGGTGTCGGTCTTTCAGGTGCTTAGCTATATTAGGCCCCGATCACACTAACGCGTTTTTCAGGTTCGAACACGCGAGGCACACAGCACTGCCCCAATCACACAGAACGAGCAGTGCGCTGCGTTTGTTATGTTGCTCGGCAACCACTGAAACCGCTGTCCTGTCAGTCAAGTAAACGTCAAATCAGCCTTTTATTAACTTTATTTACTTTCTGTTAACATTGTGGTAGTTACGGTTCGTGAAGTCGTTAAGCTCCTGGTAACCCACGAGAGCACCACAAGTTTATCCTCCATCATCGCACTCTCCGGGCGTTCAAGCAACTAGCTTTCATCATTAAAACGGAAGGCCCGCGAGGCGCAGCAGGCGCATAAACAGCGCGCAGAACGCTCGCTGGAAACCAATTCAAAATAGGCGCCTCTCACTGCAAAAAACGCGTCAAGTGTGATCGGCCCCATTCACTTCACTTTTGCTATTTAACCAGAGCGAATGAGACGAGTGCGCTTGTGGTGTGTTACAACGCGCCTTTGGAGAGAAGTGAAAGTGACAGCTCGGCTAGTATCGATACTTCAGGAAATTAGTATTGGTATCGTTCAGATATTTCAGTATCGATATTTATCGAAATATCGATATTTTTGACAACACTAGTTCGAAATAAACAGCTAGCCTACCTAATCCACTGCATGGCTTGAAGACATTAATGTAGGTGTACATTGAGTCGCACGGGCTTCAAAACTATGCACTTAATACATGTTTTGACAATAAACAAGCCAGAATGAGAACATGAAAACACGAATGAAATCAACTCCCCACCAACCAATCCCTCCCTCCCTCCCCTCCCACCCACACTTAATTATGACCTTGCTTAAAGGGTTCGTTCACTAACCCTGGACTAACCCTTTAATCGACCATTGCTAAGTTATTGATTAAATTATTATCGACAATTAATCGATCGTCGATGAATCGTAAGCATCCCCAGTACAGATATACTGTGCATCTCTGGGTAAGAACTGTCCCTCAACTACTGAACCTACTTTTAGCATACAACAAACACCATGTGATGCGCCTGGACACATTATCAGTGATGTTTCCTGGGGTCATCGGGTGTTTCGGGTCTTCCAACAATCAGACACACTCACCCAGGCGACCCCATTAATACATGTATAAACACATGTTTACCCCCATAAAGTCAACAGCTGCAACCATGAAAAAAGCAACCATGGAATAGCTTATAAAGTCACTGTAAAACACATTACCAGACCACAACAACATGTGAGCAGCACAGAGTGATCCGTCTGGAGATCCAGCTCTGCCATCACATAACATATGCCAAATACATCATGGAGATTTCCAAGGCCGTGGAAGTCTGACACCATCTCCCCTTTTTAGATGCTAGCACTCGCATTAAAGCTAACTTACTGGAGACAGAAGGGACACGCAGAAATCCAGCATTAAGTAGCAGCCAATCGCTTTATGTTGATGCTAACCCTCTGGTAATGCTAATGCTAATGAAAAACATGAGGATTAGCATTTAGATGAAAGTAGCATTCCGGTTAAAGCTGGGGCTCAGATGTCAAAGGCTTATGTTCAGGGCTGTGGTCAAAGACACTGACAAAGACTAATATTAGCATTGTAACCGAAGCTAATGGAGACGAGTGTTGCAAACAAGGTTCAGCGAGTTAAAAGCTAACTTACCTTGACTCAGGCTGAGGGCCATGTTCCCCGAATTCAGCACTTCATCAAAACGGCTCAGAATGGTCTGTAACCTGAAACACACAGAATAGAGATGATTTGAGATTGATATTAAAATTAGCACGCAAAATGTAAAAACAAACAAATATTAGAGTCATATTTCTGCTCTCCTAACCCAGAAAACAATCACAAAGTAAGGCATTATGGGGTGTAGTAGAGTTGGGTGATATCAAATAGTCAATAATTTTGCCAGCAACGTACATTACTGTTCAAAAGTTTGGGGGCGATACAATTTTCTAATGTTTTATTTTATATTTTATATCTCTTATGCTCAGCAAGGCTTAAAAATGATTAAAAATATAGTAACACAGTAACAATGCATCCTGAATGCAAAACGCACAGACCTCCCAAATGTATGATTTTAACACGCTTTTTTATGCCATCAAGTTTCCTAAAACAGTGTCATTCGTTTCACGAACTCCTGCAAGTATTTACAGGTTTTACAAGTTAATTTCCGCGAATCTGTTCCAATGGTGAGTTTCAGTGAATCGATTTAAAATTCCGATTCAAAGATTCGCTCATGTCATCACTTAAATATGTTCACAGAAGTGTTGTTTAATGTATTAAAATATTTTTGTAAAACAAATACCTAGGTAAATATTACTACTTTTTGTTTACCAAGTTTGGATAAATTGATCCATATGAATAAAAATCAGAAATATTCTCCCTTGGATCCATTTAGTAAAACGCAGTCTAGAAAGCAAGCCTACTTTAAATATTTAAATACTGTATTTTACTTCTGCTTTAAATAATTTTATTATATTTTGCCCCAATGGCTGTTTGGTTGAAATTGTGGATTGACGGAGTAGGAAAAAAGATACAAATTGAATATCAACAAAAGGCTAAAAAAAACAAACATTTCTATTTGTTTAGTAATATCGCCCAGCCATAAAGCGACGGTATGGTGCAATGAAAATGCAATAAACACATCTCTTTCTGTTTTACTGCATTAAACGCATCTCGCAACAGAATAAAACTGTTGCAACGGCACCTAAGGCCTTAATCTGTCCATCACAATAATGCAGCTTCCTACAGAAACAGATTCAGACAAGTCCAACATCACTCACAGACAATATTCAGCTAAGTAGCTTTAAAGTTCATTAAATAAAACATAAAATTTGTATTAAAGGCAATACATGATACAACACAGTGATAACCACTGTAACAAATGGAAGCATTACACACACACAAAAAAAAAACCATGTTTAAAACAAAGCACATCTGCACTTACAAGTCAATGCTTAATTACTAGTCTAAGTGCCTGCCAAACTCAACAAGACTATTTTCAGCACAAGGAACAATTAACAAGACACCGCAGCACAAATTACTGTCCCTCAATGTATAGCAGAACGAACACTAAAGTACAGCTATAAGATATCAAGAATGATGCTTAAACCTTGCATGAGACTAAACGATATTTGGATAAATCTGCTGGTCCCCGCAGACCTTCTTCAGTCATGAACCAACAACGTGCGCATTTACTTTCTCACATGCAGTATGCATGTAAATGCAAATTCAAGACCACATGTGAGATGTTGCACGCGTGTGTGTGTGTGTGTGTGTGTGAACGCAGTGCTTGCAGTCCAGACGAATCAGGCATGTTCTTACACATGCAGAATCACAGATCAGCAATCCCTATTAACGCAACCGGTTTAGGATCTCTGCTCTTTCTGACCAAAATGGTGCCGCTGAAGACGACACAGGGGCTAAAATGCAATGAAACAGAGAGAAAGTGAATGAACAGCCAAGACTGAGAAGAAAGAGAACATGCGACGAGAGGAATAAGATGAAAAGGGTAAAAGAGGACGGCATGCGCGGTCCCACCCACCTGCTCAGACATACTGCCCTTCACATACACAAGAGGATCGCTGAAAACACTCCGCTGCCGTGTGTCCACCACAGAAAACTAACAAACTGTTTACCGGTTTGTGTGTGTGTGTGTGTGTGTGTGTGTGAGAGAGAGAGAGATAGACAGCACAAAGATTCTATTCCCCTTTACATAACCTCCTGTCTGGAACACACACCAGTGGGAGGGGCTAAAGCTGTGGAGCTCAGAGACAGGGCTCCCACCCCTCCCCCTCCAGGCATGGACACACACACACACTTAAGCACCATTCGCATTCCCCCTCTCCTCACTGCCGCCCCCCGTGTCTTGCCTTGGCTCAGTCGTTTCAGACTGCCCTCTCGCTCTCCTTCCTTCCTGTTTTGACTTATAGTTGTTTGTGTGTGTGTGTGTGTGTGTGTGTGTGCCCCCCCAGCTCACGGCCCTGTCCTTTCAAACCGTATTCATGTCAACAACACACATGTCCTCTCTTGTACCCGCTATCTCTTGGTCAGATGAGGGCAGCACAGCCTCTGAATTACAGTTTTTGTGTGTACAGTAGCTTAGAGTGAATTTTCGGGCATGTGTGCCTAACCCTGGAGTGTGAGAGATCAGATCAGATCATATCAATATGATGTGACGCAACAGGATTCCAAAGGCAAAGTGTAAGAGACAAACAACATTGACCCTAAAAATTATACATACAGAAAAAAAGGGAGAAGAGTGTGAACTCAAATATTCTCTACGAACTGATGTACACTGTCTGGCCACATTTTTTATTTATTTATTTATTTAAATAAGCAAATGCTTAAGAGTCTATGATTGGATCATTATTGCAGTGATTATGTTATTTACTTAGCAACAGTTCTTCTAACCCTAATTGATGGAGTGTGTAGCTTTTCATTTCTTAAACAAACATGTAAAGACACATCATGGCCATATTCCAGGATAACAATGTCAAGATTCATCAGGTTTAAACTGTGAAAGAATGGAAGAGAGGGAGCATGAAGAACCTCTGAGTCCTTAAATTCACTAAAAGTCTCTGAGATGTGCTGGAGGAGACTTTACAGAGTGCTGGACTCTTGCTTCGTCCAAAAATGTATGCACCTCTTGATGGAAATAAATGTTGTTATATGTTAACTTATTTCCATCAAGAGCTGCATCTATTTTTTTTGGGGGGGGGGGGACTACGAAGTGTATAATCGATATAATATTTTTCATTGGCCAATAATAGATATTATTTTAATTTAATTGGTCAAAATATACTGTTCAAAATTTGAATATTTTAATACGGATCCACTAAAATCAGTCAAAATAATTTTTGTGTCTTACGTGAAACGTGCAAAATAACGAGATAGACCAACTTATCTACATGAATTAATAAACTAAAGTTTTTTTTATTAACGATACTAATATATCATGCAAACCTAATACTTAAAGGTATAGCGGAGGATGTTTTACTTCCTGGTGGGTAGTCTAAACTATTGGTCCTCCTAATTGTCAATCATTCTGGTGAATCAATCAAACTTTTCAAAAAGTGGAGAGGGCGGGTCTTATCTAAAATTTGGAAAGATCCTCCGCTATACCTTTACGGATGCATGATATGCATAGATTTTTCTAAATGTTTGTGTATATATATTAACTATATTTTTTATCAGCCTGAGTTTTAGTGTGATGCATTCTTAAACCGTGTTCTAACACGATGCGATAAGATTTCAGCAACAAGCAATTAGTCTGCCCACACCAGACGTGACGAGACAAAATCTATCAACAACAAAAAAATACACAAAAAATAATAAAAATAAAAATCACAGCCAATCAACCAAAAGAACATGTGGGCGGAGTCTCTCTGCAAGTGCACTGCACCAAAGTCCTTTAAAGGCAAGTCCTTCCACTCGGTGGCCATATTTGAAACGCCTCTCAGACAGCCATCTCAGTCATGCAAGTACAGCTCCGATGTCTTTGAATGCAGAAACATCAAATTCTCCAAAGATGAACACCAATATTTCATATTTAAAATCATCAATGAAATCTAACAACAACCATCTCATAAGATTCATTTCTAAACACTCAAATCATGACAAAAATCTGAAGTCATAATTGCACGTCTCAGAACATTGACGGTTTCTAAAGCTTCTAACAGCAGCTGCAGTGATGCAACGACTTTACCAACTGGCGATTGGCTCTTTTATTTAGAAGGTGTGACTTATTCCACCATCTTCCATTCCTAGTAATGAGTGCTTTGTATATCTAAAGTCTGTGAAAAGATACCTTTTATCTAGTGGTCGACCGATATTGGTTTTTTGATGGCCGATGCCGATGCTGATATCTTAGAGAGCAGGGTGGCCGATATAAAGCCGATATTTTTATATATATTTATTTTGATCAATATTTAATAAATTATACATAAATTATAACAAAATTTTAAAATAAACATGCTTTTATACTTTAGATGGCAACTTCTTAAATTTGCAACCCTATTACAGTATTTTTCACAAAGTAATTGTTTAGAAATGAATATGTGAATAAAAAGAAGGTAAACACTGTAACAGGGCACTCAGTAATCTGGTAATTTCGTGCTGATAATCATATTTTTTTCAAATAAAGACAAGGTAATGCTAATTTTACATACAGCACAGTGAAAACGATATGAATA
Organism: Leuciscus leuciscus; assembly: GCF_965113295.1. NCBI lineage: Eukaryota > Metazoa > Chordata > Actinopteri > Cypriniformes > Leuciscidae > Leuciscus > Leuciscus leuciscus. The sequence continues at coordinate 4,663,239 of NC_138736.1, forward strand.
TGACAGTTGGCAACTGGATATATCACAGATATGAATATAACACAGTTGGCAAATGGTTATATATCAGCACAGTGTTTCCCCTACAATGTATTAAGCAGCGGCGGATTTTCAGCGCCGCTGCAAAAATCTTCACATGATCAGTTATATCACGACATTCATTTAAAAACACTGAAACATGGCGACCGGCGGCACTGCTAATGCGATGGCTCTGAATCCACTTGTTGACAAGAAAGGAGGAAAGAGCCACAAATGGAAATATTTTGATTAGGCTAATGTCACGTTGCCATAGGGTGACCAGATGAGATTGGCTGAAATTCGGGACGGGGGGGGGGGGGGGTCTATGGGTCTGGGGGTCTATGGGTCTGGGGTGACGGGATGTGGGGCTTCTATGATATTAGACTGCGTAGCCTATAATAAAAGATAATGAATTTCAAACCTGAACCAAACATATTTTTATTCAGATCAACAGTCTGTCATTATTCTTTAGTCTGCCACAGAACAATGACTGTTGTAAGTAACAGTGCGTAAATCAGACCTTTCAGTATAGCCTAACGCTAATAAGCTTAAACGAAAATAACGAGATAATTGTGTAGTGAAGTATTTTGTCCTCGCGGCTGCAGCAACTTGCGCTCTAATAATAGGCAAAATAGGCTACAGAATATTTCGTTCTGTATTGACAGGTGCAATATTTGAAAATCGATCATATATTTTTTTTATTACATTTATATCTGCATTTATGTAAAAACTTAAACTTTCAAACATCAAAATGTCATTTATTAATATGTTTTCATGTCAAAATGACATACAAACATCTTTTCCTATTCTATTTTGCCTGGAAACGCTTCCAACACGCTTGCGTGTCGCGAGAAAAATAGGCGTCGGTTCTATTTATAGCATGCACGCGTTTTCCGCGCGGCTCGAGGCGCACCTGAGACGCGCGTGTCACGCAGGCAGTGTGCAAGCTCTAACCTGTTAACAGGGGAGCCGAAATAAAAACGGACACGCCACGCAGCCAGTGTGTCGCCGGCCTCAACCTCCGCAGACAGTTTTTAATGTTTATCAGACAATAACTACTCAAGATTTTGCTTTAGTATAATTTTCGGGACAATTAGGGCCAGATTCGGGATTCGGGACAACAGTTTAGATTTCGGGACTGTCCCGAATTTTTCGGGACGTCTGGTCACCCTACGTTGCCATAAGGGGCCGTTCACATGCAAATATTTCAAATGTGGGCGCACGGCAAGCGCGCTCATAATAGAAGCGACGCGGCGCGCTCGTTTTCTCTGCGCGCCTCTGTTCATGGTTGCATAGCAATGACAGACGCCACGGGAGAGCGAGCAAGCCTGTGGAAAGGAGAAAGCGGTACGAACTTTTCTACGTTGAAGTCTATGGGGTCGCTGTGTCCATTTTTTTACTGTCTATGGAAAATATGCCGTCCCGCCCCTCCGTGTTCGGCGATCAGGTTTCATTCTCGCGCAGCTTGTTTAGTAACTTTATGTGCGGGTCTTTTCTGCTCCGTGTTTGCGCCGCGCTCTCCGTTCCGTGTGTGTGTGTGTGTGTGTGTGTGTGTGTGTGTGTGTGTGTCGGCGCACTGCGCTCTCTGCTCAATGTTCCGCTCCTTGTTTTTGCTGCGGGTTCTGCTCTGTGGTTCACGGCCTGAATGCTCCAATCATGTACCGATCACGCACTGGAAAAGCAAAGTCCGCTCAAATAACGTGAAATTTCTCAGTAGTAGACTTCTGTTTGCTGAGCTGGTATAGCCATGCTGGGCCACAATGGTAAAATGACCTGCTCTGATCACATGCTCTGGTAATAATAGCTTTGTATGACTGTAACGTTACTTTATTTTGATAATTAGTCAAAAAATAAATCTGTTAAATCTGAGTATGTTGCATAGAACTGAATGAAGAATAATATATTGATGTTTTATATTTTAATATAGGGCTATTTTATGTCCAATTTGTGTGGACATTTTTCTTTTTTCCCCCTTTTTTGTGTGTTGTTTAATTTAATTAGTGATTCTACATTTAAATATTGATGATTACAAATTTGGGAGAAATGCGATTAATTGTGATTAATCACAGCAAATTGTGCGTTTTTAATTATTTTTATTTTTTTAATCGATTCCCAGCCGTAATATATATATAAATTTGTATGTCTCAATGTCCATTTCTATCCACAAAACTTGCCAGAAGTCATGGTTTAAGGGGTTATTAAAAAAAAAAAATCTTCCGGGGGTGCATGCCCCCGGACCCCCCGCGAGTGGCTTGGTAACAACCTCCGGCACGTAACAGCACCGCTGCTGGAAAAATTTATAGGGGAAACACTGCTCAGCATATTTAAAATGAAGGATTTAAAGTTTTTCGATCGCGTCTTCTGAAGCTGATCTTCTGTTCGCATTCACTCACTTCACACGGACCGACTGTCACTCGCAGACAGTAACTTAATGCACACCGTTCTCTTCTGGCGCTGGTGTTCTCAGCGCCGCCCGTCAAAATAAAAGTCCGGAGCGCCGTCAAAATAAAAGTCCCGCTTCCAACACATCGGCCAATCAGAAAAACTTATCGGCCGATGCCGATATTTCAAAAATGGCAAATATCGGCCGATATATCGGTCGACCACTACTTTTATCGTGTGTGGTGGCGTTGAGTCGGGGTTAGGATACGGTGTTAGAAAAAGCAATGAAATGCACAAAATACAAACCAATGCAGACACAAGCACCTTTGTGTTCTTGACCAGCCTTATTGTCTGAGATAGCGATGTGTCAGAGTCATAACCATGTCACACACCAGACAATCCATCTGACACATACCGTTGCTACTGAAACCAGGCTGAAGGTTCATCCACTCCATATAGTTCAGCTTGTATTAAAACATCTGGACAACACTAAACATTAATCACTCTGAACTGACTCCTGGAAGAATTAATGTAGTGCAACAGTGCCAAAATCTAAGGACCATGAAACCACAAGAGAGAGACACAACAACATAAGATTCCTCCAGAAATGAATCCATTATGTACAGAAACAAATTTGATTCAGAATCATTCCCTGGCATTAGTAAAGTGATCATGAAATGTTCAAGATGCAGCCAATGGAGTCGGTCCAAGCGCCTGAAAGACTCTTACATCAGACAGAGAGGAATGCAGGAGTATTAGACAGTCTTCAAAAACTCAATTTATCACAGATCAGCAGCAGCGCACACTGATGTCAGCCTGCAAGATTCTATCAGATTACAAGGAATCCTTTCTTAAACACAATGTAAATAGATTTTCACCACTCCATAATAGGAAACCCATGAAGTAACTTCTTAGCAAGTGTATGCATCACTAACATAACAAACACCCTCCTTTTGAGTCTCCAGACTGTAATCCAGTGCATGTTTAGAAATACTCAATAGAACTGCAATGACAGACTAATAAATAGAGTTCTATGATAATCTAATGCTGTTTCAGAGCTCTTTGGTTTTTATTAAATCAATAGGCTGATCTCAAGAGAAAATGGTCAAGTAAATAACGCCAAGGGATAATGTGTGGATAGAAAATGAATATGATCATAAGACACAAAAATGTCCCCACTGATCTATTGTAGTCTACCAAAGATTGTGTAAAAAATATACACATGCAAAATGCATGTAGTTCGAAACTACGTGTCAACAATCTCTCATTAATTTGCAACTACAAGCCAACTTACTCATTTAGAGTATTAGACTGTTAGGTTAGGGTTAGTAGAATTAAGTTTTGTAAAGTTACTTATAGTTAGCAGAATGTCTAAAGTGGACTATCGAAATAAAGTGTAACCATGAATTTGAGTGAAATCAAATATGTTCTGAAATACTTAAAATATGTTCAAATGCACTTATAAATAAATAGGCTATACTCTACATGCATATGCTATATATTCATAATTAGTGGTCATACCTAAAACCAATAAGTGAATACCAACAAATGAGTAGCTTATGCACAATTACCACATGCAAAAGGCTCCTTTAAATATGGGTGTGTCCATCCTATGTGCATGTGCTCATATATGTACAATTCTTCATAATAAATCACCCACAATACGCCCACAAACAATCGGCTAGATTGAAGTCATTAAAACTGACTCATGTCAGTAATTATAATAATCCAGAAAGTGTCAACACAACATGTGATTGCGTTTGGGACAGAATGATGCTCGTTGGCTTAGCGCAGTGTCATTAAGTTAAATAAATATTTCTAGAAAGCTTCTGGGTTCATCAGTAAATCATACTGACCGCGCAGAAGGTAGATCTCTTTTGATGAGGTCCGCTCTCACTCTCTCTCCCACATGCCGATACACCTCCACTAGTGTTGATATAGCTGCCTCCCGTACCTGTGGAACACACGACACACAATCAGCCTAGAAACACAACTACAGCTTGATCCCACTTTCAATCAGCGACTGAAATTAACTAATTTCCGATGAGAGTTTGTGCCACGATAATATTGCTCTCTGTATAAACGCTGATTCATAAATACACTAATGTTCGAATGTTTGGGGTCGGTGTGATTTTTTTAATGTGTTTTAAAAGAAGTCTCTTAGCTCACAAAGACTGTATTTATTTGATCAAATATACAGTGATGTTGCAAAATATTATTTTATTTTATATATTTTAAAGTGCAATTTCTGTGATGCAAAGCTGAATTTTTAGCATCATTACTCCAGTCTTCAGTGTCACATGACTCTTCAGAAATCATTCTAATATGATGATTTGCTGCTGAAGAAAAATTTATTATTATTACTATTATCAATGTTGAAAAGAGTTGTGCTTTTTTCTGGAAACTGTAATAAATAAATAAAAATCAGTATTCTTTGATGAATAGGGAGTTTAAAAAAAAACTTTTTTTGAAATAGTAATCTTTTTTAACATTATAAATGTCTTTACGGTCACATTTGATTCATTTAATACATCTTTTCTGAATATATATCAATTTCTTCCAGTCTATCTATATATCTATATATATCTATATCACATACATATTTATATCTATATCTCTATCTATATCACATACATATTTATATCTATATCTATATCACATACATATATATATATATATATATATATATATATATACACACACACACACATATATACATATACATACAGACACGTGTACACATACATATATAGATAGATAGATACCATGAGATTGATCTAGACTTCCCTTTTCAAATCTCTAAAAGAGGTATTTTCCCCATTTCGCCCAGCAGGAGCTTGAATTCAGCTGTTCTTGTCTAAAGCATAACATTAGCGCAGACTGCCTCCCTCCCTCACACACACACACACACACAAAGGACAGAAACAGAGAGTGTGTCCAACTCACTTTACTTTTTCCACACACATTCCGAGCATTACATACATACACAGACATACCTGGGGGTTTTGGTCTCCTGTTAGCGAACAGAGATGTGGAACAAATTTACTCAAACTCAAGGGCTGAGCACCGAAACTAAGAGAAAGAGAGAAACAAAGAAATACTGAGTGCGAGTCAGCTTAGACTAAACAGTTCACAACAAGTTCAAATTCTACATACATGTACAATGGAGAAAAATGGCTGTAGGATTCACTTTGAAACCATTTTCATTTAGGCCCCGTTTACACCTGACGCGTTTTGGTCGATCGGATCACAAGTGGACGACACTAAACACAGGTGTAAACGGGTCTAAAACAGTTTGAGCTTGTCAACTTTCGACCACTTCCAGAGGTAGTCGAAAACACATTCGACCGGACTGCATGTGGTCGAATATGTTCAAACAGCCACAAAAGACCGTCTTCTCTCCGTCTACTGACCTAATGCGTAAACATTACGCTAAACGCGATAGCCGGACGGGATTAAACTTTGTCGGCTGGAGACAAGTTTGGTTTGAAGATCAAAAACGCACCAAGCACAATACTCTCACGTCTCACCATTTCTGATTTCTAACACACACTCACAGTGTTCGGCTGGTCTTACGGCTGTCAGAGCAGAAATGAAAGCTGATGTTCTCTGTATGTTTTTCCGTCGTCTTCGGGTGCGTTCATATGTAAATAAATGCGTGAGCTTATTTTGTCCATCAGATCGAAATATCTGAAAAAACACATACATTTACCCGCCCATATTCCCTCCCTTTGAAGAAATCAGGACAGAAGTGGTTGAAAGTGGACAAGAGACACCTGGGGTCTCATTTATAAAACTGTGCGTAGGATCCTTACTAAAAGTGTACGTGCGCACGAAAGCCAAAAATGGCGTACGCAAAAAAATATTCAGACTTATAAAACCGTTCGTACGCCAGAACCTGCGCAGAATTCACTTTATAAATCCCAGTCAGCGGAAGATTGTGCGCACATGGGTCTCCACCCCGAAATAACCATATATGAAGCTTACAACGCCTATTTTTACTATGCAGATCCTCATCTGCATATCATTTGCATATGATTATTCATCCACGTGATAACGTTTAACGGTATAAGACTACATTACATTAATACAAATCATGTAGTTGCCTATATCCTTGCCTGTTTTTGAATACATAAATCAAATAGTGTAAAATACATTTCAGAGAAAGTTTTTCTCAATCTTTTCCACGGGCCGAATTGTATTTTTAATTGATTTATATTTGCACGAAACTATTTTCTCAGACAATCTGGTATTATCATGATAAGCAATTATCTCTGTGGTTAAAACATTAAAACACGTACAGCACGCCACAGGAAAAGTGTTCAAAAACATTGCATCCACAACAAATATTTCTATTGATTGAATTTGAATATAAAAAAATGTTGTAACTTCTCAGTAATGATTTCATGTTTAAGTGTTTAACTCCATTAATTTGAATGGCATATTTAATCTAAATGTTTATATCAGAAGTAAAACATAGTTTAAAACATTATTTTATTTATTTAAACTGTTATTTGGATCAGTTTCACTAGCTGGCGCACACATTTAAGAAGGGATGGATATTTGCTTCAAGTGACAGGCTTGGTGAGTGAAATTACATTTGTATTATCTTTCTGTATATGTTTAATTTTCTTTCGATTTTCTGTCTAAAAGTGACCAAAAAGACTAAACTCCAGCTCACCATCGGTGTCGCCAAACTGCTCCATCTCCAAAGCGTTTGTATGCATGGGTCAGAGTTTGCGTGCAGGTGCGCAAATTTTCCCAGCAAGTTTGTTTTTATAAATCACAACTTATGCGTCGGAAGTGGCGTACGCACATTTTCAGCCCCGTTTTATAACGTTTATAAATGAGACCTCAGGTGTAAACTCCTTATGTTTATGTAAAAAAGTATGTGTCTCCCTCCTCTATCTTTTGATCCGATCCACCAAAACGCATCTTAATCCCAGGTGTAAACAGGGCCTTAGAAATCGCTAGTAAATTTTACAATTACTTACAAAGAAACGCCAAGACATTGAATCAAAAGCTAAATTTTTAAGTAGTTTTCTTGTTTTCCTAGAGCTCCTCCTGTCTAATTTTAGGGGAAAATTGGGTCCATCGGAGACGTCCAATAGATTTCTTAGATGCGCCAAAAGAACTGTGGGAAAATCTCAGAGTAAAACTGGGAGTTGTGAAAAATATGATCCACCGGTGTTTTGCCAGATGAGAAGTCTATCTATGTATCATCTTTTTACTCTTAATTCATTTTATAACTGAATCATATATCTCTTAATTTCTTTTATAACCGTTTTCATTTTCCTTGCTTTTATTTTGTGATTATTTTAATTCCTTTCTGTAAAGCACTATGAATCGCAATAGTGTATGAAATGTGCTATATCAATAAACTTTAAAAGCCTTGTAAAAGCGTCCTCCAATAATCTGTTTTATTTATAACTTTGAAAAATCATTTTATACAGTGTATACATACACAGTTGGATTCATTTAGCATGTTCCTTCTGTGGAACACAAAAGAAGATATTTTGAAGACTGTTGTCCATGAGCACTGGACACCATTGACTTTCATTGTATGGACAAAAAAAGACCCAGACATTTCTCATAATAAGTCCAACAGGACAAAGATGACAGAATCCCTTTAATGTAATACAAAACCCAAACAACAGCAATGTCAAACTTGCTTGTAATAAAAGCAAACTTTATGGTACATAACATCTTATTATTATAATAACAGTGTAGTATAAGGCTGAGTGTATACAGCGTTGATTACGTGACAGCTCTTTTGTTAACAACGAGGAGTGAAATTACTGAGAAACTAGTTTTGTTTGTGTATGAGCGTTTATGTAGCGCTTCAGTGAGAACGTCTGTTAATCTGACCTTCCTGGAATCGATACAGGCAGGTAAGAGGATTACCTCAGTGGGCCGAGTTTGTTTACAGTGCTTGACAGACAAGGAGCTTGTATGGTGTGAATGTCTGTAGATTACATTTAAAATCCTGTAAATTGTAAAAAAGGTGGGGAATTCTGGGATGCTGAACTATTAGAATCCAGTCCTATCTGTGATGAACGGAGGGGGATATGATTGCATCACAATACTGTGATATGGAAAATCAGCGCCACCTGTTGGACAAGATTCCCAGTGCAAATGTGGAAGTGTTTACAAATTGAGAATGTATGGGATTGTATGAGGACTTACGCATTTAGTGTGGCAACCAAGCAAAAGCAGAGTCCCTCTCGACTGCGGAAGTTTTTGTGTTTGAAGCCAGGAATCAGCCTCTCCCAAACGTTCTACAAAGAAACAGTGAAAACCCGATTCGTTACTACAAAAGCAGGAGAGAGAGAGATGATGAGCTCTGAAGGGAATGATGAATCACTGGCAGTAGTAACTGGCAAATATGATCCAATGTGTTTCTATTCACCCAGCAGCTCACATACACACACACTAGACAGCAGCTTTATGAGTTTTTTTGTTTGTTTTTTTGTCAGCATGAACGGGTGTAATAGTGATGATAATTTCCGCTGTATGGTTAGCTCACCATGGGTGTTGTCGTCTGATCCATCAGCTTCAAAATGAGCCCTTGTGCCTGTTCTCGAACCTGATCCTTCGCGTCGCCCAGACGGTCAACTAACGCAGGAACCACTGAGGACAAAATGCAAAAGAAGGGTTTAAGAGACAATACAAATGAAGTAGGGCTGCACAAGCTGGAAAAGATGGATTATACACCAGTATTACTATAATAATCATCATCATTATTATAATTATAAAGGAATAAGAAATAAAAAACATTCATATTGTAATATTTCAAATATTGAGTATTTAAGAGAAATATTATTATTATTTTATTTTACAGTACAAATGTAAAATTACAACACATATGTATGGCTGACTTAGCCAGATTTTAATGTCAGCGTGAACCGGAAGTTGCGACCAACTTTATGTCAGTATTGTGACGAATTTTCTGAATGAAATGGAATATTGAATGAGAAAAATAGAGGGCGTGGCTTGTTTTTTCCTTCTGGGAATTGATTGGATCTTGAAAAATGGGCGTTCCATTCAGCTCGTTATCAAAGCTTGCAGCAGAATGACAGTTGGAGGAGATGTTCAGCCGTCAAACTGATGTTATCAGAGAAGGAAGGCCGTTCCAGAGTGGAAGTACATTTTCAGATTTTGATAAAAGATTACTTTATCATGGATTAACTTGAATGAATGAACTTATCACCACAATACTAGTAATGTGTCGATTTTGATTTCACGAGGACTTTAAGCTTCTCATTTGTTGACAACAGCCAGTTTACAAACGTTTCTCATTTCAAGTTTGTGAAGATGGCTGTCGCATGTTATAAGAGACCCAAACTCAGAGCAAAGCAGACGCAGAGATGAGATTGTGTTGGATCAGCCGTAACTGTGAACCGGGCTGACACTAAAACACTGAATCATGAGCGTGGTGCTTCATTCTAAAACACGCAGCACATATTTAATGTATTTAATTAAATCACAGCCTTTGCATTTTGATAATCGCAAGCAGCCCTATATAATAATGCACATTTAATAAAATATACTTTTCCTATCCCAGCTTGCAATATGCAAAGACCACTATTTATAAACCAAACAAACCGATTGTAGAAAGATGACCCCAAATACAAGTTTTTTGAGTAATCTGACACAGTGCCATTGGCACAGACAATGGTGTGACTATCTGTTTGAAAGAGAATTTAATTTACCATTGCTAGTGGCCCAGAAATGACCCTTCATCTTTAACTTCCAACATCTTTTGTACACCAGGCAGACTGGATGTGAAGTCATCTCATTCCTTTCCCTATACTCTGTTTGTTCCATGTTTTCAGATGAATGAGGTATGATGAGTGTGTGTGTGTGTGTGTGTGTGGGGGGGGGGGTTATCTGTTACAATCATAACAACCCGTCTCCGTGGTAACAGGAGAGGGCGGGGCTCAAACAGCTGAGAGACAAGCACTGAGCCTGTGGATTGTGTCATCCCGGCATTCCCCTTTCTGCTGATTATTCAATGGAGAAGGTCTTCAGCTAATGTTGGACTTTAGGGGAAAAAAGCAACAAGCGCACGCGTGCACACCGCTTACCTGTGCCGATATAACCTCTGAAGCGATCAGTCAGCCGATCCACGAACGCGCTGACAATATCGATCCCCACCAACGCAACCTGACACCAAACAAGAAAGAGACAAATCAGCTGAAAACGTCAACTCTCACGAAGGCAAACTGTAGGACAGCATTTCCAGACACATGATTCTGCTGATTCAGTATCTGATACAGAGCTTTGAGTCTTTAAGGATGACTGTTGTTATTGTGTGTGTGAGTGGGTGAATGAAAATAAGATTGCGAGACGGACTATATTTGAGGATTGCGGTGGGATCGCTGCAGTGTGTTTCTTGGCAATGCAGGATGGAAGTTCACATTCCAGAGAAACAATCAAATATTCACTACATCCCAGAAGCTCCAGTTATGACCTATTTTAGGCAAAGCATCCAGAGAGAGTCCTGAGTAAAGACCTGTGTGTGTGTGTGTGTGTGTGTGTGTGCACCTGAAAGGCAAAACTGGAGAACACCTGGTAATTTCATTTTGGAAATAATTTAAAAGTGTTTCAATTGGCCAGTGTTCATCTACACACTTAGCAATAAGTTCAGCCACACTTTCTGGATTAACCTCATTTCTTCAAGTTAATTCAATCAGTAAGCATTTCTGGTTTCGTCCTTGTGTGACATATAGAGTAAACATTTTATGTGTAAATCAAGTCCATTCTTAGATCATTTCTCATTGAGCAGTGTCAGCACTTCCCTCTTTATGAAGCACTGCTTCTCTCATCTAAAGAGCCAAGCTTCAGTGTCACATGATCCTGCAGAAATCATTCCAATATGCTGATTTTCTGCTCAAGAAATAGAAAATCAATGTTGAAAACCATTATGCTGCTTTATTTATTTTTTTCAGGATGCTTTTAATAATAGAAAGTTCAGCAAAGGAACAGCATTTTTTTTTTTTTACATAATTCTTTGGTAACATTATAAATTCTTCACTGTAATGCATCCATGCTAAATAAAAATATTACTAATTAAAACTAACTGAGCCCAAACTTTTGAACGGAAGTGTATATTAAATATTAAAAGAAAAATAAATTATTCACACAAATATTTTAGCGGAGAGATGAAAACTATCTAGCAGATCTTCAACCAGTGGGACAAAGAATTTGACACCCTGCATTTATCAAACCGCATATATTTCTAGAAGCCTGCAGCTGTGTCTCCAATTTATGAATCACCGCCATCATTTCTAAAACCCAACCTCAATGAGTCTGATGTCATAGCCGTCCATTAACATCCGTCCCTGAAGATTTGATCTATCAGCTGTCTGATGCTGCTTTTAAAGCATCCCTACTCAATTATGTTTCGATTCACACTAACAGAAATGGGAAATAAAGCAGAAGTGACCATTTTTAAACATTAGCAGCAGAATGAGCCAGCATTAAAGCTTCTGCTTGCAAGCCCAGGCCAAACATGACAAGCAAGCCTCACCCAACAGCTTTTCTTAATCAATATATCACACACACAAAAGCATATGTAAAAGGATTAATCATATGCATTGCAGTGACATGTGGCTTTTCAGTCCCAGTGTAACAATACCCACGCAACCCTCCCCCATCCTCACAACCCCCCCACCAGCAAATCCACTCTCTCTTTGACACACATGAATATGTAATGTTTGCACATTGATATTAATGTATTATTTGAGCAGACTGAAGCCTCTCCTGAATAAACCTGTATTTTGATGCACAAGAAGCCTAATGCATTTGGTGATTTGCATGCAATAATAGATTATATGAGAATAAAATGTTGGGTTTGGCTCGAGGCTGTCACTCCAGAACAATGCATGCATCCTTCATAACATCACACATGCCATCTGGCTTAAAAAACACATGAATTTAAATATGCACCCCACAAACCTTGTAATTGCTGGAATTGACCCATCCCGTCAGCTCATCTATGGTTTTATCCAGGCGGGGTTTGTCCTGCTCCACGTCCAAGGACCTCTGCGGGTCGCTCAGGTAGTCTATGAGATCCGGGCCAACCTGCAGCCTCCGGGTCACGTCCTTCTGCAAAACCTGCTGGTAAAAATAGTCCATGTTGTCATTGTCCTCCATCGGGACGCTTTGTGGTCAGTCCTCAGGTTGCGGCGAAACAATAACAACGACAGAATGACTGTCAGAGTCGCGTTCAGAACGCGAGGAACTGAAATGTGGATAAAGCGGAAGTCAAACACTGCTTTTAAAGACACTTAGAGGTCTGTTGTTAGTGCATTAACGTTGAAAGAACGGAAAATAAACAACTTCAACAAAGTTCCCCAGGAACGAAATGGTTGATCCCCCGAAAAAAGTGTTTTTTTACTAAACAATAATAAAGCGGTGTAAAAATAAATTAGGCGGCGAGGCGCGTATAAAAACAGTGGAAATGTATCCGACCAGTCTCGGCTAACACTGTGTTAGCTTTAACCGTTATGGACGAGTATCCTGGGGCCTGCCGCCGGGTCTCCCTTCCCTCCCGGCCACCATTTCAGAAAAGCCCGCTTCTAATCGCTCGTGGAGATGAGTGGATGAGCCGCCGGTCCGTTGCGCTGCTCTCACAGCTCTCGTATTTGGACTTAATCCAGAAATAATCCGCAGTTTGACAGCTGACTTCCGAGCTCAAGACTCTCGCTTCGACCACGGCTACTGGACCGCCGGTAGCCACAATACTGGAGTGTTGAACAGCAGAGCAAACGATACCGAGGAAGAGTGATTGGGCCGAGGCCTTGAGGTCCTTCAACGCCGCACAGATGTCCAGCATGATGCCTGAATGAAAATATGCTCATTCTGTAATTTCTGTACACAATTCATTATTCATAATCGGAGACTGTGTGCAGTATGGCAGAATAGAAAAAAAGTACGTTTATTATATAGTATCAAGAGAGACACTATACATGTTTATTATTATTATTTATTATATGTTGTTGTTGTTGTTGTTGTTGTTGTTGTTGTTGTTGTTGTTGTTGTTGTTAACGTATACTCTCTACTTCCACGAGTGGTACATTTAGTGATTCTAGTTATTCCAGTCTGTTGGCATTTTTCCTTATGGTATTAATGACTGAATAAATTGTTGAAGATTTGAATATATTACTTTGATTAATATTATTTCTTAATTATAACATACCTCGTATCATTATAATATCATATCATAAACGCACACATACACTTGTTTCAAAGAACCATTTTGTGCATTTATAAGCACCAAGAAGATTATACTTGCTTTTGTTTTGAATAATATACACGCTTGTATTTGTTTTCAATATGGTCTTCCATTGCTTTTTTTTTTTTTGTCTTCGTCTCCCCCTAGTGGCATTTGAATGTTTTTCAAACTCAAATATTTGTGCTTGTAAATATTTATGTGCTTGTACATATGCATGTGTATGTGTGTGTGAAAATTACCTTCCTTATAGAGTACAGCATGCTAAAATTAATTTGGTGGTGATGCATAGCACATTAATAGATTTACATTTGTAGAGCCTATATGTTATAATGCAATTCAAAATCCATTTTGAATTGAGATCTTAAAATTGTCTATGCTTATTTATTTATTTAAAAAAAAATTTAATATATAAAAGCATGCCTACACTACAGGACACATGTAGTGGAAAGTAAACAAAATAAAAAATCAGGAGTCGTACTATCTATATTGCATTACCATACATTAGTTTTAGTTTCAGGTCATTATTAAGTGTGTTTAGGTGTTAAAACCGAATTTATTAATCATGCATTATTATAACCACAGGTCAACAATGAAAAATCAACAATGAATGGTGTATATGAAACCATAAGAACTAACCAATCCGGAGTGTGACACACTGCTCAGATCTTTTATTTAAAGAAATGTCACATTAACAACCAGAACACAAGGACATTCAGGTAACTTGTTTCATCTTTGTCAAAAAAATATGGGAGAGAAGGAGGGGAACCGATTAGCCGTTACAGAACAATTCAAAAACAAAAACAAAAAAAACCATCACTTTCGCTGACAGGTTTAGCATTGCCTTCTAAGGTGGTTCCATGGTCGAGATAAAGAATACTGGAATCACTGGTGTATGCATTGATAGGAAATGATGACGACATCATCATCATCATCATCATCATCATATCCAATGGTAAAAACCAGTTAAATATGGGTAAATACAAGAGAAAAGAAATGTGATGAACTTCACCGCAGCCCTGAGTCGAGCATTTCTGTGTCTGTAACCCATCCCTCCCTCCAGTTGCAAAATCAAAGGCACTCGCACCGACAAAAAAAACCTTTTCCATTGATTACATGATCAACTCAGCAGCTGTTTTCATCAGCAAGACTCGTGTTTTTAAATATGCAATGTTATGCATCAAACTCCCTGTTGAACAGTTTTAATGCACGAGACTGTAAACTCAAAGAGACAGTTCACCCAAAAATATCATTCACTTTGTACTAAAAGCCATATGACTTTCTTTATTCTGCGAAACACAAAAGGAAATTTCAGACAGAATGAAACCTTCGGTCATCGCTCATTTTCATTGCATCTTGATCCATACAATGAAAGTGAATGTTGACGGAGACTAACATTTTGTGTTGCACACATTAAAAAAAAAGTCCGGTTTTTGAAGCAAAATGAGGGTGAGCGGATAACAGACATTTACATTTTGGCTGAACTGTCCCTTTAAATCAAGATTGCATGGGTTAAGTTTGATATATTTGCCTTGATGTATTCCAACTGTTGATTTCTGCATCATATTATGCTCAAATCTGATCTAGTTCACGCACAAAAAACATGAAAATTCGGTCATAATTTACTCATGTTGTTTCGAACCTGTATGACTGTGAACTACAACAGATGAGCTTTTGCAGAACGTGGTCCAAACACAGAGACATTTTTCAAAATAGCTTCTTTTGTGTTCCACAGATAAAAGAGAAATTCATACAGGTTTGGAACAGCATGAGGTGAGTAAAAGATGACAGAATTTTCATTTTGGGTGGACTATCCCTTTAATGACATGTAATTGACATAAGGAAATGCCTGAATAAGGAGTGTTCTGAATCCTGTCACATGGCCTGGGCTTTCAATATTGCACTGAAACATTGTGAAACTCAAATATTCCTGATGTACACCCCCCCCCCCCCCTCCCCAACCTTAGCACATGTTGTCTAAAATTTGAACATTCACATCAATTGTGACATACTGTAACTCCACAACTGGAGCAAAATCGACTTTATCTTGCATGCACAATCTCAGTCCTTCTCTTCCCCTCGTCTGCTCACATGATTTCAACTGCGATTTTTTTCGTCCTCTCCAAATTAAGGTGAGCACAAGCAGAAAATAAAAACCATTTCACTCCAGTTTTAATATGGGTTGATTTGTTGTAGTGTTATATTTCATTTTCTATATTTTAACATTCTCACACACACACGCGCGCGCGTGCGCGCAAAACCAGACAGAGACGCTCAAAGCTTCCATCAGGTTTGAGAAAGTCACATGATCAATCGGCGGGAGGCGTACCCTACAAAACTCCAGAGACTTGCATCCTGCTGCTCATTTTCTGTTTTTTTCTTCTTCTATTTGTTCTCAGCGTAATAGAATGCAATCCTATTGGTTGAGGAAGAGGAGCAGGACGTAAACACTGTGTAGTCGTCGTAACGGCATTCAAAATGCCTCAAACAAAGTTTGCGTGTTCCTTCTATATTCAGTAGTTCCATAATGCTTTAAGTATTTTGTTTTCTATATATCCAAAAATGAAATATTTTACATGGTAGCTCCTTGATTTTTCTCCTTGTACATCCAAGTAAGTGGTATTGTATGTACGTAGTATTTGTCACGTTGCATTGTATTTATTTTGCGGTTTTTTTTTTTTGTTCAGGTCCATCACGCTGCCAGGCAAATGCTCAGTGAACAAGCCATGTTCACACAACCTCCTGTAGCCACAACCCCACACAGCGCCTCATAGTGGTGTGGAGCAGGGGCAGGGCGGAGTTTACAGGTTGACTGACAGCTTGGCTTTTCTATGGCGTCTCCAAGAGGCTCCTCCTTCTGTCAGAGTATGACGCAGCAGCGGCAGAGACGCTGGCCTCCTCCGTGGACTGATGGAGGGGGTGTGACCGGGGCGAAGTAAGCGTGGACTTTGATCTCAGGAAGGTGAGCCTACAGGAGAAACAACCACAGAATCAGCCACAATGACATCATAACAACAACTAGATCAAGCAATTTTTCTCTACAAAGTAAAAAAAAAAAAAAAAAAAAAAAAAAAAATCTACAGCCTATCAGAACGTTAGATGAAAAGCTATGTGGACCAATGAGAGTTTTGTTTGGGTGGGGCTATTGACAAAAATAGAAGCCAAATGACCATAATGCCCTATTGCTTGTGACGTTGGTTAGGACCAAAACTCAAATTTAACACAGATTTTAATTGCATGTCACACGGACATGTGTAGAGTAAAACACACATTGGATTTGATCAAGCTATAACTTGTTAGCATACCACGAACATTGTGATTTGTTTAATTGTACAGAGACTTGAGTTGCTGTAGGCAGAAGTGCAGCTATTGGCTCTAAATGACACAACATTACACACAATTTTATAAAGTTGTACCACACGGGAATCAAACCCACAATCTCTGGGTCAGGTGCCCGTCACTCATCTCGTTGCGCCACTGGGAAGACGCGTGTTCACACAGATGCTGAAGTTCTATAGTTCAATAACCAAAATGAAGAATTTGCACGTAAATGCACTGCATTTTGTATTCAGATGAGATCATTCTTAGAAAGTCACCATGTCTGGACCACTTCTGCACCATTTCTGGCCACAGTACCTCTTGCGGACTGGGCATGTGCCACGCTTGATTCGAACCCACGACGTGAAACGTTCGGGGCCTGTGGCTTAGCAGAGTGCGCCACTCAGTTCACGCATATTCATCAGGTTGCTGAGAAGAGCTTTCAGTGTGAGAATGAGCACACACAAAAGCATTACTTAGCATGTAAACCAGATTAGCGTGTTAAGCTAAGTTAATGCTAATGTAGCTTCTAGTTAACCTGAATGCTGAAGAGCCACATTAGAAACAATGGCAACTGGTTAGCATGCTAAGCTAATCAACATAAGACAAGACACACAGGCAAGGTCAGCTTCGGAGAGGTATTACTCAGGAGCGGTAGTGAGTATCAAAATCCGTTGAGTCATTTTTATGGTCCAAAATTCATCTGATCAGATTTTGGACAAAATAAGACAAAATTTGTAGGAAGAATAGCATTTTTCATTTACATCAGAGGCGGACAGGCAAATTGATGGAAAATGAAAAATAAGATATCACCAGAAGATATTGGCATAAACCAAGGAAATGCCCAGAGAAATACAATTTTGAACAATGTTTTCCAAAGTTGTTTTCCTTCAGGAAATGCTGATGATGATACCTACCGAATTTTGTGCCGATATGTCAAATTGTTTAAAAGATATTGAAATTTACGACAAATTAAAAAAATGGCGGCACGATGGTTCGTCCGATCCTGGCAAAATCGGTATCTATGTTTTCGGCGTGACACAAGAAATCCATATCATGATTTTCTGACAAACTGATAAAAAATTATTAGCAAAAATAGTAATTATTAGCATGACCCGTAGGTGGCGCTGTTCCCAACTTTGGCATGGATTCTTAGAACATGGTGTTGATTAGGTCTAGCGAATTTCATTATGGTTTAATTTTGGCCGAGATACAGCCTCTGAACCAATTTGGGGTCGACATTGCTAAGTTCGCGACATCATAATGTGCGGCTCTATAGACTTTATGTAGCTCCGCCCCTTTTCAGCGCTGCGCTCGTTGTCTTTTGACTTCCGGTCTGTATTTTTACAGCGATCTTGCGTATTTATGAATGAACGGCTCGTTTTAAAATCTTCCCGGTCTACTGACATTTGTTAAGACATCTGCTTTAAACATTACAGTCCTCATGATAACTTTCGTTAATTTTACATTACGTAAATCCACTTCAAAAGCTAATTACTCCAGGACAGCAGCGCCATAGAAATATACAGAGCGACCGCAAAAACGGAAGTTAAAAGACAATATTCTAAAGATGGCGGCGCCCTCGTTTCTCTGGCGCATAAGGTCTATACAAAGATCATCAGTGCACATTTTCATAAGAATTCGAAGTAGCAGCGAAAAAACTAAATACTGTACTTTTCAAAATGGCCACTACTGTAATGGGAAGTGTCTTAATGCAAGATGTTGAGTGTAATCAGCATGATTAGAGTAATCGGGTGTACGAAGTTTAATTTTTCTAGATGAAAGGGTTCAAAAATTCAAATGTGAAACTGGTGGTGGCGCTATAGAGTTGATCCTAGAGACCCCAAAGTTGGTCCGATTACTATTTATTATCATCACTACAAGTGTACCAATTTTCATAATTTTCCTACATATGGTTAATTTATAGGTAGACTGTATTAAATAACCTCAGGCTGATTTACTAGAAAAGCGCGAATAAGTGCAAAAAATATCAGCAAAACCGATTTTCAATCTATCCTCTGGTCTATAGTGAGAATAATGCGTCCTGTATGAAAACCTAAACCTCTCCAGTGTTAGACGCTGACCAGGACTACAAGTCACCATGATTGCTATTTGACACAAATTGCTGTTTGATGAAACAGACCAGTTTACCCCTAATGATACCAAGGGCAAATTCATTCAGGCCCATTTTTGACAGGTTTGTTAAGAGATGTGAAATTGGAAAAAAAAAGAAAAGAAAAATGTTTTGTGATTGATCATTGCTCAGGCACTCAAGCCCATCTCCAGCCTTTACACACTGTACTTGTGTTGCTGGTTCTGCAAACGGACACTGCACATTTGAATTCTGCAAATAAATCATTTTAGTCTGTACATGGTTGTTATAGTTAAGGCTATGCGTGGGAGTTGTGACATATCTAGCCATTGTTTTTGACCGACCCGGATTCGTTTGATGCCGGCGCGGGAGACCTGCTGGCAGTCATAGAGCTCAATGCGTTCCAGACGCTGGCAACTCTTGAGATGTTCCAGTGTGATGTCTGTGATCAAGGGGCAGTTGTCCAACTCCACGACCTGCAGACGCTCCTGACCACACACACTGCTGCTCAGATGTCTGATCCCGTCATCTGTTATCAACTCACAGTGTGACAGGCTCTAGAAAACACACACACACATGTAGAAGTGAGCAGGCGAATACAAATGTGCTCTATAATTCCTTTACAGAAAGCCATAAATAACAAGCATGGAAGCAATACTCCCACACACACTCTCTCAAACACTGCTTGGCACTCACCAGCGCCTGCAGGCGAGGGCAGTGGATTGAGAGCTGAACCAGGGTGTTATCAGTCACCTGAATGGGACGTACGGACACAGAACATTAATTTTAGCATGCCGACTAACCAGGATAAACTGCTGCAAGGAAACAGACACAGCTCAAAAGCAGTAAAGAGAAAAACCTCAGGATTTCTTTGAAACTGCACAAGTTAAACTATAATAAATCAAAACAGAAGGAAAAACAGCTTTTTTTTAATCAGTCAACGACAAACCATACATATACATACAGTACAGGCCAAACGTTTGGAAACATTACTATTTTTATTTTTTTTGATATATTATTACAATTTAAAATAATTGGTTTTCAATTTATTATACTTTAAATTATCATTTATTTCTGTGATGCATCATTCTAATATGATGATTCATTATCAAAGTTGGAAACAATTCTGCTGCTTAATATTTTTTCATAACCTGTGATACTTTTTTAGGATATTTTGATGAATAAAAAGTAAAAAAAAAAAAAAGATTAAAAAAAGAAGCACATTTTTTAAAAATAGAAATCTTTTGTAACAACAATATACACGACTGGTCAGTAATTTGGGGTCAATTTTTTCTTTCTTTTTTTGAAATAAATCAATACTTTTATTCAGCAAGGACGTGATAAATTGATCAAAAGTGATAGTAAAGAAGATATTATTAGAATTTTCTTTTTTTTTTTGAATAAATGCAGTTCTTTTTAACCTTTTATTCATCAAATATATTAGGCAGCAGAACTGTCTCCAACACTCATAATAAATCAGAACATTAGAATGATTTCTAAAGGATCATGTGATAGACTGGATGTCACATGTGACACTGAAGACTGGAGTAATGATCTTGAAAATTCAGCTTTGCATCACAGAAATAAATTATAATTTAAAGTATAATAAATTGAAAACCAGTTATTTTAAATTGTGATAATATATCACAATATAAAAAATAAAAAAAAATCTGTATTTTTGATCAAATAAATGCAGACTTGATGAGTAGAAGAAATTTCTTTCAAAAACATTAAAAATAGTAATGTTTCCAAACTTTTGGCCTGTACTATATAAGCATCACATTTTATGTTTTTTATATATACACTACCTTCAAATATTTAGGGTCATTCTTTTAAAGAAATTAATACTTTTATTCAACATGGATGCATTAAATGTTGTTATAAAATAATTATATTTTGAAATAAACACTGTTCTTTTGAACTGTCTATTCATTTAAGAATACAATACGGTTTCCATAAAGACATTAAGCAGCACAAATGTTTTCAACATTGATAATAATCAGAATCAAATGTTACTTGAGCAGCAAATCAGCATATTAGAATGATTTCTGAAGGATCATGTGACACTGAAGACTGGAGTAATGATGCTGAAAATTCAGCTTTGTCATCAAGGGAATAAATTACATTTTAATACATACTGAAATAGAAAACAAATTTCACAATATTAATATATTTTAATCAAATATTTGTAGCCTTGGTGATTGTATTATTAGCCACAATAACTATATAGCACATTATATAATATAATACCAACAAAAAGATATATATTTTACCGTTTCACAAAAGTGAAACTCGCCCAATGACAGCTAGGCCAAATACAACAGCTTTTCTGAATTATGGATTTAATATAAACTCACCAAAATACATTCCTCTAAATCCATCTTCTCCATTTCATGACAATTCTAAAACAGAAGGAATAGTTTGTTTAGGAATCCTGTCATCAGCTCAAAGCATGCTCTCCGAATCCGTGCGTTTATGCTTTGGGGTGTTCGTGTGATTACTCACTCTGGCAAGAACAGTAAAACCAGCATCAGTCACATGTGAGCAGCGAGCAGCCTCCAGGATCCTGAGGAAAACACAAGCAGATGAGAATGAATGACTGTGTGTGTGTGTGTGTGTGAGTGTGTGTGTGCGCTGATCTGCGTACAGATGAAGAAAGCTTTACTTGAGCTGTTGGCAGTTGAGGCCGAGGGCAGTCAGAGAAGCGTCTGTGATGTTGCTGCATCCAGACACACACACCATCTGCAGTTTGTGACAACCCCGGCACAAACTCACAAAGCCGTCATCTGTGATTTGCTGCAAGATGGATAAACCTTGTTAGGGTTCTAATGTGTATTGTACTTTTTTTTTTCTTTTTTTTTAAGATGCAATAATTAAATCCAGAATTGTAACAAGTCTTACGGTGCATGATTGCATGTTGATTGTCATGAGCTCAGGACAGTGCTTTTGAAGGTGCTTCAGTGCAGCATCATCAAGCTGAAATGACATATTTAAAGTCACCATGAAATCAAAACTGACCATTCTTGTTTTTTTTAATGGAATATTGCAGTGTTTATTATTATTATGCATGATTTATCCGTGCTCATCTTTTTCTATATTATTCATGTGGCTCATAATCTTTCATCGCAATTACTCCCCCTCCCCCTTTCAGCGACATCTCTTCTCTGATGATGCGTTTACTGGCGCGAGGGCGGGGCAACCTGTCACTCACATGAGATCGACCAATAGCAAACCACGACCATCTGATCAATTCCCCATGAACAAAATCAAGTTCCATCCTAAATTTTTTCATCCGAGCGGATATACATCACAATTGGGAAGAAATTTCCATTTCATGCCGACTTTAACAATCATCATGTGTTTTGTGTTTTTATATATATGTGTACCTGTGTGCAACCTCTCAGAAACAGAGCTCTGAGAGCTGTGCAGCCACGGCTGAGAGCCTCGATGCCATCACTCATGATCTGATCACACCAGGACAGGTTCAGATTCTCCAACATACGACAGCCCTCACTAGAAGACAGAAAGAGCAAATGAAGAGGGTATGAAGCAACCAAACTCAAACACCACTGCACTATCCAAACCTAAACACAAAAAGAAACCAAAATAAACACTACCGTTCAAAAGTTTGGGGTCGCTAAGATTCTTTCTGACAGTAAAGACGTTTGTAATGTTACACAAAATTTATATTTCAAATTAATGCTGTTCTTTCTACTTTTTATTCATCACAGGATCCTCAAAAGACATGGTTTCCACAAAAATTTTAAGCAGCACAACTGTTTTCAATATTGATAATAATAAAAAACATTTCTTGAGCAGCAAATCAGCATATTAGAATGATGTCTGAAAGATCAAATGTGATGCTGAAAATTCCGCTTTACATCACAGGAATAAATTACATATTAAAATATACAGAAATAGATAAGAGTTATTTTAAATTGTAATAATATTTCACAATATTACGGTTTTTACTGTATTTTTTTCAATCAAATTAATGCAGCCTTGGTGAGTATAAGATACTTCGGTTACACTTTATTTTAAGGTGTCATTGTTACAGTGTAATTATATATTTAAGAAACTACATGTACATTTGGTTGAGGGTTAGTTGCATGTAATTATGCATAATTTACTGTTATTACTATGGTAAGGACATGTAACACATGTAACAAGGACACTGTCAAATAAAGTGTTACCGTGACTTCTTTCAAAAACATAAAAAAAAATATTACCATCCCGAAACCTTCGAACGGTAGTGTAGTAATTTAAAAGACGAATACACTTTTGAACAGCTAACCAACAGAACAAAAAAACAACAATAATTCAAGAGAAAATACAATAAATTAAAATTAAAATAAATTTCAGGGGATAATAAACCCTGTTGAGGATCAATAAACCATCCAAAATTTCTTTCAAAATAATACTATAATAAATAGAAGCATTATTTTTTTTTCAAAATATGTTTTCTGTATTTCAAACCATACCATGTGCTGTTAAAGCTGTGAGAATATAAACAGCAATTTTCTGAAATGTCTAACAGTGAGTTAATAATTGTTCCTTTAGTCACTGTTCAAATTTTCACTCTCTGAATTTCCTGTTTCCCCAGCTCATACAGTATAACCTACTGCAACTGTGGAAAAGATTCATTAAAGAAAGGTGACAGAGGTGACAGACTTTACAATCATTAACAAAAGTCATCCTCTTGACACAGTGAAATCCAATCTGAGCTGTAATTTAACACTTCCTGGTTTAGTTTTAAAGACTTTTGAGCTTTGAGGTCATCTATATGCCAGTGTATTCCTAAAACATTTTGCAGACACAGGAGTTTGAAATTGTCTTTCACTCATGGCAAAAGCAATCAAAAATACTGATGACCTATTTTGCACTTATGTTTTTCATGGCTTAATGATCAAAACAAAACAAATCACCCCGGCTTAAATTTTGGCCCCCTAGTCCTTTTAACTTCCCCCCACCTTAAGGCCTTAAGTGCATGATTGGTGATGGACACGCAGGAGGTCAGGTCAAGGTGACGGAGTTTGGAGCAGAACTTGCTAAGGCTGATGCAGGTGGAGTCCGTGATCTTGGTACAGCCGTTGAGGTTCAGATGTTCAATGTTGCGACAGTTCTGAGCAAAAGTCCTGTCAAATCAAATTAAACCTCTCATGTTAAACTGAAAAACTAAACACTAAAAAAAAAATGGACAGTGCAAAACAACAAGTGATCCTTAAACCATTTCCGAACCAGCCGCAATACGACCACGACACGTCATCTGTCATAGCGAAAGCTAAACTTCTGCACAATCCAATCAGCTGTCTCGGAGATATTTGATATATAATGTAAAGTTACTTGTAGGACCAATGAGATTTCACAGTGGGCAGGGCTTATTAGTGGGCCAATAATTTCATAGTGATTTTAATTCAATAAATGTATAATAAATAATAAATATAATAATATATTAAATAATAATATTATAAATCAGTGATTTATTTAAATAATTTTAATTTCATAGTGGGCGGGGCGACCCCTATTTAATGTAAAATAGGAACCGCAACAAAACACCCTATCGCTCTTCAACAAATCAGCCAGTGAGAGCAAACACTGATGTACTGAGATTGATAACTTAAAGCCTTTATGTATAACGCATTATTCATAATGTATGTTATAATGCATATCTGTTCATAAATAAATGTACCCAAAGTTAAAATGCATTATAATATTTGCAGATTCCTCGTTAATTCTGAAATGTAGTTGTTTGTCCTGTGTTTTAATGCATTATAGTGTAACAATAAATAGATAAGTGTATTATAACAGATGTTACAATTATTCATGAGATCTTACATGCATTATATACAAGGCATAATTAATGCATTAAAAATACTTTTATAATGCATACATATAAAGGCTTTAAGTAAAGTGTTAGCGAAATAACTTTTATCACTCGCTACTTTGAGTTGCTGAAATGCACCCAAGTTTGATTGGACAGATTCATTAACTGCATGAACTGTGCAATCCTTCATTTAATTAACAAAAACTTCTGTGGCTCACTTCATGGAGGCATCTCCCACACTGAGGCAACCCCGAAGACTGAGCTGTCTCAGAAAACCTCCACATCGCTTCGAGATGTTCTCCACCACACGTCCCTGAGAGAGAGAGAGAGAGAGAGAGAGAGAGAGAGAGAGAGAGAGAGAGAGAGAGAGAGAGAGAGAGAGAGAGAGAGAGAGAGAGAGAGAGCTCAGGCACAGAGGATCAGGGATGACGTTACAGTCTATGGATTCAGTAGAAAAGCCTACTGACCCAGTGTTAATCCACACACACACACACACACACACACACACACACACACACACACACACACACACACACACACATACATATAACGCCCACAGACGGACAATTTCCAGCACAGAGAAACATATTACAGATGAAATTCTGGTACATACAAAGCAAAAACCAATAACACACACAAGACTGTATCTGCAAACACAAACCAAAACATTTACTTTACACAAGCTTTTTCACCTCAATGTCCGTCTGAAAGTTGAAGAGATCAATCTTCTGCCAGTTGCTTCCATCTAAAGCGAGAACATTCCAAGCCTGTTCATCCGCAGGGAAAAGGAGGAAGCATTGTTAGCAAAATACCTTAATTCTACACAGTTTTGTTTCATTTGATCTAAACAAACAGTTGAACATACCTTGGATACTTGAGCACACCTGCACAATGTAACTACATCCAGGTAGGAGAAAATCCTGAAATAAAGAAAGATTTTTGATTACTTGTTCATTAATGTCTTTTCTCTCTCTAGCCACTTCCTGTAATGCTTTGGCAGTACGTACAATAGGTCAAATATGTAAATCAATCTAAATTTGAAAAAATTAGATAGACAGACAGACAGACAGACAGATAAACGATAGATAGATAGATAGATAGATAGATAGATAGATAGATAGATAGATAGATAGATAGATAGATAGATAGATAGATAGATAGATAGATTTAGATAGAATGACAGAAGGATAGATAGAATGACAGAACGACAGATAGATAGATAGATAGATAGATAGATAGATAGATAGATAGATAGATAGATAGATAGATAGATAGATAAACAATAGATAGATTTAGATAAAATGACAGAAGGATAGATAGATGGACAGATAGATAGACAGATAGATAGATAGATAGATAGATAGATAGATAGATAGATAGATAGATAGATAGATAGATAGATAGATAGATAGATAGATAGATGGTACTATACGGTTGTCCGGACCACACGATGGCCTACCCCTAACCCCGCCCCTAAACCTACCCATCACTGGGGTTAAGACCAATCAGGGATGACTATACCGGACTAAAAGACACATGTGTGGTCCGGATAACCGTATAGTTCCAGATAAACAATAGATAGATTTAGATAAAATGACAGAAGGATAGATAGAATGACAAAAGGATAGATAGATAGATAGATATGACAGAAGGATAGATAGATAGATAGATAGATAGATAGATAGATAGATAGATAGATAGATAGATAGAATGACAGAAGGATAGATAGATAGATAGATAGATAGATAGATAGATAGATAGACGGATAGACGGATAGATGGATAGATGGATAGATAGATAGATAGATAGATAGATAGATAGATAGATAGAATGACAGAAGGATAGATAGATAGATAGACAGACAGACAGACAGACAGACAGACAGACAGACAGATAGATAGATAGATAGACAAACTTATTACAATTTATTACATCTATTGCAATAAAAGTCATTCATTATGATTGCCTCACCTGAGCAGAAGCTCTTTGGGAAGTTTTTTGTTAATAAGGGCCTCATCACTGTTTGAGAACACCTGGACAATATGAAATGAAGCAGATGCATTATATAAGCTCATACAGGACCAGTTATGCTCATGCACAATCAATAGGCTATGCTCAAAGCTGGTTCAGACGCGCCTCGCCCTGGTGCAATTCAACGCTTAACACTTGCACAAGGAGGACAAATAACATCAGTGAGCGTCTTAGATAACACACGGCTGCTTTGTGAGATCTTCTCAAACCAATCAGCTTGATCTAAACTCCCAGAACAGCAGCCAACTCGAACGTTAAACGGATTCATGCGCAACGCCCGTAGCTGACACGGTCAGCTGGTGCCGTTGTGTTAGAACGGGATTACCCTTGACGAACAAAAGCCTTAACACGGCACGTAAAAATAGTCCAAAACACACACACACACACACACAGTACCCTTGCAGACACACACGCGCGGGCACGCACGCAGTCAGCCACTCACGCGCGCGCGCGCCCACCAACACAAACATACGCTTAAACACACTGTCATCGCTCAGACAGCCTGCCACCGCCCGTTATTGTTTCCTCGGACAAACTATAACAGTTCAACAGTCACGTCCACGGTTCGCTCGATATGAGTTACCTCAAATCTGCCCTTGGTGATGCCGTTCATGTCTGTTGCAGTGTCAATAATAAAGACAGTCCTCGGCGAGCGCTGCGCACAGCGACGTTTGCGCGTTTTGTCAACTCTGGCGATCAAACTATCGTGAGACAGACGCGCAGCTGTAACGTGTGGCCTGCTAGCCGTTCGTGTTCGCGCTGGTAACCGGAGAAATCCCGGGCTGGCCGCCGTCCGTGAACCATCACACAGCCAAAATAACAATAATAACATGGACGGAGCAGACTGCTGCTCTAACATCACTTCCGCCTCCCGAGCTGCCTCTCTGACTACATTTCCGCTCGAGTGCAAATTCCTGCCTGAAGTGAGTGCTGCTTAATCTTTAAACCGCGCCAATAATATGCAGGAACTGTCTGGGAAATAAGCTTGAAGAATAATCACTTTTAGTTGCACTGGAGCTAAGACGCGCTCGTGCGCTCTAGGGGTTCAAAACAGTGGCTGCCGTGACGTCACTTTTGCGGGAAAAACACGCGTGGTGGGTTTGTTTTGATAATGATGCGAGGTCGCATAGGTGTGTCGTGGTTAATGCACAAGTGGAAGTGTAGGGAATGGAGAATTGGCTTATTATTCATACAGATAGTTCTGTCATTGACAATAATATTTGCATTTAATCTTGAGTTATCTTTTATCTAACCAACACACATAAATCAAACATTTCCACATTTAAAGGGATAGTTCACTCAGAAATGTAAGTATTGTCATCATTTACTCACCCTCATGTTCCCAAACCTGTATGAGTTTCTTTCTTCTGTTGAACACAAAAGAAGATATTTTAAAGAATGTGAGTAATCACACAGTTGATGGACCCCATTGACTACCATAGTATTTTTTCTTTTTCTACTATGGATGTCAATGGGGTCCGTCAACTGTCTGGTTACAGACATTCTTTAAAATATCTTCTTTTGTGTTCAGCAGAAGAAAGAAACTTATGGGTGAGTAAATGATGACAAAATTATTATTTTTTTATTGTATTTAAATGTAAAAAAAAATATATATATATAATGCCCTGGTTTATGAAGTTCTATGAACAACATCAGATGTTAAACTGTGAAACCAGTTACCTGAGATCGTTAAACATTAAATTCAGCCTCAGCTTTTTCAGTTTGACATTTGATTAGTTTATAGACAGATTCCCGTCTGTGTTTACACATCTTCAGCAATACTGAAGGTCAAAGATTATTTGAGTCACGATGACTTCAGAGGTCTAAATGAAATTGTAATGCATCATTTTGTCTGAATAAAATACAACAGAGTAAAAGTACAGGTTCAGTAATACTTCAGTGAGGTACAAATTCTCCAAAAATAATACTTAAGTAGCCTATAGTAATGAATTATACATTTTCTACAGCCATGCACTAGTTATTCTTAACACAGTCTGGTTGTTATAAAATGCACATTTATGTGCATGAAAAAGGAATGTTTACCATTATGAGTCTGAATTTGAGTTTCTATACTGCACGATTCCTGCATAACAACAGCAGAGGGCGAGAGAGAGCCGTGCTGCAGGTGAGTTTTGATCCTGCATGGTTTTCATTGCAAATGGTCTTAAATATTTTCCAGTCACAGTCATTATTCAGTTAGCAGAACATGACGTGTTCAGCCAGACGATACTAAAGAATCAAATTAAAACACCGTCATGCTTGCCAGGCTGCGGTAACAGAACTATTTCTAAAGAGTTTTGGCTCTTCCAAAGCTGATCGTGTCCAAATGGAAGATTTTTAACACTACTGCTACTCTTCCTAGGTGTGGCCATCCAACAGAAGCCACTCCAAGAGCACGATGTATTCCAGAAGGTTGCAAAGAAGCCCAGAGTAATCTCAGAGTCTACAGGCCTCTCTTGCATTGGCTAAGGTTAGTGTCCACCATCATGGACTGAACAATAATGGTGTGCATGGCAGGACAACAAGATGGAGGCCAAGAACATTTGCCAAAGGCCATGTGAATGAGCCAGAAGACTATGAAAAGAATGTTTTGTCAAAATGAGTCCGAAATAGAACTGAATGGCTTAAATGTGAAGTGTTAAATTTGACAAAAAAGAACCTCCCAGCTAACAGGGAACTTACTTTGGCTATCGTTCTGGAAAGGTTCTCTTGAAGTTATGAACAAACATTCTTCCAGTAACATTAATAGAATGTTCGTTCAATGTTATCTGGTCTTTAACCCCTTCAAACCCTGCTTCCATTGAAATGAACATCACTCTTGTATAAATTGTATAATATGAGTAATCACTAACTAGTCCCTGATCAACTAATCACAATGAAAGATGTGACCCATAACTTAATCTGACTGAGCTTCAGGCGTCACAAAAGAAAGGCATGGCTAACTGATTAGACAGGAGGAGTAAGCCCACTTTTTACCTAAATTATGCAAATGTATATTCAATTTACACCTTATATAATCAGGTCTGAAGGGGTTAATAATGTTCTCAAAACATTAGCACAAAAACGTTATTTAAACGTCATTCATGGAATGTTTTTTTTTCTTCCCTAATCTACTTCTTACTAGGAGAACATTCCAAAGTAACGTTCGCATAATGTTTGCAAAATGACAAAATGGAACATTCCCTCAATGTTCTCTCTAACGTTTGCATAAACAAGAGATGGACTCGATGTTTTTCAGAACGAACATTTTTGCAACTTAATAGGATCATTATCAGAACGTATTTCTGTTCTCTGCTGTATAGCCTCTTCTTGACCAGGACGTTTTGCCATCATTGTTGAAGCTGATCATTTTGCTTATACGTGAAAATATACAATGTGTTGTTGAACTTTTTCTAGTTATAGGAATTTAATAAAGGACTGATCTCAGTGTAGGTCAAATTTATGCAGGTTCACGGTTTTAAATGTGTGTGCCGGCTTTAAGCTGTAATTGTTTGGCTAAAGCCTTGACTAAATAATAAGGTAAGGAATTTAGGATCACACACAGCTCTGTTATTGAAGGAAATAACATTAGAAGCTGTTCAGCCTGCGCTGGCTGACCACAATCCTGCCATTTACTCACAAGAAAACAAACATACTTGCTAATTCACACTCACTATCTCTTTTTCCAGCATAAAAGCCTTTACAATTGAATGAATGTGAGTGGGAGTGTGTGTGTGTTTGTGGGTGGTGGTAACACCCATTATGCTTTCACGTCACATATTGCCCAACAGCAGCTTCATCAAAGTTAATGTGTCCTGAGGTTGGCCCCAAGAATTTAGGACACAGGCACAGTTGGTTTTGTCCTGCTCGTTCTGAACTGACTTGCAGCCAGGCGCGCTATGGTGACAAGACGCACCAAAATGAAGGGTCCGGTCCTAGTAAAGAAAAAACGCATTACACGGTGGCAAACTTTCCTCTGTGCCAATGAAGCACAGACTCCCCACGGCACTGGAACAGTCCCAGTGCTTAGAGCCTCTGTTCTCATGCGGTACTGCACAGGTTCTGAGTCATGACGTATTTACTGACAACGCCGTGCGAGTTTTCGCACGAGCGCACCAGCAGCGCGGTAATGTACTTCATGGTCAGATAAACCTCGTCACTGCGTCTATTAGTTCTTTTCTCTCGCCTATCGGAATCATCGGGCTTGTCCTCTTGGAGTGCGCAATTCAATTGGGATTTTTCACCTTTCCTGTCAGATTTGGAAAAGTTTGACCGTTTTCCATCAACTCTTGTTCAGCCCTGTGAGAATGAGGCGAGCCTGTCCCCGAGAGCTCGCGCTCCCGCTTCTGCTGGGATACCTGGTTTACCTGACGCGCGCGCAAGGTGGGTTTCTCTTGATGGTCTGGTTAGGGTCATTTGTTTCACGCGCCTCTGCAATACGCATTTATAAGCGAGGTAATGAATGGACGCATGCGTGTGTGTCCAGCTTCCAAAAGGTTAGACAGTTGGTGTGAGTGTTATATTTGTTTTTGGTGTGTGTTTAGATGCATGTTTGTGTGTGAAATGGAGGGAAAAGCTGAAATTAGCTAAAGCCGCAAGTAATTCCTCTAAATAACAATTTAGTCTAGGTCAGTGACGTGACGCACATTGTTTTTGTGTTCGTTCTATTAAGTTGTTTAAAATACTTTAAAAAATTCAGATTGATCTGAATAAATTCAATTAATTTTTTTCAATGCGGTTTAAAGTTCAAAAACATCTAGATTTTGTCTGGAGGCTCATTCAAAGGCTGACATTTTTGAGAAAATTAAATGTTAAGTAATAATCACGCAAGCATTCATTTGTTAAAAAAATAATTAATATAAATAAATAAAAAAGTCAAGCCAAATTCAAAGTCAGTTTGACATGTCCAACATGCAAGAAGCTATTTTGTTTTCATGTGACAAAAAAAACAAAAAAACATAAATCTGACAGATAGATGCTTATCATTTGTGTTTTTGGAAAAAAAATCTCACTTTTTAATGAAAAATTTTGTTCAGGTCAAATGTAATAAACGTAAGAACTTGATATTTATGACTCCAAATTCATGATATTTGTAAAAAATAAAAAGTAAGTTTTCACGCTGCCTTAAAATTTTAGGATTAGTCAACTTGAAATGTGAATTTGTACTAAGTGACAACTTGGATATTTGAGTTGACTCAACTTAGTCAGAATGAACACTTACTTTTTTAAGTTGAAACAACACATTTTTTACAGTGTATTCACAGCAATCCTAACACAAAATAATAAGCTTTGTCCCATTGTTTTGGATGCTCTTTGTAGTCTATATTTCAAATTTGTTTCCCCTTTTCTCACACAATATTCATGTTTGATATTTGAAGAGTTAAAATCCTTTAACTAAAGATCTAATTTCCCTTAATGAATTTCATGTTCATCCACCACAAACCCCTGATATCTTCACATCAGCATAACAGACTCATCAATATGACACTAATGAATTTGTAACAAACGATTGATAGATGACAGGTTGTTTGTGGTTGGGTCAGATTGATTAGTCAGACTTCTGAACATGACTCAGAATGGATTTACCTCACTGACACCAACCTGTTAACCGTGACTCTTCAAATGGATCCCAAATAATGATGTTAACTTTTGTGTATTTATGGAGGTATGAGTATACTTGAATGCTTCTTAAAAAACGTCCCACGTTTGGTGATGTGATCATATAACCTCAGTTTAATTTTTATGGCATAAATCTAATACAATAACTCTCAGAGACACTGAATCAGAGGCTGTGAAAGTTCAGAGAGTTTACACAGGAACTGACTCACTCAAGCTGCTATTTTATTTCCTCTGTGTGAAACCGTGTCACACTAATGATGGAATGAAGTTTCCTTATGAGAGATTTGTTAGGATTTGCTTGTTTACATCATGTGTATATGTGTGTACACTATAGTCAGGGTGGGACTTGTGATAAAATGTGTGGATTTATGTGTGTACACACTTAAAAATAAAGGTTTCAAAAGGTTTTTGCAATAGAAGAACCATGGTTGGTTTCCCAGAGAGGCTTTCAGCGAACAGTTTAACCAATTTTTCTTAATGTATAGAATATTTGAATAATCTAAAGAACCTTTTTCCACAAGAAAAAATATTTTGTTCATTGTAAATATTCCACGGATGTTTAAGATTCTTCATGGAATCATCAATGGCAATAAAAAAAAATTAAAAAAAAAATTGTATTTTTCATGGCCAAAAGTGATGTCTGCCCTATAGGAAAATTTACATCTTCACCCATTTTTCAAAACATGTCATAGTGTCAAAATGTGTCAAATATTAAGAACTGAATATGTTGCAGTCAATGTATGCTTTTTTCTGTGAGCTTTTTGTTTTTCTATGCATTGTTTTTTTTAATATATATATAGCTAAATAAAACCTGTAGCTGTAGTTTGCTAAATAATTTTGTCAGATAAATACTTTAACCAAGTTTAGTGTTTTGTTCTTCCCTCATATTTGAAATATGTATAAAAGACTATATAAAAAAAAATATATATATATATATATAAATTCCTCATATTTTGATGGTTTAATCGCACTTGTACAGTGTAATTAAAAACAGATATAGTCCAGACATCACTTTTGGCCACTGCTATATGTGGATTAATTTTTAAACTGATTTCAGATCCTCTTCATGTTTACAGCATCTCTTTAACCCTCAGTTGGTATAGCTTTCCACTGCCACAATGCCCAAAACAATATAACTTCCCTCACTTGATCCTATTCAGGTTGTATCCTGCTCTTTAAAATTACCTTTTGACATACAAAGTTCTTTGGTGGTGTAACTCATGCCATTCATACCATCTTTGCTCTGGTTATATCCTTGAATTCTCCAAATGTCTTGATGTCCTTCTCATTTCCCCTGTTCGAGGTAATGTATTCTCAAATGTGCATTCTTAGGAGTAACACGCTATTTAAACTGGTTTGTTTGTACCAGTCTCTCCGCTAGGACGTGTGTTCTTACTGGAGTTGGAGAGTTTTCCCAAAGCTGGAGAGGAGGAAGGGTTTGAGGCGGCGACGCACGCCTGCATCGCTCACGGGGCCCGGGTGGCGTCTGGGGCCGACCTGCAGCACGCTGTGTTGGAATGTGCTTTCTCAGCCTGCTCGCGTGGTTGGCTCTCCGGACCGAGCGTGGGGTAAGAACATTAATTACCTGAAGAACAGGGCTTATGCTGTATAGGTCAGAGTGCTGCATTGTTGGGGGTAATGCACTATAACGCCAGTTATGTAATCAGATTACTTTTTTTCAAGTAACTGGGAAAGTAACACTCTTTTTGAACTAAATATCTGAGTTACTTTTTCAAACAAGTAACGCAAGATACTTTGTTTTCCCATTTGTTGACTGACAGCTCTCCTGTCCCCATGTTGAGAGGAATCTGTGTGCATATGTGAACATGATGGTTATTGTAGTTCTAGCCTATTGACCTTATGCGCCAGAGAAACGAGGGCGCCGCCATCTTTAGAATATTGTCTTTTAACTTCCGTTTTTGCGGTCGCTCTGTATATTTCTATGGCGCTGCTGTCCAGGAGTAATTCGCTTTTGAAGTGGATTTACGTAATGTAAAGTTAACGAAAGTTATCATGAGGACTGTAATGTTTAAAGCAGATGACTAAACAAATGTCAGTAGACCGGGAAGATTTTAAAACGAGCCGTTCATTCATAAACACGGAAAATCGCTGTGAAAATACAGACCGGAAGTCAAAAGACAACGAGCGCAGCGCTGAAAAGGGGCGGAGCTACATAAAGTCTATAGACAAAGACACATTCCAGTCTTCCTAAAAATTAATAAAAACTGTGAAATGCAAACACAGAATATTACACGAATAATTAAATGTGTTAAATAATACAAATATACTTTATGCACTTAATCTCACTTTATTAGCCAATGTCTTTGCTGCTGACCTTTCAATGATCCAATTCAAACACACTAAGCAAAAATGACTAAATATAAAATTTGTGTTTACATTTTTTTTTTTATTGCTTAAGTAAAAGTGTTGGGCTGCGTCTGAAATCGCATTCTCTCTTGAGTAGGTACTTATTTTAAATAAGTAATTACTTCACGACAGCTAAAAAAGTATGTTCTATAGCCTATAGTATGAGTGTGTGGGTGGACGTACTACATTCGCCATGTTGTCACTGTCATGTGACCTACTAGCATCAGTTGCGTCGCTTCACTGCCATTCACAAATCCTCTCCCGTGGCCTCATGGGATAGTAAAGTGTCCGTCATATGCTCACTTCAGAATCTCACCGGAAGTAGTAGGTCATCCGGGTACTTTTTGCCGACTCTTTTATGAGTACTGTGAATTCCGACATCTTTTGTGACATACTGCTTTTCGCCCACTATATAGTAGGGAAGTATGTAGCCTGTAACTTTCTTCTCATTCGTCCTATTCTTCTGCGATCCAGAATGGCAGCACAGCTGAAAGGTTTATTTGAGATGTGCCATCTACTGTAGAGGCATACATCTGCTTTTCCTTCAGCTTGAGGCTTATTCATTTCACTTTTGGTGTGAAAGGGCCTTTACATTTGCCCAAAACAGAACTTTAATTTTTGTTATTAAAAACAAAGCAAGCAAGCCAAGGCCAGGAGAGAAAAAGTAACGTAATGCAATATTGTAATCATTATTTTTAAAAGTAACTCTCACAAACTTTGAACGGACATTGTGCTTTTTTTAGGCATGATAATGAGATACGTTGCTTGCGTATATATATGTGTTTTTGTGTGTGATTGCAAAGGCAGAGAGAGAGTCCTACCTGTGAATTCAGCCAGAACATTCCCATTTACACCTCAGGGCCTGAGAGAAATGGACCTGAGCTGCTGTGAGGGAACATATCAGCACCTTCCATGTGTTCATCTTCTCTGCTGCTCCATTGCTGAGCTGTATTACTTTACCACTGAGCACAAATCCCAAAATAATTATCACATTGAAAATGTGGTCCAAAGCGACATTTAAAAAAAAAAAGAAACATATACTGTACAGTTGGCCCAAAAAGTATATGGACACCTAAGCAAAACATATCAAACAGATTGGCATCTGACAAGTATTTTTTATATATATTACATTATATATTGTTAAAATAGATTATAATTTGGCATGATGTTATATTTTCATAATATTACATTTTATTTATTCTTTATTCTCAAATATGGTCAAGGGGTCACAATATTTTCATGATTTGTTATCACCACTTTTATTCTTTTGTCAAATCAACTTAGAATGTGGCACAGATAACATAATATTTTGAGTTTCTATTTATTAAACTAATCTCCTTTATTGTATTAAAACATTTTTTTAATTTCAATGAACTCAAATTTTTAAGGCAACCAGGTAACTTACTTTTTTAAGTTAAGCCAACAATAATTGTTTACAGTGAATCAATCATTTGGAGCAGTAAAGCCAAAAGCAGAACGACCATAAACAGTTTTCTTCCTAGGGATAATTAAAAGGATTATGATTAGATGATCTGGTTGAATACATCCTAACATGAGGTGGCAGCAACTCTTGAAGATATTTGGGTAGCAAATAATAGGACTTCATAAATAAAAATACACCAGTGTATTTCCCGTCTAATACACAGTGATGCGTTCTGTAAGGTTCATTATCAGCCTAATAGCTGCATGATATAACACATCTAATTATACACATCACCATAGTCAAATAACGGTAAAATAGTGGTATAATAGTAGATATTTCTTGGCTGACATAGTGAATGTAGATTTATATTGATATAAGAAACCAAGTCTAGATTTAACTTTCTCCTGAAGATTGATTATATGATCAGTGAAAGTTAGAGATCTATATATATGAAGATACCACTTCAAGTTTTGCCCCATTTAGGGATGTATTATCTTTATTACATGGTTGGTTTATTCTCTCTGAACCACATTATCTTCATTTTTGTGCTATTCAAGACTACATTTAAATCATTAAAAACTATCCTACCCTAATCCTAACTTCATCATATGATGATCCTTTAGAGTAAATAATGGTATTATCCATGTATAGGTGAATATAGGTTTTCTCACTATACAGATAGCCTGGGAAATTAATATAAACTTTTTATTAATATAACCTATTAATATAAACTTAAAACAGGGTTGAAGTCAACACAGAGCCTTGAGGAACCCCTCTGTTAATAGTCAAAGGCTCAGATTAATTGTTGTCTAATCTTTACATGTTGGGATCTACTAATTAGATAATTAGAGAACCAAGATAAAGGTAAATTAGATGCGCCAATACTACGTAATCTGGATAACAGAATAGAGTGATCAACTGTATCAAAAGCTTTATACTTTTCTAAGAATTGATCCAAGAGTGTTAAAACACATGAGGGAGCGGATAAAGGTAAATTAGCCTGGGAAACACTATTAATGTAAACTTAAAACAGGGTTAAAGCCAACACAGAGCCTTGAGGTACCCCTCTGTTAATAGTCAAAGGCTCAGATTAATTGTTGTTTAATCTTTACATGTTAGGATCTACTAAATAGATGATTAGAGAACCAAGATAAAGGTAAATTAGCCTGGGAAACACTATTAATGTAAACTTAAAACAGGGTTGAAGCCAACACAGAGCCTTGAGGTACCCCTCTGTTAATAGTCAAAGGCTCAGATTAATTGTAGTTTAATCTTTACATGTTAGGATCTACTAAATAGATAATTAGAGAACCAAGATAAAGGTAAATTAGATGCGCCAATACTACGTAATCTGGATAACAGAATAGAGTGATCAACTGTATCAAAAGCTTTATACTTTTCTAAGAATTGATCCAAGAGTGTTAAAACACATGAGGGAGCGGATAAAGGTAAATTAGCCTGGGAAACACTATTAATGTAAACTTAAAACAGGGTTAAAGCCAACACAGAGCCTTGAGGTACCCCTCTGTTAATAGTCAAAGGCTCAGATTAATTGTTGTTTAATCTTTACATGTTAGGATCTACTAAATAGATGATTAGAGAACCAAGATAAAGGTAAATTAGCCTGGGAAACACTATTAATGTAAACTTAAAACAGGGTTGAAGCCAACACAGAGCCTTGAGGTACCCCTCTGTTAATAGTCAAAGGCTCAGATTAATTGTTGTTTAATCTTTACATGTTAGGATCTACTAAATAGATGATTAGAGAACCAAGATAAAGGTAAATTAGCCTGGGAAACACTATTAATGTAAACTTAAAACAGGGTTGAAGCCAACACAGAGCCTTGAGGTACCCCTCTGTTAATAGTCAAAGGCTCAGATTAATTGTAGTTTAATCTTTACATGTTAGGATCTACTAAATAGATAATTAGAGAACCAAGATAAAGGTAAATTAGATGCGCCAATACTACGTAATCTGGATAACAGAATAGAGTGATCAACTGTATCAAAAGCTTTATACTTTTCTAAGAATTGATCCAAGAGTGTTAAAACACATGAGGGAGCGGATAAAGGTAAATTAGCCTGGGAAACACTATTAATGTAAACTTAAAACAGGGTTAAAGCCAACACAGAGCCTTGAGGTACCCCTCTGTTAATAGTCAAAGGCTCAGATTAATTGTTGTTTAATCTTTACATGTTAGGATCTACTAAATAGATGATTAGAGAACCAAGATAAAGGTAAATTAGCCTGGGAAACACTATTAATGTAAACTTAAAACAGGGTTGAAGCCAACACAGAGCCTTGAGGTACCCCTCTGTTAATAGTCAAAGGCTCAGATTAATTGTAGTTTAATCTTTACATGTTAGGATCTACTAAATAGATAATTAGAGAACCAAGATAAAGGTAAATTAGATGCGCCAATACTACTTAATCTGGATAACAGAATAGAGTGATCAACTGTATTAAAAGCTTTATACATTTATAAGAATTGATCCAAGAGTGTTAAAACACATGAGGGAGCTGACGGACAACGATAGCAACCTGCAACTGGTATTGAACTACTGCCTCCCACCCCCCCCCACACACACACACACCTTTAGATGATCATACTTGATTATTATCAATGTTGAAAACAGTTGTGCAGCTTCATAATTTTTGTGAAAACATCTTTTGAGAAATAGATAGTTCAAAAGAACAACATTAATGTGTGTGTGTGTGTATAAATCTAACTATATTAAGTTTAATTTTTGCTTACAAGAAAACAATGGCTTATAGGCTTAAGAAAAACAAGCCTAATTCAAGACATATTGTTTGTTCTAAGCTTTACACGTCTTTCTAATAGGTCTGGACTACAAAATTCAGTGCATTCTATTGTTATCAAGT
Source organism: Leuciscus leuciscus (assembly GCF_965113295.1). NCBI lineage: Eukaryota > Metazoa > Chordata > Actinopteri > Cypriniformes > Leuciscidae > Leuciscus > Leuciscus leuciscus. The sequence continues at coordinate 4,702,409 of NC_138736.1, forward strand.
ATGAATTTATTCATGTTTGAGGCCTTTGCTGAATATCACTTGCATCTGTGAGTTTCGGCAAAAGGAGTGGCCTTCCCTTCAGAACAACCTATAGATTACACAAGGATTTTTTGGATGTGACGCATACATTTCACGTTAATGACATACACATGGATATCTACTTGCGATCTAACCTCAAGACAATCTACCCCGGTTCAGCTGAGTCTTCATCACTAAACTTTGGCACAGGGTGTTTCCTAGTAACTTAACACTGTCCCAAGAGAGTCTATAGTCTCATAAGGACTCATGCAGTCTGGTTGTGGTTTGAGCCTCGCTCGGCACTCGCTCAGACATACCCACATGCTCATAATTCTGATTAAGACTTCACAGCTGAGTGTTAAAAGGTGAGGTAAGCAACTTACTTCCCTCACAAACATTTGGAGGAATGCCTCTAAAAGAATTGGGACAAAACAGACAGACATTCTTGGCTGTATAATATGCCCAGTATATTCAGAAACCTCGACTGAACTCTTAGAAATAAGGTTCTATTTAAGGTTCTTGACTCAATTTTAAAGAGCCCTTCATGCCAAAAAGGTTGTATATAAGGAGAAATGTCTTAAATTATTGCATAATACCTTTCATGTTTAACAGGTTATTTCATTTTTTCTTGTAATAAATATGTTTATGAGCTGTTTAATTCATAAAAGATTAATTTAAAGGGTTAGTTCACCCAAAAATGAAAATTCTGTCAGTAATTAGTAATTACTCACCCTCATGTTGTTCCAACCCCGTAAGACCTTTGTTCATCTTCGGAACACAAATTAAGATATTTTTTATTAAATCTGAGAGCTGTCTCACTCCTCATAGGCTTCTACAGACATTATAACTGGCTGGCCCAGAAAATGCATTAAAGACATCGTTAATATAGTCCAAGTGACTACAGTGGCTCAATCTTAAGTTTATAAAGCGACGAGAATACTTTTTGTGAGCAAAAACAAACAAAAATAACCACTTTATTCCACTATTCATTTCCTTCTCTCTGAGCCTCGAGTTTTTTCACGTAGGATAACTGCGCAGCGCTTCTGTTTTGTACGTCACCACACATCACACACATGACCAGCGTCGGCCAATAGTGAGCCTACGTGTGACGTGCAACACAGACGCGCTGCGCAAAAACACTACGTGAAAAAACTCGAGGCTCAGAGAGAAGGAAATGAATAGTGGAATAAAGTCGTTATTTTTGTTTGTTTTTGCGCACAAAAAGTATTCTCGTCGCTTTATAAACTTAAGATTGAGCCACTGTAGTCACTTGGACTATATTAACGATGTCTTTAATGCATTTTCTGGGCCAGCAAGTTATAACGTCTTTAGAAGCCTATGGAGGAGTGAGCCAGCTCTCAGATTTAATCAAAATTATCATAATTTGTGTTCCGAAGATGAACGAAGGTCTTACGGGGTTGGAACAACATGAGGGTGAGTAATTACTGACAGAATTTTCATTTTTGGGTGAACTAACCCTTTAAATAAAAAATGAATTAAAACAAAATTAATGAATTAAATTGCCCCATTATGCTATTTTAAAGCTACACTGTGTAACTTTTTAAGTTGATTCTTAGAAAAAAACACTTTGTTCTATCAAAAGTATATGTGCTCATTCATGTGTAATTACTTCCACCAACTAATAAAGTATTCTCGTAAGCGTAAAATCTGCCATTTATAATACATACGAGCGAGTCGCTCGAATGGCAGCAGCCATGTTGCGCCTCCATCTTGAAAATACATTCGCCAAAGAGGGACATACCTGGAAATTCAAGCTTCGCCTTTCGCGTTTTACACTCAGTGACACCGTGACGAATGCGAGGGGGAGATTACTCACGACTGCCGGCAGATTTGAAAGATTGCTGATGGAGGATCACGCTTATTTTCGAGGACATGTAGCAGAGTCGCCAAGGAAGCGAAAGAGAGAATTAAAACGTCAACGCGAAGCAAATCAGCAAGACCAAAGTCAATACTGGAGTAACTTTTCCCAGATGGAAAGAGCTCATGAGGAGCAAAGATTTTAAAACGGACGGCGAAGTTGCCTGCTTTCTCCTCGACAGGTAATTCAGCCTATTTGTGTAAATTCGAAGTTTTATAGTTGCTTGTCTAACCATAGCATGGTTGTGCATAACGCCAGAATGACCTCTAGTATAACTTGCGTTACTTTTCCTCGCGTCAATGGGGAAAAAGTATTGTTTACCTTGTAACATAAATCTGTGCTGCGACGGATCACAGGTGATGAATAGTTTTAAAGGCGCAATTGGACGAAGTTGAACTGGAAGCCATGTTAATCTTGGAATAATACGGCCACCGTAGGAGTTAAAACGCCCTCGGAATTGAAAGGAACAGAAACTAATATTCACTGGGTAGTCATATACAATTTCACCGCTAGATGGGGGAAAATATCACACAGTGTAGCTTTAAAGGTTCCTAATTTTGTTTTGGAGTCTCCTACAATAGGTTTACATGCATCTAAGGTCAAAAACACTTTAATTTTCTCATAATATACATTGCACTTCACCTCATTTCTCAAAGAGTCTGAAAACGGTTCGTTCGAAGATTCAGTCTCTCTAAACCCCGCCTTTCTGAGAACCTGCTCTGCTCTGATTGGTCAGATGGCCCAGTCTGTTGTGATTGGTCGAGCGCTTACAGCGTGTGTTGGAAACGAAACGCCTATTACTATATCTGAATTTCAGCTCCGGAAGCTTCCTCAGCAGTTGACACACACAGTGATACGAATGATGGCTACCAATGAGCAGAAAACAGCGTCTTCTCGACATGTCGACAACACGAACCAAACTCTTCCAGTCTCGGCTACAACTACACTGTTTGAGGGCGGGGCAAAGTAGACGTTATTCACGGGCAGCCAATTAATACTGGCATTATGCAAATTTGTAACATTGTTGCGTAGGTTTGTGCAGGAAGTGGGACTCGTTTCAGGCCGTTCAGAATCGATTGTTTTTTTGGGGAGAAAATAACTTTAATTGTCATGCAAAACTTTGGAGACCTTTTACATTCACAAACAACTATATTACACACTTCACGAAAGGTAATATCCCGGGGAAAAAAAGAAAGAAAACATAATAGGAGCGCTTTAAATCAATAAAATGATCCCATGATGGGAACCCATAAGGTTCTAGGTGAAGCGCCTGACAGAACCTTTAAGGTTCTATATAGAACCTTTCTTTCTAAGAGTGACATCTTGAAGTCAAGTTTTATAAAATGGATGTGACCTATATTGTAAAATGACCATAAATGCAAATGCCACATTCTATATTGACGTGGCAGATCACTAATATTTCAGTCTGCTTCAAATTTTCATGTTTAATTCAATGTGTTACTTGCCGTTTCTTTGTAATTATTTGTGAATTGCATAAGCAATTTATGAGTGAAAATTGTTTCAAAGGTAATCCTACTCCATTTTTTGTTGTTTTTTCAGTGCATGTAATGAAGGGATTTTCCAACTTTTTAATGCCAAGGACCTCCAAATATTATGAGTCTCTCATGGCTTGTTGCTTTTTTAATCACTTTTTTTGACAGACGCACTCAGAAAATGGTGGGAGACACAAACTTTGAAAACATGCACACATGATAGAAAACAGACCTGTGATGTGAATTTATACAAACACTGGAGACATTAGCAATGTGACGGGGATATACTGCATAAGGTGTGTGTGTGTGTTTGTGTATGCAAGTTGAAATGTGCATGAGCTGCATATGTAAGCAGAATTTAACAGTGACATCTTGTCTGTTGCCTTTATAAGGAAGAGGACAAAAAAAATTAAAGAAAAAATTCTTCTAATTCACTTCCAACTTGCCAACGTGTGATTTCAGGACCACAGTGTGCAGTGGCGTCCCGGGGACTTTGAGGCCAGTTGACGTTCAGCTGGAGAATTTGACCGCCGACACTGAGAGACTGGGCGTGTTCTGTGTGAAAGATAACGGTCAGTTTTAAATCACTGGAACTAAGAAACTGGAGAAGGGGGATGTGTTTTTTCACTTATGAGGGAATATTTCATGTAGCACATACCTAATTACTTTGGCCTGTTTCATATACTGTATGTGAAAGAACCAGAACAATAGCATGTGAGTAGAGGGGTTTTCAAACTTTTTATGACAAGGAGGACCTCAAATGTGATGATCCTGTTGAGAGAGAGACTTCTTTCCTAATTTTTTAAAATACATTTTAGACTGGTAAAAAGTTTTAGACCGGTAAGATTTTTAATGTTTTTAAAAGAAGTCTCTTCTGCTCACCAAGGCTGCATTTATTTGATCAAAAATAGAGTAAAAACAGTAATATTATGGAATATTTTTACAATTCAAAATATTTTTAAATGCAATTTATTTCTTTGATGGGAAAGCTGAATTTTCAGCATTATTACTCCAGTCTTCAGTGTCACATGATGCTTCAGAAATCATTCCAATATGATGATTTGCTGCTCAAGAAACATTTCTGATTATTATCAATGTTGTGTACAATTTTTTAACAGGATTCTTTGATTAATAGAAAGTTCAAAAGAACAGCATTTATCTGAAATAGAAAGATTTTTTAAAAGAAATTGATACTTTTATTCAGCAAGGATGCATTAAATTAATCAAAAGTGACAGTAAAGACATTTATAATGTTACAAAAGCTTTCTATTTTTTTATATATATTTTTTTAACATAAATTCTTGCCTATTGTTTGAAAAAACTAAATAAATAAAGGAAAGAAACTAAATCTGACTTAATCCAGATCATTTTAGCACTTAGTTGGTAGTTAGTTAACAGACAAACTCCAGTAACTGTTTTATAATTTATGACTTTTATTAGAGGGATTTTTCAATATAGTGACCCTGAAATGACTCTTTCTGTATGCACTATTTTCTGTATTTGTTGTAGAAATGCTGTGAGTGTGAAAGCACAATGTGAGCCTGATAATTCAGTGTGCAGTGTGAAACAGGCCTTATATGTAATTCATCCTTTTCACTTTATTAACTCTTCTCCTTTATGTCTGACCCTGTTCCACTTCCCCTTCTTCCATCAGATGCTCCATGTGGACAGCCGCCTTCATTCCCACACTCACATCTGCAGGGGAAAACTGGGCTGGATCTGGGCGATGAAGTCCTGTACTCCTGTGAGCCAGGACACACACTGCCCGATGGAGAAACAGCCTTCAGTCTGCTTTGTGACAGCTGTGGAGAATGGTACGGTCTGGTGCAGAACTGCGTTAAAGGTGAGCTCCAAACTCATCGGTGAGGTTTAAGAACTTTAAGAGCCGAGCCGAACGTGAGAAAGAGACTCCGAGATGCTCAATTCTAGAGGTTCAAAGGGTTTATTTGGCTTTCGGGTGTAGCTGCGTAGTCTTCAGTATGTTTTATTTGTTGCAGATGATCCTGAAGGCCACATCGACTATGAGGATAAGTTCACAGATGGCCATCTCATGGAGAATCCCAGGGAGGAGCATCATATTTCCTTGATTCCAGGAGGAACGCAGTCAACTGATCGTGAAGTAGAAGTAGAAGAATCCACTCCTGAACCTGAGCATGAACGGACGGTTGTGTCAGAGGAGGAGGAGAATGATGAAGATTCAACAGTATCAGTCACTGAACCTCCAGTGTCTCAGCTCAGTCAGAAACACATGTTCTGGTTTCCTTCAGAGGCCTTCCAGGAAGAGAAGGAGCATCCGGGTATCACTACGGATTCCTCCTCTGTTAAAAGCCCCAGTGAAGACGAGGATCACGTGAAGGTCAAAACATCCGACAGCCAATCTGATCCCGACACGATCGCAGAGGAACACGACCGTCCGACTGATCGTCCCACCCATGAACCCGCCATTCCCAGTGCCGGCGGCACGGATGAATCCTGGCTAGATGGATATCCCATAACTCTGGATGAAGATAAAGCTGGAGGCGAGTCCACAGGGGAGGCGGGACCAGAACAGGGGATTGAGACAGAAAGCGTGACTGGACACTCAGAAGTGGAGGAGTTTGAGGATGGAGCCAAAAATCCTGTGGAAGAAGAGACCGGAGGTTTGATTTACAGTCCTGAAGAAGAAGAAGAAGAAGAAGAAGATGGAGAAATTAAAAATCCTAAGGACAAGATCCACAGGAAAGGAGACGGGGAGGAGCTTGGCAAAGAGACAACCAGACTTGAGAAGGAAGAGTCTGTCGTAACACATTATGAGGAAACGCCTGAAGGACTTGCAGAAGATGAGATGGAGAAACCAGAGGAAACAGACTCTGATGGATCCAAAACATTGGGGTTTGATGGTGTTACTGACAGTCCAAACGGTGTGGAGATGAAAACCACCACCTTCATTACTCCGATCACACCCAGTCCAGATGATACTGCTCTTCACAAGTCGTACACTCCGGCTTCCGCTCCTGAAAATGTGAGCACCAGTCAAGGGGGTTTGGCCTCCGAGAGCGCGTCCACACCGGCGGGGATGGTCAGTCTGGATGATGAAATTACCAGCATTCCCACACCCGTCATTAAGGATCCATGGGAAACCATTGATAATAGCCACTTACTGGAGCACATCCCCGGTCATGTCCCGACTGAAATCCCTGAAAACCGTAGCGTGATGGAACGAGGTGGAGACCCCAGCCTGGACCAGCAGGAGCGTGCAGGGGAGGGTGTGTGTGCTGAGGACCCCTGTCCCGGGTCAGGCCACGGGCCGATGATCGCAGCCATCATCATCGGGGTGGCGGCCGCAGTGGTCGGTGTGGTTTTGGGGGTGTGGTGTTATAAGAAGAGGCAACTAAAGAGCTCGCAATACCAGCTCAATGGAACTAACAGGCAAACGCAGTGCATTGAGTTACAGCAGACTGTGTGAGAGTCCACAGATGCTCATGAAGACACACTGCTTACACACGCATCCATGCAGAACCAGTCATGTGTGAACATCACAGTCTACGTACACTAGAATGGAAAAATTGGCTCTCTTTTAATTCATAAATGTGAATCTATCTATCTATCTATCTATCTATCTATCTATCTATCTATCTATCTATCTATCTATCTATCTATCTATCTATCTGTCTATCTATGTATCTATATCCATCCATGATCTATCTATCTATCTATCTATCTATCTATCTATCTATCTATCTATCTATCTATCTATCTATCTATCTATCTATCTATCTATCTATCTATCTATCTATCCATCCATCTATCTATATCATCCATGATCTATCTATCTATCTATCTATCTATCTATCTATCTATCTATCTATCCATCCATCTATCTATATCCATCCATGATCTATCTATCTATCTATCTATCTATCTATCTATCTATCTATCTATCTATCTATCTATCTATCTATCTATCTATCTATCTATCTATCTATCTATCTATCTATCTATCTATATCCATCCATGATCTATCTGTCTATCTATCTATCCATCCATGATCTATCTATCTATCTATCCATCCATGATCTATCTATCTATGTATCTATGTATCTATCTATCTATCTATCCATCCATGATCAATCTATCTATGTATCTATCTATCTATCTATCCATCCATGATCTATCTATCTATGTATCTATCTATCTGTCTATCTATCTATCGTCTATTTATCTGTCTATCGTCTATCTATCTATCTATCTATCTATCTATCTATCTATCTATCTATCTATCTATCTATCTATCTATCTATCTATCTATCGTCTATCTATCCATCAATCCATCCACCCATCCATCATTCATCAATACGTTCATTCTATCAAACAAAGCTTTCTTTGTTGACAAACTTTGCTTTTCATCATTTTGTAGTGAAATTACAGTTATATGGAGTTTGAATTTCAGTTCACTTAAATTTGCCTCAAATTCAAGAATTGCATTCGAATTCAAAACAAATTCTCAATTCAGTTCTGAATGACACATGCAATGTCTGTGTTCAGTTCTCCTTTACCACACAAAGTCTGTTGGACAGGATTGTTTAGAGCTTATTTTGGGTAGTATTTCTGTTTTGCCATGTTTTCTTTTTCGTTATATTTTCATTGTATTGTGGATAATTGATGTGTCATGAATCTGATGTCCTCTCTTGCTTTGGACGGACTGTATTGGACTGCGGGTCGGTGCATGTGTGTGTGTGTGTGTGTGGTGCCCGTCTGTCCTCGTTAACAGATTTGTGTGTGATTATAGCTTTGTCCATTAGTGAGTGAGCGTGTGTGAAAGAATCATTGTGACTTTAGCCTATTTTAGTGTGTGTGTGTGAGAGAGAGAGAGAAAAAGGACAGAAAGAAAGAGTCAGTCAAAAGAGAGTGTGGTTGAACTTAGCATTCTGTGCGCGCTATTGAAAGTTTCTAGCTCACAGACAGGTGAGACATTCTGGTCGGAGAAACTGAGGGTGAATTCTGATTGGCTCAGAATAAATAGAATTCTTCCCTAAATTTAGAATACAATACGCATTTGTTCATTTCAAAACTTTTTCCTATAAATAAGTGAGTTTCTTGGGGTTGAGCTCAGAAAGATTCACTCTCACACACAGGTGAGACATTCTGCGCGGAGGAACTGATGGAGGATTCTGATTGGCTGTCAACACATTAACAGCTTGCTGAGTTTCAAGTGCTATAACAGTTATTATAGCAGACTATTTTATATGTACAATTTCCCAAATGTCTCATTGATGGTCAGAGCAAACCTTCCTGGCCATGTTTTTTTTGTTTTGTTTTTTTACTCTTAAGTAATTTTTTATCTCCAGTTACGTTTATGAGGCATATTTATATCACGTGTATTATAAATGTAAAAACTTTATTTTAGAACTAGTTAATTAAAACAAACACAAATCAGATACAGTAACTTTTCATTTCAGTTGTCTTACTGAAGTCAAACATATATATAGTATGCTGTATGCTATTTTTCCTTTTACCAGTTCTCTTAGATAATAATAATAGTTAATAAAGTGTAGTAAAGCCATTTATTTCTAGGTGTTGTTAGAGCAAGGGTTGCATTTTTTTTTTTTTTTTTTACATTGTTTGATTTGATTATAATTGGAGTAAATCTTTATTTGAACTTTGCAGGGTCATTTGCAAGGATCACCTGACGAAATTAACATTGTCTAACTAAAATGTTGCTTTTTTAAATTTCCTTTCAGCTGATGTTAGCTTTTATTGTAGAATATACCCTGTGACATCTCTGTTCAGTAGAGAATCTAGTACGATCTTTACATTTAGTCATCCAAAGATACTTATAAAAGATGAACATCACAGCAATTTCTCGTACAAGGGCCAAAAACACTTGCTCTCTTCTCCAGTCTTAATGCAGAGTGTAAAACCAGCTCAATTTTAGACCAGGAAAACCAGTTGCTGTTGCTGGTTTTTACCTGTTATATTTCAATCTATACGGTGGGGGAAAAAAACCCTGAACTGCTTACCAGATTCATGGTGTAAATGCAGCCATTGGAACTATTTTATTTGCTCTGATGTTGTTTTTGTAAAGTGTTTATTATTGTGATATGGAGCTGTGAGATTTGCTCTGTTAATGTTAATCTGTGATCATTTCAATTCCAATTTCAAGCTAAAAAACTGCTTGGTTAACATTACACTGTAACGATTAGATGTGACACGAGGGTATCAGACTAAACATAGCTGTGGAAAACTAACTGAACATTAACCAATAAATTACTTTGGGGGGAAATGTCCGCTTTAGTGTTCCTTGGTGTCGACAATTGCTGTGGGAGCTTTAAAAAACATTTCCTTCCTAAAATAAGACTGCAAACATTTGCATAGTGTTGCCAGGAGTCTCTGTATGTGTGTGTAAGAGCAGAAAATACCACAAAAGAGATTGTTTTTAGACCACGAAACACTCCTGCATTCAAACACTTACACAGCGGGAGAACAGAGACTTGTTTAAATGTGTTTGAACATGGAGTATCTGTGCAGTTTATCACACCATAGTAGGAAAAACCCACAGAGAAAAGAAAAGAAGGGGTGGGGGATGAGGAACGGGAGATGTGGAGCGAGGCTGGATTAAAAATGACCGTCCACATGCACTATTAAAATCCAGTGTTTAGTCTTTTGCTATTAAATTTAGTCTGAATGTTTACGACTGTTAAGGGAAGGCATTACTGGCTCAGCCTTTCAAAACAGACACGTTTGTTTGATTTCTTCTACACAACACCATTTTACACATATTTTGCCAAGTGAAGATATCAACTACATTGGTACAGATTGTGTGATGCTTGGCATAACCAAAAAAATGGCTAAACTCAAGATCTTTGAGATCCTTTCCATCTGAACTGGTTATATCTCTTAAACCTATAGTGAATATTTTATAAGTTGAAGGATAACCATATTCATCCGCACAGCCGAAGCACAACCAAAACAATGTTCTTCTGCAAAATGCATGCATTTTTTTTTTAAACACCAGAGGGCCTCGTCAAACTATATAGATATAGAAAATTATTGATAAATTTAACCATTATTCCAAGGCATTACAAAAGTTTTGAGTGTAAGCATTTTCTTCCACATTATTTATTACGAAAAAATACAACATTTTCAGTGTTTAACTGGTTCGTGTGGCTCAAGTCTACCTGGACATCTTCCCTTAACATGGTATTCCAACTGGATCAGATCAATATAAAACAATCTTTATTAAAACAATCCAACTGACAAAATAAAAACACAACATTGCTTTCTCTTAGATACAGTAAGTTGACAAGGACTGAGATTCAGATTTATTATCTTTTGGCTTGTGGTGCATGTGTAAAATCTGTACTTACATTTTATATATAAGTACATATTTTAGTACAGAGTACAGTAAAAAAAACATTCACTTCCAATCACCAACCCCTAAATAAATACAAGGACCAACATGATACAGGATTGAGAATACCTTTATGGCCTTTTTCTTTTATCTTTTAGTTATCCTCAGAATCAAGAAATTCATCAAGAAACTCTAAGACTTCATCCTGAAAGAAAAACAAATGGTTGGAGGAAGAGTTAGAGCGAGAGAATAGTGTTTATTTTATAACTGCACTAGTTATTAAAGCCATAAACAGTTACTTGAAACACTTTAATTATAACTTTTATATTATGTGTATTCATAATTATTCTTTTCATAAATAATTGTAACCAAAGATAAAATGCATTGTAATATTTGCAGATTCATTGTTACTTCTGAAATTGGTTGTTTGTCCTGTGTTTTAATGCATTATACTTTCTAAAGTATATATATAAAGTATATTTTCTAAAGTGTTACTTTCATAACAATAAATAAGTATTATAATGTTGTAGTTACAATTATTCATGATACCATACGATGCATTATAAGGTGGATTACAAGGCATAATTAATGCATTAAAATACTTTTATAAGCATTGTATATAAAGGCTTTAAACTTTTTTATTTATTTAGCTAATTGCTAAAGCAACATTTCTCATTTTAATTTAGTTTTAACTTGATGTACTAAAATAGCTAAGACAAAAATTGAAATAAAAATGAATAAAAACATTAAAAGTAACTAATAAAAATGCCAAAAATACACAACAAAATTCCTAAAACTTTAACTAAAATTAAAATGAAAACGGGAAAAAATTGTATTTCAAGTATTAAAAAACAATTGTATCTCAATTGTGCTAAAATAACACTGATAAGCATTTAAATACTTTGATTGACCGGCCACTAGAGGGCGGAGTGGCGCTGCTCTGCGTGAATCAGTGAGCACAGTGCGCACCCAAGTGGACAAAACTAGCAATATATGCAGTCAGAACTATTAATATTTGTAAAACAACAAGCCAACCAAATACTGTCAGCTCTCACCTCATCATCCGGCAGGAACTTCTGTTTGGCGAACTCCAGCATCTGCATCTGAAGCGTCGTCTGATTGTGGTACCGAACTGCCTCCTGTCACGTGAGTGTGCATTATCAATACAACTTCATACATTAAAAGGTAAGTTTCATTCATTATTTCTCATGATGTGAGACACCTACCACTCTAGGCAAGAAGTCCTCATCACTGAGGCCAAATTTCTCTCTGTGGTAACGATAATACTCCACATTACTCTTCATCACCTCATCACTGGGGTCAAAGAGCATATAGCTGGCCACACACGGCACTGCGTTCTTCAGATCATTCACTGAACGAGAACGAAGGAGAGAAACATTTATACACACACTGACTGTCTATCAAAGGTTTGAGGTCAGTAAGGTTTTAATAAAAAGAAAACTAATCCTTATATTCAGCAAGAATGCATTTCGTTGATCAAAAGTGATAGTAAATCCATTTATAATATTTCAAAAAAATTCTATTTTAAAATAACTTTCTATTCATCAAAGAATCCTAAAAAAAAAACAAAAAAAAAAAACTGCAGCTGTTTTCAACGTTGATAATAATCAGAAATATTTTATATTAGAATGATTTCTGAAGGATCATGTGACACTGAAGACTTTGATCACAGGAATAATATGTTCATGTAAGTTCACGGTGCATTAACTAATGTCAACAGATACAACGTTTGATCTTAAAAATGTATTGACAAATGTTGAAATTAACATTAGCTATTATTAATAAATGCTGTAGAAGTATTTTTATTGTTAGTTCATGATAACTAGTGTTAAAAACAAAATCTTAGTGTGTTGCCAAAATATAATATCTGTAATTATATTTCACAATATTACTGTTTCACTATGTTTTTGATCAAATAAATGCAGTCTTGGTGAGCATTAGAGATATCTTTCATTAAAAACATTAAATATTCTTTCCGACCCCAAAGTTTTGAACAGTAGAATGCGTTTCATATGTCAGTTTTTCACATTCATGTGTGTTCATGAGTGGATTATGTTGTGACTACTATTGTGAAGTTTTGTGTAATGGCATAGTGTGTGTGAGTAAACAATACGGATGAAGTTTGTGCTTTACTGCTGCTAACTCCTGACAGATGCCACACATATGCAGTTTAAATCGAGGACTTTCCAGACTTACGTTTATAATAAGCAAACTGGAGATAGTGGTACATGGTCGCCACAAATTTCTCAACAACAAATCCACCAACGACCGGCGTGAGCTCGCTCTCACAGCGAACCTTCCTCTCCAGAACCTCAGTGTAATGATCTACAGGAAGAGAAACAGGCATGATGAAGCGTTTCAGCTGAAGGATGGCAAGGGCAGAGAGGACGAGAGCCAACCTGCGATGGACGGGTAAAAGTCTTTAAAGTCTCTGATCTGTCTGGATCCCTCTGAGGCTGCGATGCACTCGTCATACACCTTGAAGAAGTCTCTCATTGCCAGCTCCATATCTGACACGGATGATCTGAAGTTATCTCCGTTATACGCTCGCACGGCCCGAACGAACAGAGACTGGAGGAGAAGAACCATGAAGCATGAGTGCAACTGTACAACACTGTGAGGCGAATCACAATTGTGTGCATTTCCCTGAGCTTGGATTGCACATATGTAGACATATAGTACATTTTTAAAGATATGCATTTTACTGTTTAAAAGAATGGGATTGGTGAGATTTTTAAATGTACAGTTTTAAATCATTACTCCAGTCTTCAGTGTCACATGATCCTAGAGAGATCATTCGAATATGATGATTTGCTGCTCAGTGATATTTGTGTGGAAACCATGATACATTTTTTTCAGGATTCTTCAATGAAGAAAGTTTTCATTTTTTTAAATAGAAAACTTTTGTAACATTATACGTCCTTATTGATCTTTTTTTTTTTATACATTTAATGCATCCTTGCTGAATAAAAGTACAGTATTAATTCATCTTACTGACCCTAGAGTTCTTTGGTTTTGCATATTTCTAAGGTAATGCATTTTCCCCATTATAAATAATATTATCAGCATATTTGAATGAAAAGTTAAATTTGAAAATTGAAGGAACACGCCTACTTTTTGGGACTTTAGCTTATTCACCGTATCCCCCAGAGTTAGATAAGTCCATACATACCCTTCTCATCTCCGTGCGTGCCGTAACTCTGTCTGACGCACCCACCGCTAGCCTAGCTTAGCACAAAGACTGGAGGTAAATGGCTCCAGCTAGCATACTGCTCCCAATAAGTGACAAAATAACGCCAACATTTCCCTATTTACATGTTGTGATTTGTATAGTCAGAGCATGTACAAATAACAAGGTCACATGAGACACAGCCATCCTCTAACCGTATACACACTGGGAACTATATTGTCAGAAGGCGAAGCACTGCTACTTGGGCGGAGTGATTTGCTTGCAGCGCCTGAGAAGCCCCGTGGTGAGGAGCAGAGAGTTAGCTCAGAGTTGGAGTAAATCACTCCGCCCAAGTAGCAGTGTATACCGTTAGAGGATGGCTGTGTCTCATGTGACCTTGTTATTTGTACACGATGTGACTATACAAATCACAACATGTAAATAGGAAAATGTTGGCATTATTTTGTCACTTATTGGGAGCAGAATGCTAGCTGGAGCCGTTTACCTCCAGTCTTTGTGCTAAGCTAGGCTAGGGGTGGGTGCGTCAGACAGAGTTACGGCACGCACGGAGATGAGAAGGGCATGTATGGACTTATCTAACTCTGGGGGATATGGTGAATAAGCTAAAGTCCCAAAAAGTCGGCGTGTTCCTTTAACTTGAATTTTAGAATTTCTTAGTATTTGGTTTAACACGCTTTTTCTTTAATGGCAGCAGATCTTAACCTGCATCAACAAGTGGACTAAAGTCACCATGAAATCAAATTGGACGATTCTTGTTATTTTATGTTGTATTGCAGTATTTATTATAAATGATTTATCCGTGCACATCATTATTTATTTTTTTAAATAATGTTCCTTGTAATATTTAAATAAAATAACTTCCCCTCCCTCTTGCAGAGACATCTGATGATGTGTTTACTGGTGTGAGGGCGGGGCAACCTGTCACTCACATGAGATCGTCCAATAGCAACCCACAACCATCCAATCAACTCCCCATGGACAGAATCAAGTCCCACCCTAACATTTGTTCTTGTTCGACAAGCCATTTCACTCGAATATACGTCACAATAGAAAAGACTATCGCAACTTCTGTTTCATGCCGACTTTAATATGAGGACTTGATCGCCCCTGAAACACTGTTTTATGTGTGGGGTCTCACCTCATATGATTTGGTCTCCAGATCATTCATATGTTCCTCTGCTCCAGGTAAGCTCTTGTAATAGTTCATGTTCCTCTGCATCATCTCGTCATCAGGATGCTTTAGCAGGAACGTGTGCGCTGCAGATACAGCTTTGGCCAAATTTTCACTCTGGAATAATTTATAATAATACAATTAGTCAGACATAGTAAATAGACCATAGTATACACCTACTATTCCTTTAAGTACTTTGGAATACCATACACTTTGAAAATGTACCATGGTACATAAGGTAAACATTCAGTACCATGGTATTACTATGTTATACCATATGCACACCAAAAAAAAGTATTATAAATACAATGGTAATACCATGTTTATGCACTTGGTATCATGGTAATATCATGGATATTTGCTCATGTCTCATCATGGTAATATTCTTTGAAGTACTTTGAAATGCCATGTATTTTGATATACTATGGTACATGATTCAGTACATGGTATTACCATCTGATATACCTACACAACTAAGAAACTGCAAAAATACCAATGTAAATACCATGGTGACATTCTCTACAGTCCTATTATTTTATACTATGGTACAGTATTACAAAGCACCAACGTATAACCTCATTCTCGCATTGTTCATGAATACAAATGCAATGAGTGAACGTTAATGGCTTACTTTGAAGTAAGCAAACTGCAGGTACTTGTAAGGTTCCCGTTTCTCAAACTCCTCGATGGTTTCTCTGCTGGGGAGAGTCTGTCTGAAGGCAGGTAACCCCTGTTTGCATCGCTTCAGACACTGCGCTCGCCTCATCACGTTACCGAACGCGTGGAGCTCGGGGAAGTCGCTGAAGCGGGTCTCGTCGTCGAGTCGTACCGTGCTGCAGTTCAGGTTACAGAAGGCCTCGCTGTCCTTGAGCAGTCGGTACAACCGGAGACTCACCTCCAGAAACTCCACGCTCTCGGGCCACTTCTCCTCACTGTACTGGTCTAAAGCGTGTCGGTACGCAGAGTCCAGGGGCATGAGCTCGTGCCGTGGGAAACTGCGAAAGTTGTATTTCTCATACTGCGCAAGAACGCAAAAAGAAAAGCAGAATAAAAGAAATGCGAGCCCCAGGCAGTGCGATGAGGAGGCCATGGTCCCGTATGGGAATCCTAAAGTACACAGAGAGGTGGGAGAGAACAAGACCCGCCCGCAAACTCTCCACGTCCCCAAAATCCGTCAGCGCGCTCCCTTCCCCCATGCAGCTAAAAACACACTACAGTGATTTACTAACAAATATTTATTCATCTAAACCCTTCGGTAACATCTGTGGCCAATATTTACTTAAGGGTCTAAAAGAGTTTATTTTACACATAGTTCACATACTGTCTTGCTGCCTGCTGTAAATAGTCACACACACCATGTTTTATGTGGACTTTCCATAGACATAATGATTGTTATACTGCACAAACTGTATATTCTCTTCCCTCACACTACACCTACCTATCACAGAAAACTTTCTGCATTTTTATATTTTCAAAAAACATCACTTATTATGATTTATAAGCAGTTTTCCTCATGGGGACCCAAAAATGTCCCCACAAGGACAAGGATTTCAGACATTTTATTACCATAAGGGGTTGCAGGACCACACACACACACACACATTGTTTGCAACTTTCTATTAGTCTTATTGAGCAACTAGGTCATATGGTTAGTGAACATCATTTCACTAACTTTTGTGGAAAAAAAAGAAGCAGTTTGTTTCATTGCGCTGTACACATTATGTGCCCACTTATTTTTGGAAAAAAAAAATGTGATTGATTGGGATTTAATAGGTTAAACAAGTGGGGGGAAAACTTAAAATAAAACTTCCTAAAGTGAAACGATTCATTCTATGTTGTTCCTGATCATTTATAACATTACATTTATCATAAAACTGCTTCACAGTAATAAGGGGGGATGTGAGAATCTGATCTGAAACGCCTGTTGCGCTGCATTCTGGTCCCTCAATAATTACAGCCTCTTAAAGCGCGAGCCGCCCATCTCTGTGCCACGTAGAAAACATTCCAGCCTCCAGGCCTGCGTTTCCGCTTTTCCCTGCAAAACGGAGCCCTTTCCTGCGCGTTCTCCATGTAAAGTGACACCAGGGGCAAAGGAAGAAGAAGTTAGAGTGAGTTTGAGGATCCGTCCACCACGTCTACACACTCCCCGTTTCATCTACAGTGCGCGAGAGGTATCGAGGAGACTCTGCTGCAGCGCGAGAACGCAGCAAACCAGTCCTTAGCAAAAAAACAACGGAAGATGATACGATTAACGGTGCAAATGATTCTCCTGGCTGTCCTAGTTACGTTCGTGGCGTGCAACGCGCCGCCGGTACCGTTAGATGACATCGTAATAGAGAAGACGTTCACTCCGGAACGCTGTGACCGCCTGGTCAAGTCTGGAGACTTTGTTCGTTATCATTACATCGGCATGTTCCCTGATGGAAAGAAGTTTGACTCCAGGTTAGTGCAAAATGCATGTTTGCCGTCCATTGTTCTTCATCTTCTCACCTGGCCTGAAGCCATTTGCGTTTGTAGGTTTACTCCAGCCACGCAGGCAGAGCAGATGTGTGTTATTCACAGGCCTACTACACTACCATAGTGAACATTTACTTCTGCAAAGCACATCCTAAACATTTACAATTGATTTAAGACAAGTTTACATTTGCAAATTGCAATAGTCTATAGAATGAATGCATGAGTGAGTGAGTGAGTGAGTGAATGAATACGTGTCTGAGTGAACCAAGGAAGGAATGTGTAAGTGAGTGAATGAATGAGTGAGTGAATGAATGAATGAAGATAATTTACATATTTTTAAAGGTACATTTACATGAAAAGTGTAAATAAAGTTAAATGTATATATGGTATGTTTATATACTATATATATATATATATATACTGAAAAAAAGCTGTTGCCTTAAATCTTTTAAGTTCAATCAACTTGGATGTTTAAGTCATTTCAACTTAAATGATATATATATACATGAAAAGTGTAAATAAACTGTTCTGTGAGATAAGACTTTTTAGAGAATATATCTTCAACTAAGTTTATTGTTAGCCCAATGGCAAATGGTAAAATTAAAAATATTGTTTTAAGCATGAACCTCATTTGTTGGATATACATTTAATGCAACAAAATAACATTTTCCAACTGATCAAGAAATATAAATTCTATAACACTTTATTTTAAGGTGCCATAGATACGTTACTACATGTATACTATAGTAATTACAGTAAATTATGCATAATTACAAGTAACTAACCCTAAACCAAACCCTTACTGTAACTCTATAGTAAATACATGTAGTTAATTAATATTACTCAGTAAGTACAATGTAACTACGTCATCTTAAAATAAAGTGTATCCTTAAATTCACTCTTATGCTTCTCAAGAATAGATATCCAGATTCTAAGGATGTTTTTATTGAAAAGCAACACCAAAATGATTATTAAGAAAAGTATTTTTGTGGTATAATACATGTTTGTTTGTTTGTTTATGTGTGTGTTTGCAGTTATGACCGTGGCACCTCCTATAATGTGTTTGTTGGCCAGAAGAAGCTGATCGCTGGGATGGACAAAGCTTTAGTGGGCATGTGTGTAAATGAACGATGGATGATCAAAATCCCTCCACAGCTTGCCTACGGAAAGGACGGCTATGGTAAACACACTTTAAAATCACTTCATGCATGAATGTAGTTATTTGTCATTTAGATGTCTGTCGGTGTAGATGCCATCAGCACATTTGCATGTGAATAGGCACAAACTTACAGAGACCTACAATTCCCATGATTCTCCTGCACTCCTGCTGAGTCACGGGAGCATGGGATCTCGGGTGGAGAGAGAGAGAAAGGGGGGAAGTTGAACGGATGGGGGTGTGAATTCCCAAGGGAAGTGATCCGAAGAGGAATGTTGAACCATGTGCGCTCGTCAGAACTTGTTGTGGAGATGGTGTTTGCATGTCTGGCCAATTCAGCTGCATGAAACACAAACAGATGTGTAGAATGAACTGCACATCTACCAGAGTCAATTGTGGGGGGTTTTATAACACAATGAAACAGGCCAAATTGAGGGGACATCATTTTTGGCCAGGCTGCCATACAAAGAAATTATGAACACATGCAAAACAAGAGAAACAACAAAATATGAATAACTGATTTTGTTGTAGTCAATGCTTTTTTTCCCCTTTTTTTTTTTTTTTTTTTTTTTGCATAGTAAAATAAAACCTTTCATCAGATAAATACCTTAACCAAGTTTAGTGTTTTGTTCTTCTCTCATTTTTAACATATTTAAAACATATATATTAAATATTTTCCTCATATTTTGATGGTTTAATCGAACTTATAGGGTAATTAAAATACAAACAAATATCCCCTCCAGACATCACTTTTAGCTACTACTGTATTTCAAAATGTAATGTAATTTACAATAAGGTTTTATTAGTTAACATTAAGATGAACTAAGAATGAACAATATTTCTACCGAATTTTTTAATCTTAGTTCATGTTAATTTCATCATTTACTAATACATTATTAAAATCAAAAGTTGTATTTGTTAACGTTAGTCAATGCACTGTGAACTAACATGAACAAACAATGAATGACTGTATTTTGCTTAACTAACATTGACAAAGATGAATAAGTACTGTAAAAAATGTATATGATTATATAAATAAATGTATATGATTTATTCCTGTGATGCAAAGCTGAATTTTCAGGAGTCCGTTTTCAGTGTCACATGATCCTTTAGAAATTCTTCTGATGTAAGACTATATTATCATATATCTCATCATCACAAAAGCTCTTCCCGTGAAGCATAAGCTACACAATACACAGGGTGGCACACTTACCCTGGCAAACAAAAACTAATAATGAAGTCTTTATAGTGAACACAAAGACTAATGCATTTATTGTCTTGCTTTAGAGTCGCGCTTTAAATAGATGGCCCAGGTTTCAAAGCTGCAAAGCTTGTTTGATTTTATTCCTCAAAGTATATATATATTTTTTGTCATGCCCTGTCAGGTGACATCATCCCCGCAGATTCCACCCTTCACTTTGATGTGCTGATGTTGGACATTTGGAACCCAGAGGACAAGGTGCAGATAAAGACCTACTTCAAGCCAGAGAGCTGTAACCGCACTGTGGAAGTGTCTGATTATATCCGGTACCACTACAACGGTACTCTGCTCGATGGCACGCTGTTCGACTCCAGGTGAGTCATGTGGACCTCACAAAAATAAATAAATAAAATAAAAAAATAGATATACATATATACATACAAATGAAGAGTTCAGATGCAAAAGCCTCTTAGTGGCATCTGAAATTTTCTTCTAGAATGATCATTTTTATCAAGCTTGTATATTTAAGTTCAGTTATTTCACTTAAATGGCAAAGAAAATGACCTATTAATTGTCATTTAAGTGAAATGACTGAACTTAAATATACGAGCTTGATCATTCTAGAAGAAAATTTCAGATGGCAAATGTGAATTCTTCACATACAGTATATATAGCAAATGTTCCTAAATTATTCAGTGTTTTTGAACAAATCTGTTAATGATTAAATAGGTGTGTTTGACTCGAAGCGGCGCTGTGCTTACCGATCGGCGTATGACATCAAAGTTACGAACAGACGGGTCCGTATGCTCTCAATGCGCTCTCGCGGTATTTTAATGTCATAACTGATCGTTCTGCAGCTCCTCTTCAATTCAAACACACCTATTTAATCATTAACCGATTCAAATCGGTGGAGTAAAAGAGTCAAATGACTCACTTATACAGATGTCGCCACCTAGTGGTGTAATCCTGTAACATTCAATAAGAGCCGCTGAAAAAGGGTTTATTTGTTTATTTAAATAAATAAATAAATAAATATTAAATTCATATAAATAATAAACATCTAACTGTACAGTAGTGCAGTAGTAGAAAAAAATGATGTAAGACAATTAAAAAAAATATTTTCCAAATAATATTTTACACTTATAATTTTATTTTATTCAGTATAAATTTAGTCTTTATACATTAAACTGTATAGCTGCCTTTTAAATTTTAGGATGGGGGTCCCTCGTATGAACATATGATCATATTTGTAGGTCTGTGGCATCATAAAATATAGAAAACCCCTTCTTCAAAACATACAAAAGCAATATATAATAGCACTCTTGGACTGTTGCTTCTGACCAATCACATTTGAGGACCAGAACTGTTGTATAATGCACAAATGTAAATAAAAGGAATATATGTTAAATATGTGAATATATTTAAATTTTAAATAAATAAATATAACATAATTTATAATTATAAATATATCATTTTAGATATTACATTTTTGGACATAAACAGGTTAAAACCATTTCCATCCTAACTCTAATTATTGCTTATTGCATTTCAAGAATATAAAAATAAAGATTTATGTCATTTGTTTCCTGATGAGTAATTCTGATTCTTTCATTTGCAGTCACACACGTATGCGCACCTATGACACGTACGTGGGGATTGGCTGGCTCATTGCGGGAATGGACCAGGGGCTTTTGGGAATGTGTGTGGGAGAAAAACGCATCATCACCATTCCACCTTTCCTTGGCTATGGAGAGAATGGGGATGGTGAGAGTCATTTTATTAAGTAATATATACTACTAACAGTTTTTGTCCATGCAAAATTAGCGTTACAGCATCGTTATCTCCTCTCACAGGAAGTGACATCCCCGCTCAAGCCTCTCTGGTGTTTGATGTGGTTCTGCTGGACCTTCATAACCCCAAAGATGAAATCACAGTACAGGTGGAACACCTTCCAGATCCTTGTCCACGCAAGAGTCAAGTGGGAGACTTCATGCGGTATCATTATAACGGATCCCTGCTGGACGGCACATTCTTTGACTCCAGGTAAAAACCCTAGACACTTTCATTTAAAAGTGATATACAGTGCACTTATGCTTACAGTTGTGTTTATGTTTCAGTTACTCAAGGAATCACACATATGACACTTACATCGGTAAAGGCTATGTGATCGCAGGGATGGACCAAGGACTCCTGGGTGTGTGTGTTGGAGAGCGCAGGAGGGTTGTTATCCCACCTCACCTGGGGTATGGAGAAGAGGGCACAGGTGTGTGTTGATCTGCCTTTAAAGTGCTTTTTCGGATATGACCTTTCATGCAGTGTGTAATATAGCTTTTTGTGAATGTAACAGGTCTGCAAAGATCAAAGTGCTCGATAAATGGAGTTACTGTTGTCCACATGTCCAGAAGACAGTTTTCTGCGCTGCAAAAGCAAATACACTTTAATGCATTTCCAAAGGAAAGGAGTTGGACTCGAAATGATAGAGTAAAACCGACTGTTCGTATCACTGTGTATCAAGTGCTGAGGAAGAGCTGAAATTCAGATATGGTAATGATGTTTCGTTTCGAACATCCACTGTAAGCGGTCGACCAATCACAACAGACTGGGCCATCTGACCAATCAGAGCAGAGCAGGCTCTCGGAAAGCCGGGGTTTAGAGAGACTGAATCCGTTTCAGATACTGTGAGAAAAGAGCTGATGCTGCAATGCATAGTATGAGAAAATTAAAGTGATTTTTGTATACATGTAAACCTACTGTGTTGGAGACCTCCAAAACAAAACCAAGAACCTTTAAAATAGCATAATAAAGGCACTTTAAGACAACAACACACATTTACCTTTGCATGAATGTCTTCTATTTCCTCCTACAGGAACTAAGATCCCCGGCTCAGCTGTGCTGGTGTTTGATGTCCACATTATTGATTTCCACAACCCAACTGATACAGTTGTGATCACCAGTGTGAAGCCGGAGAATTGCACCTACATCGCAAAACGTGGCGATTTTGTCAAATACCACTACAACGCCTCTCTCATGGATGGCACCAACATCAGCTCCACGTGCGTTGCAATTATTCGTTTTGCATAGCATTTTGTTTTTGGAAGTTGAAAGTTATTTTATTAATGTTTGTATCTAAACTGATGTTTTCCTCTGTGTCTGTGTGTTAATGCAGGCACACCTTTGGCAAGACGTATGATGTGGTTCTGGGGTCCGGACAGGTGGTTTTAGGCATGGAACAAGGGCTGACAGGAATGTGTGTTGGAGAGAAGCGCAACCTAGTCATTCCACCTCACCTTGCCTATGGAGAGAGGGGAGTTGGTAAGACACACATTTATATTATTATTATTTCCACTAAGGTCATTCTGAGTTCTGAATTCATTCAGTGAAGGACTCTCCCGACTGATCCCGAAGCTTTTTGAACGATTCATTAAAAGAGTCATTTCTATGTGAATTGGACTACATGGGCTGCGTCTGAAATCATATACTCTCTTGAGTAGGTACTTATTTTGAATAAGTAGTTACTTCATGACTGCTAAAAAGTTTGTTCTATATAGTATGAATGTAATCAGTACGTACTACATTCGTCATGTTGTCATTATCATGTGACCTACCTTGCGTCACTTCACTGTCATTCACAAATCCTCTCTCGTGGCCTCATGGGATAGTAAAGTGTCCATCATATGCACACTTAAGAATCTCGCCGGAAGTAGTAGGTTCCCTTGGTACTTTTTTATGAGTGCTGTGAATTCAAACATACTTCTTTTGTCACACACTGTTTTTTGCCTACAATATAGTAAGGAAGTGATTTTGGATGCAGCCGAATGTATTTTATTCTCTAAAAAGAGCCGACTCTTAAGAATCATTTACTTAAGAATCGGACAATGCTTAGCTGTAGCTTTTGGCTTCGTGATTTTTTTTTATTGCAATTTGTGATGGACCCACCAGAGGGAGCCAACAGACACCAGCAAAGTACATTACTCTTACAAACCCACTCAGCTAAACAACGATTTATGTGCTGATATCAAAAAAGCATTAGCTGTCGTTTAGTGAGTCAACTAATGTTATTTTAATGTTATTTAATTATGTAATTATGAGAGGGATACACATGGTCCCTAAAAACGGCAACTCTATACCAACGTGTAGAAATACGGTTCAAACCTGTATATTTCCCAGAATATTAAATATAGAATATTAAAGATGGTGTGAAATGGAAAATGCGTTAGTCTTTTCTTCCCCATTGTGATCCAAGTGAAGAACAAATGTAGGGCGGGGCTTGATTTTGTCCATGGGGAATTGATTGGATGGTTGTGGTCTGCTATTGGTCGATCTCATGTGAGTGATAGGTTGCCCCGCGATTGCTCCGGTAAACGCATCATCAGAGAAGAGATAAATCACTGCAATATTCCATAAAAAAACAAGAATTGTCCATTTTGATTTCCTAGTGACTGTCACAATTTAAAAAAATGTCACAACCATCCAATCAATTCATAATGTACCATTTCTTTGCTCAGATGGAGAGGTCCCTGGCAGTGCCGTGCTGGTGTTTGATGTTGAGATGGTGGACATGGAGGAGGGTCTTCCTGACGGCTACATGTTTGTGTGGAACAACGAAGTCTCTCCTGATCTTTTCAATGAGATGGACAAGAACAAAGACGCTCAAGTGGACTCCACTGAGGTATACAGCTTTTGACTGTGTGTTTTGGCTGTGTGTCACCAATACATCTGCAAAATGTTAATTAAGTTAATTTTATTATTGTCTGTCCCTTCCATACAGTTTTCAGATTACATCCTCCTGCAGGTAGAAGAGGGCAAAGGTCGTCTTGCGCCGGGTTTTGAAACGAAACGCATCATAGAGAACATGTACGATAACCAGGACCGCAACAAGGATGGACGAATCACAGAGGATGAGTTTAAACTCAAGGCAGATGAAGTCACTCATGATGAGTTATGAGGCTGGACTCAGGGATACAGGGTTGTGATTGGTTGTGTGGTTTAATATTATAATAAGTGGGCGGGGTATAAAGAGACTGGATTTGCCAGTGAAGTGTCACTGTTGATGACTTAAGATGTTTGTTTGAGAGGTGTGTGCATGTATGAGTGCATAATTGTGTTTATATATGATTTTTGTACATGTCTTTGAATGTTTGTAAGAGTCTTGAGTGATACAATTGTGCAAAACATTGCTTTGTAAAAAAAAATCCCTTTAATAAACACATTCCAACCCCCAAAATGTTACTTAAATTACTATTTTATCACAGCTTGAGAAATATTGCTTTTCATAAGTGACCAGCAGAAGTCAGGTAAAAGGTGAGCAGCTTCAAAATAACATTTGTTACATAATTTAGGGTTTTAGCTTGTGGACTGACATGTTAAAATGCAATATGTGTGTTATCCGAGGCATAATATTTGCAAGCTTTTGAACTTTGAATGTTTTCTTCATGGTTGACCATGTTCATTCTGATATGTTGTTCCTGATAATGTTCCTTCAGCTTTAGCAAATAGAAATAGCACTAAAACAGTCGCTACACGACTCAATGAACAATGCCTGAGAATAACATGAGCGTCTAAGTGTCTGCGTCTGCCCGGTGTTTTTGTAATCCTCTGAACGTGTGTCAGTGTGTGTTTAGTAGGTGTGAGCAGATAGAGACTCCAAACCGGAACTGACAGAAAAAGACATGAGTACAACGTGAAAACAAATGGACCTTTTCTGTCCCCAAGAATAAAAAAATAAAAAAGAAGGAAAAAGCATTACTAAATTGTTCGGAAACTTGGAAAACATGTTGTTTTTACATATACAATGTATTTGTTTTTATTACAAAGAACTGCTTTTCTCAATATGCTGTTATCATTACCATCATGTCAAGCATTTAGAAAACCCTCCTTACTAAGCTTTCTTCAAATCTTTTAATTCAAAACCAAACCATTTCTTGATATTTATAAGCTCAAAGTTAATTAACTTCTAGTTATAACTTGATGTGTTAGAAAGTCCAAGTCGTGTACGGATTTTTCTCTAAAAAGTGAGAAATGTCATTACCATCACATCATTATTATCACATACATTCCACACGTCACACATTAAACAAAAGTCTAGTTGAACATTGATTTCAAGTAGTCCAATGTGCCCCAAATTGAGGAATCACTTCCATAAATACCAGACAAAAGTCTCCACAGCCAGGCTTTTTACTATTATTAGCACAGTATGACCAGTGTTGAGGTAACGCATTACAAGTAATGCAAGGTATGTAATCAGATTACTTTTTTCAAGTAACTAGTAAAGTAACCCATTACATTTAAATTTACAAGAAAATATCAGTTACTTTTTCAAATAAGTTGTGCAAGTTGTTCTCCCATTCATTGACACTTCTTCTGTCCCCATGATGGTTATGGCAGCACTGATGAAAGGTTTGAGCTGTACAGGTGTGAATTTGCACTTTCTTCAGGCTTATTCATTTCACTTTTGGTGTGAAAGGGCAAGGGCCTTTACATTTGCCAAAAATAGAACTTATTTATTGTTTCCTCTTTCCAGTTTCCACTGTTATATGGTAGGGTTACGATAGGGTTAATATGGTATTACATATCTTCTGAAAGAGTACAGAATGTGAGTACCAAATGACCAGTGATCAGTGATAAAAGACCAGTGATAAAAGCATTGCTTGTGCACATGTAAAATAAAGTGATCATGAAACATTAAACAGTATATAAACCAAAATCTATGTTTTGATCATCGTTCTGAATCCATTCGAGAAATATTCAAAATGTTGCTTTTTTTTATTAAACTAGCAGAGTAAAATGTTTTTTTTTATAATTTTTTTTTTAAGGCCGAGATCTCTTCTTTCTTTTGATATTTTGCAGATATATTCAGCCATAAAAGATTTGAGGAAATGATAAAAGGGAACGCTGGCAGAGAAAGAGTTAAAAAACAATCAAGCATGCCAAACCCAGGTGAGAAAAAAGTAACGCAAAAGTAGTGTAACTAACGCATTACTTTTCATAAAAAGTAACTAATGCAATTAGTTACTTTTTTAAGGAGAAACACAATAATTGTAATGCATTACTTGCATTACCAACACTGAGACAATCTAAGAGAGAGATAGAAAGAGAGAGTGTGTGTGTCTGTCTCTGTGTGTGTGTCTGTGTGAGAGAGAGAGAGAGTGAGAGAAAGAGTGTGTGTGTGTGTGTGTGTGTGTGTGTGTGTGTGTGAGAGAGAGAGAGAGAGAGAGAGAGAGAGAGAGAGAGAGAGAGAGAGAGAGAGAGAGAGAGAGAGAGAGAGAGAGAGAGATACATAACATGCTGTGTGAACGTGAAGTGATTAGTAAAATGAGTGCATACTCGGTGATGTGTGAGAATCCGGTTCGTATTTTGCTCTGTGCCCGAGGGCGGGTGTGTGTGTGTGTTAGTGCCAGTCCTGCCAAACCAGACACAAACGAGTGTGTGTTTAGAAACTACCGACAGCTAAACTTGGCAAAGAAAAACCCGCGACAATGAAATGCCCAGAGGACAACGAAATACCCAGAGGACATTAGATGAGGTAAAGATATTGCATTTAGTTGTTGAAGTCAACATTAGTTGCTTCTTCTCGTTCTTTTTCACGTTTGAGTTTGGTGCAAGTGGGAGAGTTTGACAGGTGCGACTCCATCTGTTAATTTATCATCGTTTGATAAACATTTAACTAACCGAAAGTCTTTAGCAGCTTGACCTTAAGTGCATTATAATAGTTATTGTTTGTGTTGTATGGAAGTAGATAAACACTTGGCCTCAGTGCAGTGCTAAGAAATGTGTTTACTTTTGCCTTGTTTGTCGCTGTTTGTAATGCGCGTGCGCGATTCAAGCATCGCTATCAGATAAGTTACTTATATTGGAAATGCTTTTAATCTCTTTATTTGTCAGTATAGCTTGGGACAAAGCAGGGAAATGCAGAATTATTTTTATAGCAGTTATATCAGTTTATATCAGTTTTACAAAGTCAAATAGGAATTAATGAAATATATATTATACACATTTATACATATAAACACTTGTTGCATAGGAGTTAAATATACACTTGTGAATTTAGTAGTGAGGAAAGCAAGTTTTTATTTGGTTTATCATTGATTACCACTGATTGCTACGGAAGGATTTAGGGGGTTATAGTATAGGCTAATATTTAAGTAAACATATAAAGATGACATTTTGGGCTGTAAAGAAAGTGTATATCGGGTAAGAAAAAAGAGAGAGAGTGTGTGTGTGTGTGTGTGTGTGTCGCTGTGTGTGTGTGTGTGTGTGTGTGTCAAGTCAAGTTTAATTGTATAGCGCTTTTCACAATACAGATTGCATCAAAGCAGCTTCACAGTATTAAATTAAAATAATACAACAAAGTTTGTTTCAAGAGGAATTTATTGATTGATAAAATTAAATTAAATATCCCCAAAATATCCCCAACTGAGCAAGCCAAAGGCAACAGTGGCAAGGAACCGAAAAACTCCATCAAGTGACCTAATGGTGTCCTAAAACTCCATCAGGTGACCTAATGGAGAAAAAAAAAAACCTTGGGAGAACCCAGGCTCAGTCAGAGGGCCAGTTCTCCTCTGGCATTTATGAGCTCGAGGCCGGATTGTAGTTTGAACTGTGGGATTATATGAATGCCTGGCTGAAGAGATGCGACTTTAATCTAGTTTTAAACTGGGAGAGCGAGTCTGAGCAACGAACAGTATCAGGAAGACTATTCCAGAGTTTTGGAGCCAAATGTGAAAATGCTCTCCCCTTTGGTGGTTCTGGATATCCTAGGTATGACCAAAAGCCTTGAATTTAGTGATCTTAAAGAGCGCGATGGATTATAGGGCGATAGAAGATCCGTTAAATAGACTGGAGCTAAGCCGTTTAGGGCTTTATAAGTCAGTAGCAATACCTTGTAATTAATACGGAACTTTATAGTTAACCAATGCAGTGATGATAAAATCGGTGTTATATGATCATATTTTCTTGATCTCGTAAGAACTCTAGCGGCGGCATTTTGGACTAACTGTAGCTTGTTTATTGAGGATGCAGGACAACCAGCTAATAAGGCATTACAGTAATCCAGTCTCGAGGTCATGAATGCATGAACTAACTTTTCTGCATCAGAAACTGATAGCATATTACGTAGCTTAGCAATGTTTCTAAGGTGGAAAAAGGCTGTTTTTGTAACATATGAAATATGATTTTCAAAAGACAGGTTGCAATCGAGTATAACACCCAGGTCTTTTACTGTAGAGGATAAAGTAACAGGACATCCTATGATGTTAAAGTTGTATTGTGCGAGGTTTTGTGGGCGGTTTTTTGAACCGATAAGTATTACCTCTGTCTACCTCTGTGTGTGTGTGTGTTGTGTGTGAGAGAGAGAGAGAGAGAGAGAGTGTGTGTGTGTGTGTGTGTGTGTGTGTGTGTGTGTTTATTTATTATTATACCTTTATTGTCATTGCATGGTATACAACGCAATTTGACATCTCTCATAGAAAACAACTGTATTCATCCATATTACCCACATATACCAACATACATAAAAACAATAATTTAAAACAATAAAAACAATAAAAATAGCTTAAAGTGTCTTAAAGTGACTTGTGCATGTTATTTGAACAATATTGCATACATGTCCGTTCAAAATTATTGAAGCAGCTGTGGGAGGATAGAGGCACGGGAGAGGGAATTTAGTTCAATAATGGCTGTTGGGTAAAAACTGTTCCTAAATCTGGAAGTGTGAGAGAGAGAGAGAGAGAGAGAGAGAGAGAGAGAGAGGAGACATAACATGCTGTGTGAACGTGAAGTGATTAGTAAAATGAGTGCATACTCGGTGACAAGAAAAAAAAATCAATTAATTAAATAAAGTAAAAAATAAATAAACATACAAACAAAAAGCATTGAAAATCATTATCTGAGAAAGTTGATGTTATTATTATAACTGTGTACATATCCTTGTGGCATTAAAAACGATAAAAACAATGTATCAAAGATAATTAGTGGGCTATTATGTTTTTTTTATTTTTTAGGGAACCTGAAGTCCCTTTATTGCATCTGGAGGACATGAATAAACATTAACGCAGGTTGGAGATTGAAAATTAATTTGAATTTGATTTCATTTTTAAATAAATGTTAAAGTGTCTTGCAATTGAAAATTGCTTTTCTGATACGATAACCTTTATTGTTTTTTTTTTATTGTTTTCTTAAATTTGTATTCTCTCATTTGTGCATTCAACTCGTTCAGTTCCCACATTTCCATCTGCAACTCTTAGGTGTGGTTTCTCATAAATCAAATCTAAATCATAATAACCAGGTGTGAAGAACACAGTGAAGTGTGCCTGAAATGGAAGGGGAACCTAAACTAGATCTATGTCACCTGACTGAGGTGGAGCAAACTGTTATCCTCAATGTTCTGCTGAGAGATGCTGAACTACGCAGCAAAGAGGAAGGGAGAATACGGTCAGTCTGTGTACAATACTGGACTTATTTGGTTCACATAAGTCATAGGAGCAATAAAAGATCTTTGTGTTTTCAGCAAGCTTCAGCAGACGGTGTCAGACCCTGTCCATCTGCGCTCTCTCTCGGGAGAGTGGTTTCATGAAGAGCGCGCTAAGAGATATCAGAAGGGAGGAGCTGATGTCGTCCATGCCTCCATACGCCGTAAGCGACGTGAAAAAGGTCACATGATCTCCTACTCATCCCTGTAGAATAGTATTTGTGTGCTTATACATGTGTTGACAATATTCCTTTTTTTTTTTTTTTGTAGATACACCTTTGACGGCAATATTTGATGAAGAAAAAGGTAATGACTCTTCTCAATTACATGAGCAGCGAGAGGAAGAAAAGAGTACAGAGAGAGAGTTGCAGGAACATATAAGTGTAAGAGAGGATGACAAGGACCAGGGAGAAAAGGAAAGAGAAAAAGATGGAGAAAGGTTGGTGCAACTTTTGGTGTCATCTCTCTTTCTTAACTTTGGGCTGAGTAAAATGAATGCATCTAAACAGTCTGTATATTAAAGAGGCCATATTATGCCATTTTACAAAGTCAGGATTTTGTTATTAAGCTCTACTTGAATAGGTTTTCATGCTTCAATGTTCAAAAAAACACATTATTTTTCACATATTTGACATTGTTGCAGCTCCTCTCTTCCCAGTCTGCCAGTAACTCTCTGTTTAGTTCCTGTCTCTATGAAGACCCGCCTTCTGGAAAGCACAATTAGCTCTGATTGGTCGGCTGGTTCAGTGTGTTGTGATTGGTCAACCGCTCTGAGCGTATTTGGGAAATGTCCCGTCCCTTACCATAAACGCCAGTTTAACACACTACTAACTAACTCAACCAGGCCCCGCCCCTTTATTCTGCGTATGCCTTGGGCAGGAATGATTTAAATTAGGAATATTGTGACGTGTTTGTTCACGTAAGAAAACTCAAGACTACAATGGAGACGTTTCAGGGAGTTCAGAAACAGGGACACTGATATAGAGAATAACACTTTGAGTGACTTTGTAACTTTGCAGAGCTTTTTCATGCTTAAACAGCAACATTACACACTAAAGAATACATGGAAGAGTACATGGAAATCCATTAAATGCAGTGTACCTGGTCATATCTCATTGGGCCTTATTCACTAACTTAATATAGCTTGTGTATGAACATGTTAACATGCAAATGATTCAATAATATGTTTGAAATCAGAAATATTGAATGCGAATATTTTCTGTGCAGATAAGATCACTTGTATTTAAGTCAAGTCATATTTAACTATAGCGCTTTACACAACAGATTGTTTCAAAGCAGCTTTACAGAGATAACAGGAAAATAACTATCATCAAATATTAATGCAATAATAATGCAAACTTAATCAAATATTCAAATTCGAATGTTGCTGGAAAGCAGCTTTTAAAAAAATAATAGTGTCGTTATTCATCACTAATGACTCAATTCCGTTCAATAACTGTCAATATTGCAAAATCCGTCAATTATGTTGCAGTCAAATCGATATTACAGAATATTAAATGTGTTTTAAACTCAAACAAAGCGTGACAGATTCAAGGGTGTGAACTAATATTCAATTATTAGTTTAATTATGATCCACTGTCTTACATCCTTTTTAGTCTCATTCCTAAGGCAACGCCTGAACCACAATCCAGGACAAGACACATCACAAAGGTCATTTTACATTTAAGATTATATTATCTATGCGTGTGAAATATGAGAGGTTTCACATAATGTTCTTGCTTTGAACAGAAGAGCGCAGCAGTAGGAAATGGTCTCGAAGGTAACATTCACGGTCCTGACAGTCAAATCATATGATGCGTTTATAAATGCCTCAACGCTCCACTCTGCTCACGTTCTCTTTCCCTCGTGCCTCAGGAAGTTTTGGAGAGTCAGCAGACAAAGAAAGGAGAGTTTTGCCAAGTGCACCACCATCTCTGCAGGTCTGTTCAGCTAGGCCTGTCGTACAGATACACACATGTGTGAGAAGCTGTTGTATTATGTATCTGTGTGTGTGTGTGTCTCTGTAGATGGACTCAGAGGGGGACATCGACTCTGGCAGCACTGAACTAGACTACACTAGGTTTGGCTCAGTTAGCAGCTTGACCTCTCATCATATGGTAAGACACACTCTCTCTCGAACGCAACACATGATGGTCTGCGGAGTAACAGAAGGTGTAAACAGTGCAGTTTCTGTGTGAGTAGATGAATGGCAGTTTGATGAGCCTGTACAGTGTGGGGGATTTCGGGGATGTTGTAGTATCTGGGCGGATCCAGTTCTCGCTGCAGTATGACATCAAGAAGGAGGAGCTTCACGTGCACATTATATGCTGCCAAGACCTTGCATCGGCCCGCAAAAATCGATCGGACCCGTAAGTGTACAATGGCCATGGTCATTTTCATTCAGTCATACTTTCAGTATTTATTTTATTTATTTATTTATTTATTTTAGTGCTGTCAGTTAAATGCGTTATTAACGGCATTAAAGGAGAACTCCGGTCAATTTGAACATTGAGCTCATTTTTTTTGTAAATTTGGAGTGCTGTCAGTACAGAGAACAACGACAAAAATCGGTGTTGCCTACACCGTGTTATCCTGTTTTTAAAATTTGCACCCTGTTGACTTCAATGGGGCAAGTTTTAAATCTGCTTTTAGCCTCTTAACATCCTTGATGTGCCATTACAAGTGCCCAGCCATTGTGAGTGATTCCTTCAGAGTGAACGCGGTGAATCTGACTGCATTAGATATGAAAGATATGAATAAAAATGATGTTAATTCAGCCAGCGCACATACCTGTATTTACATCCTGTTTTCGGTCGAAGTCCACAGTAGTCGATTGTCGAGTTCACGCGCGTGATCATAGATACTAAACCTATGCGCGTGAACTCGACAATCGACTACTGTGGACAATGGCTGGGCACTTGTAATGGCACATCAAGGATGTTAAAGGGATAGTTCACTTTGAAATGAAATTTTGGTATGTTTTAGCTTACCTCAAGGGCATCCAAGATGTAGGTGTCTTTTTTTCCGCAGTAGTTTCAATTTTGATATTTTTAGGTCAAACCGTTCTTGTCTGTCAGTCATATAATGCAGGTCTATGGTCACTGTCTCAAAGAGCAAGCACAGAGTCCAAATTAAAACAATTCCCCGTCGTCCAAATTAAACAATTCCCCATCGTAAGTACACATTGATGGCCTAAGACACGAAACGAGCGGTTTGTGTGAGAAAACGAACAGTATTTATATCGTTGTTACCTCTTGTACACAGCCATGTCGAAGTGATCTGATCTGACGTGTGCGCAGACTGGTGCATAGATATATACACACTAGATGTCGCCTTGTCTACGGCAGTTCATTGGAACGAATGTCTTTAAGGCGACATCTAGTGTATATATCTATGCACCAGTCTGCGTACACGTCAGATCAGATCACTCGGACATGGCTGTGTATAAGAGGTAACAACGATATAAATACTGTTAGTTTTCTCACACAAACCGCTCGTTTCGTGTCTTAGGCCATCAATGTGTACTTACGATGTGTTACGGGGAATTGTTTTAATTTGGACTCTGTGCTTGCTCTTTGAGACAGTGACCATCGACCTGCATTATATGACTGACAGACAAGAACGGTTTGACCTAAAAATATCAAAATTGAAACTACTGCGGAAAAAAAGACACCTACATCTTGGATGCCCTTGAGGTAAGCTAAAACATACCAAAAATGTATTTCAAAGTGAACTATCCCTTTAAGAGGCTAAAAGCAGGTTTAAAACTGGCCCCATTGAAGTCAATAGGGTGCAAATTTTAAAAAGAGGATAACACGGTGTAGGCAACACCGATTTTTGTCGTTGTTCTCTGTACTGACAGCACTCCAAATTTACAAAAAAAATTAGCTCAATGTTAAAATTGACCGAAGTTCTCCTTTAATGCAAACCCATTTTAACGGCGTACATTTTTTTAGCGCAAGATTAACGTTCTTTTTGGCCTAGCAAACTTTGTAGTTTTTTTCACATGCTGTTGCAACAACTAGTAACGTTAGAAAAACTACAACACCACACCGGATCTAGCTAGATCGGAAACAAAATAACTGGCATGCCACACACACTTATTTGGGCTTGCGAGCCGGCTGAAGAGTAGAAGGCTAACGTTACGTTTTGAGTGGATGGCGAGAGCGAGACGCCGAAATGGATGCCAATAAGATTCTGAATGAAAGTTCACTTTTAAAAAGTTGCCAAATGGTTCCATTGACAAGACCAAAGTGATCTGTGTGTTTTGTCGTTGTGAACTGAGCGATCATCGCAGCATATCCAGTCTGAAACACCACTGGATGGCCAAGCACACACACAGCTGATGCGAATTCTCTGATTGCGATTATTTGCTCCAAGTGAGAATGTTAGTGTGAAATTGAACACTACAGTATATGCCCATGTTGTTTTCAATAAAAAAAAACATTTGCACAGAGGAAGCCGATCCACTTTTCCATGTTGATAAGAGCATTAAAATTAGAAAAAATAACGGGACAAAAAGAAATCAAGGGACATTGAGAATAGATAAAAATGTGCGATTAATTGCGAGTTAACTGTGAGATTAATGCGATTAATCGCGATTAAATATTTTAATCGTTTGACAGCACTAATTTATTTATTTTAATATTTTTGTCTCTTATGCTCACCAGAGTTGATCAAAAATACAGCAGAAACAGTAATATTGTGAAATATTATTACAATATTAAAAGGCTGTTTTCTATTAGAATATATTTTAAAATATAATTTATTCCTGTGATCAAAGCCGATTTTTTCAGCATCATTACTCCAGTCTTCAGTGTCACATGATCCTTCAGAAATCATTCTAATATGATGATTTGCTGCTCAAGAAACATTTCTGATTATTATCAATGTTGTAAACAGTGGAAACTGTGATGCATTTTTTCAGGATTTGATGAACAGAAAGGTCAAATGAACAGTGTTTTTTTGAAACATTAATTATGTCTTTACTGCCACTTTTGATCAATTAAATGCATCGTTGCTAAATAAAAGTATTAACGGTAACATTTTACTTAAAGCCGTTATCTATATATAATGCATTATAAAAGTATTATTAGTGCATTATTTATGCCTTGTAATGCACCTTATAATGCATCATATGATCTCAGGAATAATTGTAACCATTATAATACATTATAATACTTTTCTATTTATTTGTTACAAAGTAAAATGCATTCAAACACAGGACAAACAACCAATTTCAGATTTGCATTTTAACTTTGGTTACAATTATTTATGAAAAGATATAATGCATTATACAAAAAGGCTTAACGTAAATGTTACCATATGAACATACAGTGCTATGCATAAGTTTAGACACCCATGCTAAAGTTGACTAAAAAGAGGAATAAAAAATCATCTTTTGGAAATTGAACTTAATGCCTTAATTAAAATAATTAGGAAAAAATCCAACCTTTAAGGACACCAATTTTCTTTGTGAATGAATAATGTATCGTAAATAAATAAATGTTCTTCCTTAAAATACAGGGTGCATAAGTCTGGACACCCCCTATGTTAAATTCCCATAGAGGCAGGCAGATTTTTATTTTTAAAAGACCAGTTTACTTCAAGGATCCAGGATACTATGGCATCCTGATAAAGTTCCCTTGGCCTTTGGAATTAAAATAGCCCCACATCATCACATAGCCTTCACCATACCTAGAGATTGGCATGGAGTACTTTCCATAAGATCATCTCTCAATGCAAATCAAACCAGCTATTAGGCTAACTGAAATAAAACCATGCCAATCTCTAGGTATGGTGAAGGCTATGTGATGATGTGGGGCTATTTTAATTTAATGTCGGGCCAAGGGGAACTTTATCAGGATGCATAGTATCCTGGATCCATGAAGTAACTGGCCTTTAAAAATAAAAATCTGCCTGCCTCTAT